>NW_003852458.1:10089057-10094049 GCF_000181295.1 Otolemur garnettii | reverse complement strand
AAACATTTTGATGAGGACAATGATGTACAACATTGTACTTTAACCCTAATTCTGCTGTCTACTCCAAAATAGAAAGTATAGGACCTGAAAAGCACACTTTCAAAGTGATCTGTATCATTCTATTTTCAAATAAGTAAGAGTTACTAAGTAATGTTTTGGATAAAAAAGACAACTGCTGATACTTTCACATTCCGAGAAAATAATATAAAAGCTATTGATAATCTCTTGGACTACTGGACACTGATATCAAGGTTTTCTAGTTACCTACTAATATTTACTTGTGGTGGTGTGATACCAATCTTTTTGTGAAATTAATCCTTAAAATAAATGAATATTCATTTATTTTTATTTTTTTAAAAATATTTGGCACTTTTTTTTTGGGCTGTGGCTGGGTTTGAATCCATCACCTCCGGCATATGGGGCTGGCGCCCTACCCTTTTGAGCCACAGGGGCTGCATCAGGAATATTCATTTTAAGAACTAAATTATAACTAAAAGCAGTTTCTAAATATAAAACAGGTATAGTCATCCTTTGGTATTTGTGGGGGACTGGTTCTATGACCCTGAGTATACCAAAATCCATACTCAATCTGGCAGTTGGCCCTGAAAACTGCATACACAGGCTCAGCACTCATAGCTCAGTGGTTAGGACACTAGACACATACACTGGGGCTGGTGGGTTTGAATCCAGCCTAGGTCTGCTAAACAACAACTGCAACAGAAAAATAGCCAGGCGTTGTGGCAGGCACCTGTAGTCCCAGCTACTTGAGGCTGAGGCAAGAATCACTAAAGCCCAAGAGTTTGATTGCTGTGAGCTGTTATGCCACGGCACCCTACCGAGGGCGACATAGTGAGACTGTCTCAAAAAAGATTGCACACACAAGTCGGCCCTCAGTATATGCAGGTCTCACATCCTAAGAATACTGTATATTCCTTCTGTGTTTGGTTAAAAAAATTCACCAGAAGCTCTTCAAACTCCAGCATCAAAGAGAAAGATTCTGAACTCTGCAGGATATCTATGTTTTATTTACTATATTAACAGTCCAAACAGCCTTCACCACCACAAGTAACAGACTTAGGAACAAGTGCCCAGAAGTCTGACACTTAGCACATTACAGTAACTGCTCTCTTCACACCCTTGTTATAGTGCATTCAGGAACTAATCAAGATTCAAGTCACTGGTGGTAGCTCCTGGGACTGGTGCAGAAGATCTAGCAAAGGATGCCTGAAGAGTAGGAGCAAAATCAGGGACGGTCTGACATGGATAAGACCAGGCATAGAAGATGTAGAATTATGAGGGCCAAAGGCCCTAAGGTAGACTTCCTGAGACATCTCCCTTATGCCTAGATGGGTCCTTGGAGAAATATTAACATAAAGACCATGCCTTCATTAGCTCCCTGGCTGTCTACCAGTCCTGACACACTTGCTGTTCAAGTGGTGAAAAAGGATGGACAGAGATTGCTTACCTATCTACTGAGCCAAAGCAAGTAAATAAATGTGTGCTAAAAAAAAGTATGAACATGTCAGGAATCGCTTATAAATGTACTTAACTTATGCAATGTATTCAACAAATGTAAAAATAGAAACAATACAGTCTCACTTTCACCATATTTAGGATTTAATAATTTATGACCTCTAGTAAATAAAGTACAAATTGTGTTTTATGTATTTCTTGGAAAAATATAAAAATTGGCAAGGCATGAGAGTGACAAATTACTTTCAAAGCTGATATTGATTTGCATTTAAAGCATCAATATTTCAACAAAGTAACACCATAAAAACAAAAACAATGTCTACTTAGCCTACACATTAGAAAATACAGATGATGCCTTCTGAGGTGCTATTTCAAAAAAGAGATTTAGATGTCTAGACTTTTGAAGTGAAATGAATGTGGAAAAAATACACTTTTAACATAATTACCTGTATGTTTTCGAAGATGCTCTTTAAAATGTCCAAAATGGTCAAACTGTTTCTCACAGTACTGACATATGTGAATTTTTTTCCCAGTTCTTTGCTTCTTACTGACTCCACCTTCTTCAAGGTGGTAACAATTTAGGTGCTGTTTCCATGCGCTCTCCCGAAGATACCTTTTATTGCATATTTCACACTTGAAACTCTCAGTGGAGTGTGATTTCATGTGTTCCTTAAAATGGTAAAACAATTTAAATGAACGGTTACATTTCTCACAATGGAACAAGTCCTTCACATGTGACAGCTGAAGTTCCACAATTTCAATACCTTCTACCTGTTTGCTTGTGGGGTCAGATGCACAGCCATCTTCATCTTTCATCTGCCCTTTTCTATCACCTTGACGGTACTTGCTGGTAATATCTGCCAACAGTGCCAAAGCTGAATCATCAGAGGAAGCTGTACTCTGTATGTACTTTATAGACTGCTTGGCAGAAGCCACTTCCTCTAACGTTTCCATGCCTTCATCTTCCACTTCAATTGTGCCTTCAGCAATCTCTACCTCAATTTCAACAGGTTCTGATTCTGCAGATGGCAACGACTCAGTTATCACATTTGATGTTTCTGCAATCTTCCTTTTTTTGGCCTCACTTTTTCCTGTGGTATTTTCCTCTAATGGAGCTGAGTTTTCTTTGTTCCTGAAACACATAATGTATGAATTTTAAAAATTCATAAGATCAAAATCCTAGCAGGCTTTCTTGAAGAAACTGATAATAAAATCTGTATGAACAAGGTGGCACCCATAGCAGTGGTTACGACGCTGACCACATGCACTGAGGATGCCAGGTTTGAACTCAGCCCGGGCCAGCTAAACATCAATGACAACTGCAACAACAACAACAAAATAGCCAGGCATTGTGGAGGGGGCCTAGAGTCCTGGCTACTTGAGAGGCTCAGGCAAGAGAATAACTTAAGCCCAAAAGAGTTTGAAGTTGCTGTGAGCTGTGACACCACGGCACTCTACTGACAGCAAGACTGTCTCAAAAAAAAATTTTTTTTTTTATATAAACAGATAGGAAACAAGATAGGAGGCCTTATGCTACCTGATTTCAAGATGTACTATAAAGTCACAATAATTAAGAGAACCCTATTGGTGAAAGCACAGACATGAAGATTAATGCAACAGAGTAAAGACCAGAAACAGACTTGTATTTATCTAGTCAACTATTTAGTGTTTTTTTTTTCCTTTTTCGAGATAGAATCTTAACTTTATCACCTAGGCTGGCAGACAGTGGTGTGATCACAGCTCACTGCAGCTTTGAAATACTGGGCTCAGATGATCCTCCTGCCTCAGCCTCCCAAGTAGCTGGTACTACAAATGTGCATCACCACACCCAGATAATTTTTTTACCTTGGTAAGGGTAAAAAAAGTATATCTTTTTTTTTTTTTTGAGACAGAGCCTCAAGCTCTCCCCCTGGGTAGCGTGCCGTGGCATTACAGCTCACAGCAACCTCCAACTCCTGGGCTCAAGCGAGTCTCCTGCCTCCGCCTCCCAAGTAGCTGGGACCACAGGCGCCCGCCACAATGCCCGGCTATTTTTTGGTTGCAGCCGTCATTGTTGTTTGGCGGGTCCAGGCTGGGGATTCGAACCCGCCACCTTAGGTGTACGTGGCTGGCGCCTTAGCCGGTTGAGCTATAGGCGCCGAGCCAAAAGTATATCTTGGTAGAGATAAAGTTTCACTATGTTGCCCAGGCCAGTTATAAACTCCTGGCCTCAAACAATCCTCTGGCCATGGCCTCCCAAAGTGCTGGGATTACAGGCATGAGCCACCACGAAGGGACTCAACTGAATTTTGAAAAAAAGATATCCAACAATTCAGTAAAGAAAAGAATCTTTTGGCTTGGCGCCTGTAGCACAGTGGTTATGGCACCAGACACATGCACAGAAACTGGTGGGTTCAAGCCCAGCCCAAGCCAGCTAAACAACAATAACTACAACAATAAAACAGCTGGCCACTTTGGTGGGCACCTGTAGCCCCAGCTACTTGGGAGGCTGAGGCAAGAGAATTATTGAAGCCCAAGAGTTTGAGGTTGCTGTGAGCTATGATGCCACAGTACTCTACTGAAGGTGACACAGACTCTGTCTCAAAAAAGAAAAGAAAAGAATCTTTTAACAGTGGTGTCAGAACAACTGGTACCTGTATGGGAAAAATAAGCCTTACCTCACATCATACACAAAAAATTACTCAAAATGAATCAGAGACTTAGATGTAAGAACTCAACTATTAAGCTTCTAGCTGGACATGGTAGCTCACATCTGTAATCCTACGCACTTTGGGAGGCTGAAGTGGGTGCACTGTTTGAGCTCAGGAGTTTGAGACCAGTATGAGCAAGAGTAATCCCTATCTCTACTAAAAATAGAAAAACTAGCTGGGCACCTATAGTTTCAGCTACTTGGGAGGCTGAGGCAAGAGGATCAATTGAGCCCAAGAGTTTGAAGTTGCTGTGAACTGACACCACAGACTCTATCTATCCAGGGCAACAGAGCAAGACTGTCTCTAAAAACAACTATTACATTTCTAGAAAAAAGCAAGAAGATCTTAGTGACACTGATTTAAAATTTCTTAAATCGCATATAAAAAGCAGAAACAAAACTGATGTAACATCAAAATAAAAAACTTCTACCCCTTGAAATACAGTTAATAAAAAGGCAAGCCACACTCAGGAGAAAATATCAGTAAAAATGGGCGGTGCCTGTGGCTCAAAGGAGTAGGCACCAATCCCATATGGGTTCAAACCCATCCCCAGCCAAAAACTGCAAAAAAACCAAAACCAAAACAAAGCAAAACAAAAAAGAAAATATCAGTAAACATCTATCAAAGGTCTTATATCCAGGATAAAAAAAGAATTCTCACAACTCAATCAACAATAAAAGATGTGGCTCAAGCGGCTAAGGCGCCAGCCACATACACCTAAGGTGGCGGGTTCGTATCCCCAGCCCGGGCCCGCCAAACAACAATGATGGCTGCAACTAAAAAATGGCCAGGTGTTGTGGCGGGCGCCTGTGGTCCCAGTTGCTTGGGA
>NW_003852458.1:10072113-10088919 GCF_000181295.1 Otolemur garnettii | reverse complement strand
CTTATAAACCAAAAGTTTTTGCTTCATACTTTTTTTTTTTGTTTAAAGAGACAGAGTTTCACTTTGTCGCCCTCAGTAGAGTGCAGTGGTGTCACAGCTCACAGCAACCTCCAACTCCTGGGCTTAGCTGATTCTCCTGCCTCAGCCTCCTGAGTAGCTGGGACCACAGGCGCCCATCACAATGCCTGGCTGTTTTCTGTTGCAGTTTGGCGGGGGCTGGGTTTGAACCCGCCACCCTTGGTATATGGGGCTGGCACCCTACT
This sequence comes from Otolemur garnettii, assembly GCF_000181295.1. Classification (NCBI taxonomy): domain Eukaryota; kingdom Metazoa; phylum Chordata; class Mammalia; order Primates; family Galagidae; genus Otolemur; species Otolemur garnettii. The sequence continues at coordinate 10,088,656 of NW_003852458.1, read as the reverse complement.
CACTGAGCCACAGGCACTGCCCCCTGCTTCATACTTTTCAAGGATGTTTATAGTATAGTACAGTAGAGGGCAGATTTGTTTAGAACAGACTTATTTACTGTACAATATAATAAAGATAATGCCCCTCTCTGAGGCAAAGGTGAGGCAGGTTTGCTTATAGCCCATTATGAAAGATTTGGGTTCCCTGGGGAGGCACCTGTGGCTCAGTAAGTAGGGCGCTGACCCCATATACCAAGGGTGGTGGGTTCAAACCTGGCCCCAGCCAAACTGCAACAAAAAAACAGTCGGGCGTTGTGGCAGGTGCCTGTGGTCCCAGCTACTGGGGAAGCTGAGGCAAGAGAATTGCCTAAGCCTAGGAGATGGAGGTTACTATGAGCTGTGTGACACCATACACTCTACCGAGGGCAATAAAGTAAGACTCTGTCTCTAAAAAAAAAAGATTTGAGTTTCCTAAGCTGGATATTCTTCAACTGTGGTATCAGTCAGTCATTGTACAGCATTTGTTTAGGCCGTTCTACATCAGCCCTGTGGGATTTTAGAGGAAGGTAAAACTGGTACAAATATAAAACTTATACTACTTGTTATGCTGACAGTAATAAAAGCCTTTCCTTCTGACTCAGAAGTATTATATCTACTACCAGCATCCATGATACCATGGCAGGATAATGTTGGCTTCCAACGAGGGTAAAATCTCAGATCCTTCACAGTTCTTGCCAGTTTTTTGATAATGAGAATAGGATGCTGAAAAAAGGTAAGGCTGTCTGGAAGAGAAAGGATAAGGTATCACAGAGCAATTAACAGGATGTGAGGGAAGTCCCACTAGAACTGATGGTAAACACGTTGAGCAAACAAGGCAATAGTCCATTTTTTTTTTTTTTTAAAGACAGAGCCTCAAGCTATCCCCCTGGGTACCTGGGTAGAGTGCCGTGGCATCACAGCTCACAGCAACCTCCAAATCCTGGGCTCAAGAGTCTCCTGCCTCAGCCTCCCAAGTAGCTGGGACCACAGGCACCCGCCACACGCCGGGCTTTTTGGTTGCAGCCATCATTGTTGTTTTTGGCGGGCCCAGGCTGGATTTGAACCACCACCTTAGGTGTATGTGGCTGGCGCCTTAGCCACCTGAGCCACAGGCACTGAGCCCATTACTTTCTTATCTATTGTTATAGGTCGTGCTGCATCTCCTCTGCTGCCCCACAACCCCCAGCAAAGATATGCTAAAATTTCAGCCACTAATACCTGTGGATGTGACCTGATTTGGAAACAGTCTTTGCATATAATTAAGATGCAGTCATCATTAAGGTGGGCATTAATGCAATACAACTGGTATCTCAACAAGGATGAAATCCAGACACAGAGAGGAGAAAGCCAAAGAGAGACAGAGGGAAGATGGCAATGTGAGGACAGAAGCAGAGACTGAAGTTCTGCTATCATAAGGCAAGGAATACCCTGACCTACCAGAAGCTAAAAAGTGGCCAGAAGAATCCTCCCTTAGAGTCTCTGAAGTGATCATGGCCCTATGAACATTCTGATTTCAGACTTCTAGCCCCCCAAACTGAGAGATAATACATTTTCTGTCATTTTAAGCCACTTAGTGGTAATTTATTATGGTAGCCCCAACAAAAACATCTACTAATGAAAAAAATAAAAAAAACTGGGAAGGTAGTTCCAGGGGATGAACAAGTTCAAGCACCAGTAACTGGAATGGCACCCTGGTTACTGTGAACTCTGCTGTGGGGGAAGGGAAACATTCCTACTAATCTGATAGGTAGGCAGACGAAAATCTGCTCCATGGTAGGAACTATACTAAGACTAAATGGGAATGGGAAGCTGGGCAGAAAGGTTCTGCCTTCTTAGACAAGTTACAATCACAGGCACCTACAATGAGTATGAAAAGGAAATGTGCAATTGCTATGAAGAGAAACCAGGTGAGTTATTAGAACTTTGGGTCTGTAAAATGGTACACATCTGTAATCCTAGCGCTTTGGGAAGCCAAGAAGGGAGGACTGCCTGAGGCCAGGAGTTCCAGACCAGCATGGGCAACAGACCCTGTCTCTACAAACAAAATTAGCTGGATGTGGTAGTGAATGCCTGGAGGCCTGTAGTCATACTATGTGGGATGCTGAGGTGAGAAAGATCTCTTGAGGCCAGGAGTTCAAGGTTACAGTGAGCTAGATCACACAACTGCACTCCTGGCTGGGCAACACAGCAAGACCCTTTCTCTTTAACAACAAAATAACTCTGCCTTCCCACGTGGGAAATGAAGGGGCAACATACTGCCTGTCAAGGAAGAATGGCAACACCTGGGCCATCTTAGGACAAAGTCACTGCTGCAGTCTATCATGCCCACCCTGGATCCATTTGCAGATGAAAGTAAAAGGTCCAACAATTTTTTCAGTGGGTCCTGGCTACACTAAGGGTGCTTTGGCTCTCTTGGAGAGATGTCCTTTAGAAAACTCTTATGGGGGGGGGGGGGCACCTATAGCTCAGTGGTTAGGGCGCTGGCCACATATAACGAGGGTGGCTGGTTCAAACCTGGCCCCGGCTAAACTGCAACAAAAAAATAGCCAGGAGTTGTGGTGGGAACCTGCAGTCCCAGCTACTCAGGAGGCTGAGGTAATAGAACCGTTTAAGCCTAGGAGCTGGAGGATGCTGTGAGATATGTGACGTCATAGCACTCTACAGAGGGCAATAAAGTGAAACTCTGTCTCTACCAAAAAAAAAAAGAAAACTCTTTTGGGAATCACACATGAGGCATTGACTACTGAGAGTATTCCTGTCCAATCGGGTTTATAATGCTGATGAAGATGAGTCAGTGGGAAATAAAAAAAGAACCCAAAGTAATATAAATTCTGGTGGTAAATTTACTGAAAAGCCTCTTTACCTTTATGTTAAATTCAAACAAAAGCACAATAATATCTAAAATTAAGCAAATGTCCAGAATTAAGGTGTATTCTTAGTTACCACTGTACAGGTCAAACCAGAGGTCAAGTCAACAGGCATAACTCTCATAACCCTAAGTAGAAAGCAACACAGAGGGGGCTGCTGAATCAAGGAGTCTCTAAATCTGAAATAAGTGTCAGTAGTGATGACTTTGTTCTGATTGAGGTCTCTCTGGTCAGAAAACAATGGAGGTATGTTTAGTTGAGCCACATATAGCTTTCATGCTGTTTAAAACCAAAAGTAAATGTACCCTGCTTATTGGCATAGTCATTTTTTTTCCTTCACACCTCTTCCTTCTCTACTCCCTGTCTCTCCCCATTCCTGTCCACTCTGACTTCAGCTGCTTTAAAGAGAAAGATAACTAAGAGGGAAGCCAAATTTTCTGTTTCCAATGAGGACGGAAGGCAATATATACTCACCCAAGTATCCTGGAGCAAACTCAGGAAGGGTAAGGACTAAAACTTCCATGGCTCTGTTGGATTCAGGTGTCCAACTCACCATTCTATATGGTTCTATAAAAAGAAGCATTTGCTTTGAGCTGATGGGAGTTTTGGTTCATAGCAGGAAAGGGAGGCTCTCCTGACTTTGTGGTGGAGCTGATTCTACGTATACTGTCATTGCTGTGACATCTGACACAGTAATAGAAAGTACATTTACACTTCCTCATGCCCTAAGTACCAGGAAGGATCACCCTTTCTGGTGAAAAGACAGTACAACAGTGGAATCCCTCTGATATTTGCCACTAGTAGTACAACCAGGATTTAGTGCAGAGCATCTCTGTTACATTGATCATGTCCTGTTGACCAGCAAGCCAGAAGACTGTCTCAAAGGACTGGACTTCAGTATTACCACAGCTGTGGCTGCCGATAAACCTCAACCAAATTCAGGGTCTACTCACTGAGTTATGTTTTTTGGTCTACACAAGTAGATTCAAAATACTTAATCCATCCAGCAGTCATGGAAATAACAATTCTTCATGAATCCTTTTCTTACCAAAAAATGAGGCCTAACATCCTATATTGGACTTTTTTGGGTACTAGACAGTACGTGCCTCACTTACGTATTTTGCTTTCTCCTTTTTTAAATCAACTAATCTGCAAATCAGCAGCCTTCAACCAACATGCTACGTTCGAAGTTGTCCATCCAACTGTAGCATGGTCTTTACCACTGGGGCCCCACAACCCTAACGACTCCTTAGACTTACAAGTCTCCCAGACTGATGCTTTTTCAGATTATTCTTTGGGTTTTGGACTTATTGACCTCTGACACAGCTAAAAGGTACAGTACCTTTAAAAACAATTAGCTTTCTGTTGAGATCTTCTTGAAAGTGATGCTTGATCCATGGAGACCTTGAGGTTCTCCAGCCTGATATTCCCATTTGGGTGAGTCAACTCAGACTTTATGACTAAGAAAGTAAGAAGTGCCCAGTTTAAGTGTCACTTGTCAAAGAGAAATGATGTATTTAATAAAGTAGTTAGCTTTCTTGGCTTTAAATCATGAAAAAGTGACAGTCTAAAGCCAAATCACTAGGTTGATGGAGCTCTTATTTCACTGGTTTGTTTGAAACTTGATGGTGTTCACTGGACACCTGCAGGTACTCGACCTTCGTACCAACAATGAAAACCAAAAGCAGGAATGGTCATTCTGCTCAGTAGACAGAACTTGAGGCTGTCCTCATTGCTTTGGCCAACATTCCCCCAAATTAACTGTATTATATTTTTACTAACTCTTGGATTGTCACCAGTAGTCAGTTACACTTACTCCTTGGGAAGACTTGGCAGATTAAAGACACTTACTTCTGGGGTCACAACTATCGAAAAAATAGCAGCTGTTTCCAAAAACCATCCAGGTCACTTATTTAGATGCCCATGATAAAAGCTTGTTCCCTAATAAGACCAACTGGAATCAAGCTGCTTATCAAATCTGCACTGTACAGACTGCCACCAATGACGTCTAGATCTAATATTATCCTAGACATGGTAATACATCCATTATCACAGAATGGGCATAAAGTAAAAGATCTTATATTTCTGATGTAGAAGTTAGCTACTGAATGCCAGACTTGGGACATATATAACTGTTTCACAGTAAAGGAGCCATGTCACACAGAACTGTATCTTTGACTGGACCTTTGATTCTATCTCAGGGCCATCAGTGGTGCTTCATCATCGATACTTTTTCAGATAACACTGTTGTTGTTCCAATCTAATCCACTGGTTCTGGCTGCACCACTGTGGTCCCTAAAACTAAGCTATGTCATATGTTCAGCCTCTTGAACCATCTACAGTCTGATAATGGTGCACCTTTTATCACAAAAGCTAGTCAGTAATGACTATCAGTCAAGGTACTAATGGACTTTTTATGTTCTCTATCATCCACAGATACTGATACTGTAGAACATTGCATTTGCCTTCTCAAATACCAACTCAAAGATTTCTGACTCTACTTCCCTCACTTCCTCCTTGTCCAAATATCTGAGTAAGGCAATTTGGTTGTTGAATTTAGCTGTCCCCAGCAAGGGATCTCTTCTTAGCTGCTTCCTGGGCATACTACCTGAGTAAAGAGCAACTTATTACTTTGGTCCTACTTGTACAAAAACAAAGTATGTAAACGAAACATGTATACTCCCCCTAATATTTTGAAATAAAACACCCCCAAAAGACAAAAGGCATGGGAAGTTATTTAAACCTAATTGGAAAATTTAGGGTTCTGTCCTAAACATTCTTGAACATGATCCTTTTCCTTTCCCTAATGATCCTGGAACAACCTGTTTGGTACCTCTTCCAGGTGACAGCCTGATGGGAAATGGGCTTAGGAGATTCTAGCTTCATTCTACTTCAGCCATCTGAATTCTTTTGATCAACTGACATCATTTTATAAGAATACTGACAACTTGGTTGAAGACACTTCTTGGTAGGTACACTTATGATGGCCCAAGTGAGCCAAAATAAGAGATATTATAGGTCTCTATGATTTATAAATATAATCTTGTCTCTCTTTTACCTGATCATTTCACATTAAAGTTCTGGGTAAGAGGAGGGGATGACTGGAAAAAAAGTGAAAGGGGGCAACAACCCTGGCACCTGGGGAAATAACATCTTAGGCACCAGAAAAGTATAAAGTAGAGAGGGATATTAATAATCTGTCTTCCAGGCTGGGAATAGTGGCTCACACCTGTAATCCCTGCACTTTGGGAGACTGAGGAAAAGGGATTACTTGAAACCAGGAGTTCAAGATCATTCTGAGCAACATGGTTGAGATCTTGTCTCTATAAAATATTTGCCAGGCACAATGGTGTACACCTGTAGTCCCAGATACTCAGAAGGCTGAGGCAGAAGGAATGCTTGAGCCTAGGAGTTTGAGGCTGAATTGAGCTATAATGATGCCACTGTATTCTCGCCTGGGCAATAGAACAAGACCCTGTTTAAAAAAAAAAAAAAAAAATCAGTCTTCAGAACCACTCTCAAAATGGAAGAAAATGCAGTGGCTCTTCTTAATGCTGCAAGCATCTTTACACTGTAGGGTATAGAGGACATCATCCAGCACCAACCCAAAGTTCACTCTAGACATAAATACTACGAATGACATAAGACTCAATTCTCAGAAGTAAATCAGTAAGTGTGTTGTGAGCCACATACAACTTACATGGTGTGCAATGTAAAAATTGATTCTAGTGTAGCATAACTCATGGACAGAAAGGAATAAAAAATAAACATTTTTCATTATACTAGAAAGGATTGTTTTTGTTTTCGAAGTTTTTATTCTACTTTTCATAATAAAAGACCATGACCCCAAGGAAAAAATCTTTTTCTAGTGTGGCAATGTGTTAAGGTCATTATTGTATGGTGGCCACCTCCTGCTACTGTAAGTTGTATTGATAGTAGCCTGAAATCCAGTATGAGAACCTTAGAATTTAGGAAAGAGCTGTGGTTAAATTGCTTAAAGCAACTCTACACTGCTTGGGAAGGTTATTGTGGAACTCATGCAAATACATAAAGTATATAAGGTGCTCAGATTTGCAGTATGGAATTATTTTTGGAATATAATGTAAATACACCTTTTGAATGACACTAGAAAAAATGACAAAATGAAAAACAAAAAAAAACTTACAATGAAAAGTATGGTTCCTTTTTTTTTTTTTTTCTCAGTTTTTTCTTGGTTTCTTTTCGGTCTTTTAAAGTATAGAGGTAGGCTCGGCGCCTGTGGCTCAAGTGGCTAAGGTGCCAGCCACATACACCTAAGGTGACGGGTTCGAATCCAGCCCAAGCCTGCCAAACAACAATAATGGCTGCAACCAAAAAATAGCCAGGCGTTGTGGCAGGCGTCTGTGGTCCCAGCTACTTGGGAGGCTGAGGCAGGAGACTCGCTTGAGCCCAGGAGTTGGGGGTTGCTGTGAGCAGTGAAGCCATGGCACTCTACCCAGGGTGACAGCTGAGGCTCTGTCTCAAAAAAAATAAAAAAAAGAAAGAAAGAAAGAAAGAAAGAAACTAAAAAAGACTTTAAAAAGAAAAAACTGGAAAAATGAGATTTTCTTGAGTGGCTTTGAAAAGCTCTCATATATTCCAGGGAACCTAGAAGGCCATGCCCATGTGCAGGGCTACATACACACCCAAGAAAGCTGTTATCTCTGTCTGACCTTGAGGTTCTGTGCATACAAGAGGTAAAGAAGGCTAAAGTTACAACATAGAGAGCTCCCCCAAAAGGCATGGAGACTTACTACTTAAAACATTTAAGAAAATTTCTGTCCAATCAGCTAGGGGTGCAGAGACTTCAATGGCCACACAGAAAGAACACAAACTTTACAAAATTAGTGCAGGAAAAGTCACTAAACAACAACAACAAACCATGTATGTGAGAGACGGGCTGGGGGAAAGACTGAGAACATACTAGTGTTCAATATCAGCATTGATGTATTATTTAAAATATTCAATTTTCGATAAGAAAGGAAAGGAAAAGTAAAGTACAGCTCAAACACAGGGAAAAAGTCAATGGAAACTATCCCTGTAAAAGCTCAGACAATGTATTACAAAAAGCCAATATGTAGTACTGCTGTCTTTCTGTCTTCCTGTTTCCAAAGGAGTTCTTCAGAGCATAATTCAACACGCTACAGTATTTATACTGAAAAGCCATAATGTTTGCAATTGCTGTAGGGATCACAGTCTTACCAAAAACCCTTTAAAAGGTTTTAAAGGGCCTAGGAAAACAACTATACTCACTTGCTCTTACCTTCATCTCCCAATGATTATAGATGTGAACTCAAATGCCTCTCAAATCAACAGAGGCCACTGTCAGAGTATGTTCCACTAGTCTGTTACCAAGAACTTTCTCTATAGTGAAATACCTCTCACTACCATAAGCAACAAAGAGGCCACACAAAAGATTTTTTCAGAAGGTTCTCATCTAAGATTTTAACTACAAACCGGATACTGCCCCATATATACAGTCCCCTTATTTTTGAAAAGAGATGTCCTAACCACATATATATCCTCAGCACAAACCTCCATGTTGCTATCCACATTCAGGTCTCTCTCTGCAGGAGAGTATTGATCTGGTTTTGACTAGCATCCATTTATCCACTCACAAATGCTTCCATGAACACCAGGTGCTAAGTGTCCAAGCATATATGCACACCATGCTCTTATCAGAAGTTTAATCTGTCACCAAACTTTACGGACCATTACAGTTCAAATATTTCTTCTGCCCCCATGTGAAAGGATTTTTACCGATCTGTGCTTTGGTATCAAGTCAATTATCAATATTGAGAGAGAATACAAAAAACAGTAACAGAAGGTAACAATGGCTCACATTTAGAATACTATGTGACAGACACCATGCTAAACACTTTACACGCATGATTTAATCCTCACAAATAATCTGATTTAGAAAGTATCATCATTACCCCCATGGGACAGACGTGGACAGTGAGTTGAGTGAAGGCTTGAGTAACTTCATTAAGGCCACACAGTTATAGATCTACAATACTAACTTAGGGAGACTGACTCCAAAGCTCTTATTCTTAGTCACTACACCACACTGCTATTATTCATTAAGTAAAGATGCCAAGGACTTTGTTCAATATATTTATTCTTTAATGTTTTCTTATTACCTCCTAAGAGAAATTCTATGTTTTAATGGTAGAGATGGATATTTGGCAACTGATTTGTTCTCATCTTTTAACAAATTACGTAATTGAATACTTTTTTTCTTTTTCTCTGCGCTAGGAGCTTCAAAACTAGGGCTATATTTAGCCCATTTACCAAGTATATAGACAGACATAAATGGCATACCATTTTAGTTATCACATTTCTAATTTGACTGATAATGTCTTTATTCCCACACCTGGCCTATGTACTTTATCTTTCCAATTTCCTTACTGAATTTTAGACAGTACTTTATTAATCTTTGTAAGCCAAAGCCTCTGAAAAATAAGGTTCAGTAAAAAACACTAACAACTTGATGCCTACAAAATAGTTTACAAGGATCCAGAAGAACTTCTTAAAGAGTTGCACCTCTACTTTATTTTAAAAGATACTGAAGATGTTAATTTTATTTTACATAAAAAAATCAAATACAAGCGAAAGAACAGGAAGTATCCAGAAGAATGTTTCTATATCCTTAAACATTTTTAATTTCAAAACATCAGTTCTTTATGGTGTGAAGCATACTATAAATTCTTGACTAACATAGTGAACATGACTGAATATGACTAACTGCACGTCATTAAAGAAATAATTGGCTCCGTGCCTGTAGCTCAGTGAGAAGGGTGCCAGTCATATACACCAAAGCTGGCAGGTTCAAGCCCAGCCTGGATCTGCTAAAACAACAATGACAACTGCAACAAAAAAATAGCCAGATGTTGTGGTGGGTGCCTAAAGTCCCAGATACTTGGGAGGCTAAGGCAAGAGAATCGCTTAAGCCCAAGAGTTTGATGTTGCTGAGAACTGTGGCACTCTACTGAGGGTGAAATAGTGAGACTGTCTCAAAATAATAACAAAAAGAAGTAAGTAATTACCTGACTTCAAGTGCTTTGATAGCTTCTAGCATTTGTAGAAACTCTGCTGCTTTCCATACGTCATTGGCTTCTTCTTCTCCTTGTATCATTAATTTTGCTGTATATGTGAACTCAATTAAATGACGAAAGGCCATTTTACTGACACCTGTAAAGATGACACACATTAGGATAATTCACATTGATTCAAATCTTATACTATTTAGTAAAAAAAGAAAAGTACAGTGCTTAGAACTTGATTAGTATTTGTCACTTTTAAAAATTATTTCCTGTAAGAATTCTCATTAACATCATAACATTGTAGTCAAATTACAATGCTCCTAGCAAACCAAGATTTTTCCTAAAGATTTTCAAAGGCTCTTATGGAATAGTAAGATCACTCAAATACAGTAGAACCTCCATAGTTGACTATTTGCCTACAATGACCACTTTCAAGGTAACCTAATTTTCAGACTGGACATGCACCACGTGTATGTACCAATATAGTAGGCCTAGTTCGTTATGGTGATCACCTCTGTATGTCAATTAGTTTGTTACAGTCCTTTGGGTTATCAACCTCTACTACATGTCAGACATCCTACATTTCTTGCAAGGGAGATTCTACAGTTATGCCAACTCAGCTCCAAAATTTTCTTTTTTTTTTATTTATTTTTTTGAGACAGAGCCTCAAGCTGTCCCCCTGGACAGAGTGCCGTGGCATCACAGCTCACAGCAACCTCCAACTCCTGGGCTCAAGCGAGTCTCCTGCCTCTACCTCCCAAGTAGCTGGGACCACAGGCGCCCGCCACAGCGCCCGGCTATTTTTTGGTTGCAGCCATCATTGTTGTTTGGCGGGTCCGGGCTGGGGATTCGAACCCGCCACCTTAGGTGTACATGGCTGGCGCCTTTGCCGGTTGAGCTATAGGTGCCGAGCCAGCTCCAAAATTTTCAACAGCTTTCCACATCTTATCAAATAAAATTCTGTACTCCTATGATTTTATTTCCAAGTCTTTTTTTTTTTTTTGTAGAGAGAGTCTCACTTTATTACCCTTGGTAGAATGCTGTGGTATCACAGCAACCTCTTAGCTCCTGGGCTTAAGCAATTCTCTTGCCTCAGCCTCCCGAGCAGCTGGGACTACAGGTGCCCCGCCACAACTCCTGGCTATTTTTTTGTTGCAGTTTGGCCAGGGCTGGGTTTGAAATATCCAATAAGGGGTTAGTTCCCCCCAAACATAAGAAACTGCCACAACTCATAGTAAAAACAAACATAAAACTACCCAATTAAATGTGTTAGGAACTTGAATAGAATATGGGTCTGACACCCTACGCACCGAGCCACCCATGCCACCCTATTTCCAAGTCTTTCATAGTATTTTTCTATTTACCTTTCCAAATTTTAAATCACAAACACACACTATAGAATTTGTTTAAATTTTTAAGATTTCAGAATATTACAGGGTTACATGCATTACTTTTGTACAGTTTGAATCTAGGGAATTATTGTGTTTAACCCCCCCCCCAAAAGTGTGTGTTGTGCCTCATTAGGTGCGAATTTACTCATTCCCCCTTTCCATTTGATTTCCATTGAATTTATTACGATACATACACATGCATGTTGATCATTTAATTACATTTTAAAAGTGAGCACATGTAGTGTTTGTTAATTCCTATAATACTTCACTTAGGAATGGTCTCCTGTGCTGTCCAGGTTGTTACGAAAGGTATTGGTTTGCCAATTTTTTTTTTTTTTTGGAGACAGAGTCTCATTTTCTTGTCCCTGATAGAGTGCTATGGTGTCACAGCTCACAGCAACCTCAAACTCTAGGGCAAGCACCCCTCTTGCCTCAGCCTCTCAAGTAGTTGAGACTACAGGCATCCGCCACAATGCCCAGACAAGGTCTCGATCTTGTTCAGGCTAGCCTCAAACTCCTGAGCTCAAGCAATCCACAGGCCTCAGCCTCCCAGAGTGATGGGATTACAGGTGTTAGCCACTACCCCGGCCAGGCCGGCTTTTTTTTTTTTTTTTAAATGGCTGAGACACACTACCTGTTATTTCCCAATAAAACCTTGCACTAGTAGCTTCCTTTCCTTTATTAACACTCTTTTTTGAATACATGATCATTTTATCTCTGGCTATGCACATCTTATCACTTGTAAAGGTCCTATCCTAATGCCACAATTTCAATGAAACTTTTTTTTATTGTAGTAATCTGAGATCTGGGCAGTGCCTGTGACTCAGTGAGTAGGGTAACTGACCCCATATACCGAAGGTGGCACTGCAACAAAAAAGTAGCTGAGCATTGCGGCAGGCACCTGTAGTCCCAACTACTTGGGAGGCTGAGGCAAGAGAATCGCTTAAGCCCAAGAGCATGAGGTTGTTGTGAGCTGTGACACCACAGCACTCTACCAAGGGCAACACAGTGAGACTCTGCCTTTAAAAAAAAAAAAAAAAAAAAGAATATGAGATCTACCATAACAACTTTTTAAGTGAACATTATTGATGACTACAGATACAATGTTGCATAGCAGACCTCTAGTGTTTATTCATCTCTCCTGAATGAAGCTTTAGACCCAATAATTAGCAACTCTTCATTTCCCCTTTCCCGGTAATGGCTATTCCACTCTTCATTTCTATGAATTTGACTATTTTAGATAATTCATGTAAATGAAAGTGATTATTTCAGATTCCTTATATAAATGGAAATGTGCAGTGTTTGTCCAGCTCATTTCACTCAGCATAACATCTTCAAGGTTCATCCATACTGTCAGACACATATGGCAGGATTTCCTTCTTTTTAAAGGCTGAATAATATTTTATTGCATACCATATTTCCTTTATCAGTTCACAGGCATTTAGGTTGTTTCCACATTTTTGCTACTATAAATATTATTGTGCTGCAATGAACACTGGAACACTAAAATATTGAACTCCTGATTTCACTTCTTTTGGATACATGCCCAGAGCAAAACTGCTGAATCATATGGCACTCTCTTAATTTTTTGAGGAACCTCCATACTGTTTTCCATAGTGGCTGTGTCCATTCCTGGCAAAAGTGTGCAAGGATTTCAGTTCTCTACATCCTCACCAATGCTTGTGGGTTTTTTTTTTGTGGGGGGGAGGAATAATAGCCAACCTGACAGGTGTAAGATGATACTTCACTATGGTTTTAACTTGCAATTTCCCTGATGACTAGTGATGCTGCATTTTTTTGATACAGCTGTTGGCCATCTGTATGTCTTCTTTGGAAAAATGTCTATTCAAGTTCCTAGCACATTTAATTGGGTAGTTTTGTGTTTGTTTTTACTATGAGTTGTAGCAGTTTCTTTACTCATTCCTTACGTTGCCTTTTTACTCGTTCTGTTGGCTGTGAAGCAGCATTATAGTTTGATGTTGTCCAACCTGTCTTTTTTTTGTTGTTAGTGCTCGTGCTTTTGATGTCATATCCATGAAATCACTGCCAAGAACAATGTCGTGAAGCTCCGTCCCCCTCCCTAACACATTTTTTCAGGACATAGAGAGATTTGGATCTTAAGTCTTTAATTCATTTTGAGTTGATTTTTCTGTATGATGTAAAATAAGGAATTCAATTTTATTCTTTCACATGTGAATAGTCCAGTTCTCCCCGTATCATTTATTACAAAGACTATCATTTTCCTATTATGTATTCTTGGCACTCTTAAAGATTAGTTGATCACACTACGCAAAGATTTACAGTTGGGCTTTCTATTCTGCTCCCATTGGTTTGCACATCTGTCTTTATGCTAGTCTCATACTGTTTGGATTACTGTACCTCTGCAATATATTTTGAAATCAGGGGTCTGATGCCTCCAACTTTGTTTTTTCACAAGATTGATTTGGCTATTTATGGCCTCTTGTGGTTCCATATATATTTTAAAATTGCTTTTTCTATTTCTGTAAAAAACACCATTAGGATTTTGACAAGGATTGTACTGAATCCAACCTTGAATATAGGCTGGGTACCTCTTAACCAAAATGCTTGGGACTACAGTGTTTTTGGACTTCGTAATATCTTCATTATAATTACTAGGTGAGCACCCCAAATCTGAAATCCAAAATGCTCCAATAATCATTTCCTTTGAGTCATGTTGGTGGTCAAATAGTTTCAAAGTTTATAGAGCGTTTCAAATTTTCGAAGTTGGGATGCTCAACCTGCATGGACATTTTAACAATATTAAGCTTTCCACGGATGGCACCTGTGGCTCAGTGAGTAGAGTGCTGGCCCCATAAACTGAGGGTGGCAGGTTCAAACCCAGCCCGGGTCAAACTTTAACAAAAAAACTGCTAGGTGTTGTAGGGGGGGGACCTGTAGTCCTGGCTACTCAGGAGGCTGAGGCAGGAGAATTGCCTAAGCCCAAGAGCTGGAGGTTGCTATGAACTATGACGCCACAGCGCTCTATTGAGGGTGACAAACTCTTAAAAAAAAATATTTAAACCTAATCTATGAACACAAAATGTCCCTCCATTTGTCTTCCTTAATTTCTTTCATTCATACTTTCTATTTTTCAATATATAAGTCATTCACCTCCTTAGCTAAGTTTATCCCTAGGTGTCTTGTTCTTTTTGATGCTAACATAAATAAAATTATTTTCTCAAATTTCGGCTAGTTCATTGTAAGTGTATGAAACAAGAAACAAATCTGATTTTTGTTTGATTTTGTATCCTACAACTTACAGAATTCATTTATTAGTTCTAATAGTTTTTATGGAATCTTTAGTTTTCCATAAATAAGGCATCATTTGCAGAGACTTCTTCCTTTCTGATTTGGATATTTTAAAATTATTTTTCTTGCCTAACTGCTCTGGCATGAACTTCTAGAACTATATTGATCAAAGTGGTGAGAGGGGGCATCCCTGTCTTCTTCCTAGAGTAAAATGTTTCAGGTTTTGCCATGGAGTATGATTTTAGCTATGGGCTTTTAGCACGTGGCCTTTAATACATTGAGATAATTTCCCTGTATTCTGACTTTATTCAAAGTTCTTATGAAAAGATAAAATTTTCAAGGCTTTTTCTTTCTTTTTTTTTTTACTAGAGACAGAGTATCACTTTGTCGCCTTCAGTAGAGTGCCATGGCATTACAAGCTCACAGCAACCTCCAGCTCTTGGGCTTAGGCGGTTCTCTTGCCTCAGCTGTCCGAGTAGCTGGGACTACCAAGGCTTTTTCTTCATCTACTGAGATGACTTGCAAATTTTATCCTTTATTCTGTTAATGTGGTGTATCACATTGATTTTTGTATGCTGAACTATCCTTGTATTGCAGGGATAAATCTAACTTGGTCATGGTATATGATCCTTTTAATGTGCTGTTAGATTGTTTGCTAGTATTCTGTTGAGGATTTTATATCTACAATATTCACAAGTAATACTAGGTTTTTTTTGGTGTCTTTGTCTTGCTTTGGTATCACGATTAATAGTGGCCTCACAAAATGAGTTTGGAAGCATTCCTTTCTCTTCAGTTTTTTTGAAGAGTTTGAAAAGGACTGACATTAATTCTTCTTTATGTATGGCTGAATTAATCAGTGAAACCATCAGTCTCTTG
Source organism: Otolemur garnettii (assembly GCF_000181295.1). Lineage (NCBI taxonomy): Eukaryota > Metazoa > Chordata > Mammalia > Primates > Galagidae > Otolemur > Otolemur garnettii. Next base: position 10,073,170 of record NW_003852458.1, on the reverse strand, counting down.
GGTTTTTCTTTGTTGCAAGGTTTTGGACAACTGATTCAATCTTCATAGCAGTTATAGGTCTGTTTACATTTTCTATTCCTTCTTGATTTAATAGTAAAATATTTTTTAATACTTCCCCCAAGCTCAACTCTACCTGTTCTGATATCTGTAAGTTAGTGACACCTCTTGACTGTAAGCTACTTAAGGGAAATCATTTTTATCTGTACATTCACCTCAAGATACCTAATAGGACTTCCTAAATTGTAGGCCCACATAGCAGCAATAAATGCTAAAGTCATTTTCAAAATTAAGCTTTTATGACTCCATTTTTTTCTTTACAAGTTTTGTGATTAAAAGTGGATCTAACTACTTTAAAACTAGTAACTCACTTAATCTCCATAACAACTCTATGAAGTATATCTATCAAAATGATAAAACAAGAATCAAACCCAGTATCTTAAAATTTTAAATAGGATGCTGACAAGATAAAGATTTTATATTTTTCCTTCCTACTTAGAAATGTTTGAATATCCATAGTCTAATTCACTATAGGTTCACAATCTTGTTTGTAATTGTAAAGTACACCAAACCTTTTTTTCATATTTGCATCTACCTACCCATTGAGGTATTCTCTGGTGCTAAGATGAGTGAATTACTGCTTCCTCTCCCAATCTACATCTTGACTTTTATTAGCATTTTTATCAGAAAGGCTTTGCTGAACTCTTGGGGGAACTCATGTTAAGGATTTGTATTGTTTTAGCAAGAAAATTTTAACACCACTAAGAATCTTAAATATATTAGGATTATATTATCTTTCCTTTGCTTTCCTAGACAGATCCAAATGCCAGTTGACAATCTTTGAAGAAATCTCCATATGCCATACATTGTTAACATGGAGCCTATCAGCTGGGCGCAGTGGCTCACACCTGTAATCCTAGCACTCTGGGTGGCTAAGGTAGGTGGATTGCTTGAGCTCATGAGTTTGAGACTAGCCTGAACAAAAAGCAAGAGCCCAGGCAGTGCTGTGGCTCAGTAAGTAGGGCACCGGCCCCATATACCGAGGGTGGTAGGTTCAAAC
>NW_003852458.1:10067827-10071476 GCF_000181295.1 Otolemur garnettii | reverse complement strand
ACCTAAACATCTATCTGCTCAGTATTCCACAGAAAAAAGGATAGGTCTATATGCCCATGCCTAAGCAATACCTGAGATCTTATCTCCTGGAGTTCCAGATCCTTGATGATCATTTCAACTTAGCCATTACACACAGACCCGAAACTCAGCAAATAACAGTAGAGCTAATCATCTTCGATCTGCTCTTATATTTGCCATTTCAAAACATATACATTATTTCTACCTCTCCCTCACCATCATTTTGAATGACAAATCTTTTTAATTCTGCCACCTCATTATCTCTCAGATAGTATCCATATTGCTTCTACTTCCAATCTCTTAAAACCAGAAGTTTCTCCATAAATTGAAGTTTCTCCATAAATTTGATCTGAACTGATAGGAGGCCACGTGGAGTTTTAGAGTGAATATTAACATGCTATGTTTTAATATTAATACTTGGTTACAACCTCCAACTCCCGGGCTCAAGCAAGCCGCCTGCCTGTCTCCCAACTAGCTGGGACCATAGGTGCCCACCATAATGCCTGGCTATTTTTTTGGCTGCAGCCATCACTGTGTTTGGCGGGCCCAGGCTGGATTTGAACCTGCCACCTTAGGTGTTATGTGGCTGGTGCCTTAACCACTTGAGCACAGGCGCCGAGCCAAAATCCAGAATTCTGAGAAATACAAAGGACTTGAATTGTGGACTTAGATCCCAGTCTTGATTGATCGATCACCTATAGACTTAATGTATTGATCCCTGATCTTTGGAATCAAATTGGAATAAAGATTTTTTTTTAATTTAATGAGTAGCTCAACTTTGTCATAGGAAGCAGGGACCTAATTAGTTAATATGAACCAAAATGTTAACACCTGTCCAGATAAATGAAGTAGTGGCAGAAGCACAGCTGTGAAAATATTTTATTGTCTACCAGGATTAATTTGATAATTTACAAATCTTAGCAGTAAGGGATTTTCTCATCAATCCCTTACACTTTTCTTTTTTCTTCCCAGAGACAGCATCTCATTTTGTTGCCCTTGGTAGAGTGCTGTGGCTTCACAACTCACAGCAACCTCCAGCTCTTGGGCTTAGATGGTTTTCTTGCCTCAGCCTCCTAAGTAGCTGGGACCACAGGCACCCGCCACAACACCCGACTATTTTTTGTTACAGTTTGGCCAGGTCTGGGTTTGAATCCGCCACCCTTGGTATATGGGGCCGGCACCCTACTCACTGAGCCACAGGCGCCACCCTCCCTTTCTCTTTTCTTATCAGAAGTGTGCAAGAAAATACAATTTCTCTAAAGGAGCATCTAAGAAAAAATGCTAAATACAACCTGAGTCTTTTCCCTGACATGAATGTTTGGAAAGAAGCAAAAGGGAGGCAACATTCTGGCCTTTCTCTAATTGGTAGAAAACTACTTACAATTATGCATGGATGTTCTGTCCTTGACAGGAAGGGCTAAGACTTCTGGACATGATGGCACAGTTGCTGTTATAGAGAAACTAGGTATTTATGGATCTGTGGTTTAAGGTAAAGTAGAAAAACAATAAATTAAAAAACCCGTAGGCTCGGGTTAGAAGGTTGTATGTTCTGAAGAAAGGGATGAATGTCTGAAGATTTTATAGAGCTGGGATGCAACTGGCTTCCAAAGCAACAAATCTGATTTGAAGCCAAAGCCAAAACTGTGGTTCTAATCAAAGATAATTTATTTCACCAGGGACTCAGAACACATGGGGCACTAGCTCAGCTTACATCTAATGAGTTTAAATTCAGAGCACATTATAACCTAAGTTTCTTTTACCTACAAGTTACCTGCTTTTACACAGTTGTATAAGGCAGTGGTCTTCAACTCTGACTGCACATTGGAATCAGCCTAGGGCAGTGATGCTCAAACTTTTCTGTGCACAGGAAAATCACATAGGAATCTTGCTCTGCGTAAGTCTAGAGTAAAAACTGAGTCTATAGTTCCAACAAGTTCACAGGTGACTCCTATCCATCACTGGTCCTTAGATTATACCTTGAGTAACAAAAACCTAGAGAACTTTTAAATACAGATGCCTGAATTCCACCCCTGAAATAATTATTACTGGAGATATAGCCTGGGCACTAGTACTTTTAAAAGCTCCCTGGTGTTTCTAACATTCATATTTTACAGATGGAATTCTGGTTCTAGCTAAGATGGAGAAAACAGTTCACCCTATTTTGGCCACTGATTGCAACTAAAAATTCTGAAGAGAAATACATAAATACACAAGGAGTCTTAAAAGTAAACAGAAGTAAGCAGATTGGGGAGAAAAATCAAGATTCAAATTGCAGTAAGTTTCCTACTTTTTATTTTTCCTCCTACATATTCTGGCTTAGATGTGAGGACAGACCAAATCCCTAAGTGAGCAGTAGGTGGAGACAGAAAAAAGCTCCAAGAGAAACTCCTGGCTAGAGAACCAGGAAGGGGGAGATCAAGGGAGCCGAGGCCAGGAGGAGGGGATACTTGGCAATTTTTCCTCTCTCAGCTCTGCCTCGAGAAAGTCCCAGTTAGACTGCACACCTGTGGCTGATGGCAGTCATCTAAACTCCCAAGAGAAAGTTCTCTTGACACAAGAACTTGTAAAGAGACAATGATGTGAAGAAGAAGAGAACTAATGTATTTTTTTCTCTGCCTTTTCTCTCACCTCTTTGTCCAGGAAATGGATCTTTCTGCAGAAAGTGTATGAAAGCACACAGAAGCTAAGAGTCTCTAGCCAGAGAACCATGGAATAGGAGCTCCTGAGACCTTGTATACAAATGAAATCATAGGGAGGAGGAGGTTGGAGAAGGGTCCTCTAAATCTGTGTATACAATCTAGAATGCACCACTGAGCTACATAGCCAAGGCTTGAGACCTGCTCTACAACATGGACTACCACCCAGATCTCAAAGCCACACACCTAGGACCTGAACAGCACTACAAAGTTTTTAAAAATTAAATCTGAATTGGATTTACAGCCTCCAGAGCAAAGTCTGAACCTAACTGGGTTGACCGCTTGCTAAAACAAACAAGACCCAAATCAAATCAAAACGAAACCATTCTTGGCTCAGCGCCTGTGGCTCAAGCAGTTAAGGCGCCAGCCACATACACCAGAGCTGGCAGGTTCACCAAACAATAATGACGGCTGTAACCAAAAATAGCTGGGCATCGTGGCAGGCACCTGTAGTCCCTGCTACTTGGGAGGCAGAGGCAGGAGAATCACTTGAGCCCAGGAGTTGGAGGTTGCTGTGATGCCATGGCATTCTACCCAGGGTGACAGCTTGAGGCCCTGCCAAAAAAAACAAAACAAACAAACAAAAACCATTCTCCAGAGGATTTTAATATTCAAAAGATAATATTCAAAGTGCCTAAAACACAACAGAAAATTCTTGGACATATTTTACAGATGAAAATCAAAGTTAAGGGTGGCACCTGTAGCTCAGTGTGTAGGGTACCAGCCCCATATACGGAGGGTGGAGGGTTTGAAACCGGCCCCCAGCCAAACTGCAACAAATAAAAAAATAGCTGGGCATTGTGGTGGGCATTTGTAGTCCCAGCTACTCAGGAGGCTGAGACAAGAGAATCACCTAAGCCCAGGAGTTGGAGGTTGCTGTGAGCTGTGACGCCATGCACTCCCCTGAGGGCGACAAAGTGAGACTCTGCCTCAAA
>NW_003852458.1:10065063-10067485 GCF_000181295.1 Otolemur garnettii | reverse complement strand
AAAAAAAAAAAAAAAAAAAATTTAAAAAGCCAGAACTAAAACTCAGGGTTAGTAACCATAAGCCCAGGGGCTTCTCTACAGCCAAGTGACCTTGCTAGACAGCACAGTAATACCAAAGGTAAGGGTTTAAGACAACACTTAATCAAATTATTTTCTCATATTAATAAGACATATTAATCTTATCTGACCAAATAACAAAAACAAAAAGTGTTTTTCAGGCGGGGCGTGGTGGCTCAAACCTATAATCCTAACACTCTGGGATGCCAAGGTTGGTAGAATTGCTTGAGCTCCGGAGTTCAAGACCAGCCTGAGCAAGAGCAACATCTCCGTCTCTAAAAATTAGCTGGGCATTGTGGCAGGTCCCTGTAGTCCCAGTTACTTAGGAGGCTGAGGTAAGGGAATTACTTGAGCCCAAGAGTTTGAGGTTGCTGTGAGCTGTGATGCCACAGCACTCTACTGAGGGTGACAAAGTAAGACTGTCTCCAAAAAAAAAAGTGTTTTTTCCATAGTATTTTCTTCTCTGTCTGTAATTAAAATACTGAAGATATTTGTGTGCTATACTATAAAAGACACACCACATCCAAGGTACTGAGAGGTAAAAGAAAATACCAGGATGATTAGTCTTCATAAGACCCTATACTTACTTCTCCAGGTAGTGCTGCTCATTCCACCACTAATATTCCAGCTTGAATCACAGTTTTTTAAGATTCTGCTCAGAAGTGAACTCCTCTTTGAAACCTTTCCTAAAGTAACTAAATCACTCATTCTCCAACCTCAGCAATACCCTTCCACAGTAATAGTCTTTAACCCTTTTGCACTTCCTTATCTATTGGTTACCCACCATTAAGATTTTATTCATCAATTCTTCATCTCCTGGGTCCAGCACCGTACATAACATATAGGTATTCAATATGACAACTGGTCCTTATTAAGCACTGAGAATACACCATTTACATTTGCATTCTGCACACATTATTTCAGTTAATCATTATATGCCTATTAACCCACTTTTCAAATGAAGAGACAAGTATGCAACTGAGGTAAAATAACCTGCCTATTAAACGATTAGCAAGTCTCAGGTGAGTGAATTGATGGAGCCTTGTCTTACAGAAACCAATACCATCTATGCAGTTAGAGCCTCACTTTAGCAAGCTCTGTGGAATTCTATTCTGCCTGTGCTCTGTCCATCACAGATAATCAAAGATAATCTAGCTGTAGCTTTATCAGTAGAAATGCTAAAACATAATGTATCAAAATTATGGCTTTTTTTTTTTTTTACTTCCCTAGCCATCAAAAGGAAACAATGTCTCTAGCAACCCATTCATAACAAAGAATATATACAAAAAGATATAAAACCAAAACCCAAGAACCCAGAAAGCAGCTAAAATTCTGTTGGCAAGTGAATTTCTTAGTGTTTTAGATTTTGATGGTGGTGGGGGAGTGGGGGTACAGTACTAGCAGAAGATAGAAGCATGGTAATTAATAGCACAACTTGAATCCCTTGCTAGGTAGGCAACCCAAGGCAAAATAATCTTTCGGAACCTAGTCCCTAATTTATAAACTAGAAATAACATCACTTTTCTTTAGATAGGGTTTCACAAAATTGCTCTGGCTGGCTTTGAATTCCTGGGGTTCAAACAATTCTCCTGCCTCAATCTCCTGAGTAGCTGGGACTAAGGGCAACATGCCACTATGCCCAGCATCAGGATTGCTGTGAACTTCAAATGAAGCATGTAAGTTACACAACACAATACCTGGCACTTGGTGAGCTATCATTACAAAAAAGTCAAGCAAGTACAAAATTCACTTTTTGTTTCAAGATAATACCTAGGGAATGATCTTTCTGACCCAGACATTTTATAGCCATTAGAATTTCCTCTAAATCAGTGGTTCTCAACCTTCCTAATGCTGTGACCCTTTAATACAGTTCCTCATGTTGTGGTGACCCCCAACCATAAAATTATTTTCATTGACACGAACTGTATTAAAGGGTCGTGGCATTAAGAAGGTTGAGAACCACTGCTCTAAACGTTACTTTAGATCAGGGGTCCTCAAACTTTTAAACAGGGGGCCAGTTCACTGTCCCTCAGACCATAGGAGGGCCGGACTGCGGGCCCGGGACGAGTTGACTGCTAAGCAGGACAGTCAGCGGCGGCAAAAACACCTGGTGGGCCAGATAAATGTCCCAGTGGGCTGCATGTGGCCCGCGGGCCATAGTTTGAGGACGCCTGCTTTTGATCATCTTTCTTAGGATTTTCCCTATTATGGCAGCCCACTTTACATTACGCATGTAATCTTCACCTCTGCAAGTACATCACTACTTCTGCTAGCATAAAGGCCTCTACTGTGACCTGCAGAATCCTTACCAGTCTGAAATGAACCAACTGAACAAAGATGATGATACAATCTTTTTTTTTTTTTT
>NW_003852458.1:10059174-10063889 GCF_000181295.1 Otolemur garnettii | reverse complement strand
CCATTACAATAGCATCTGGTAAGACATGAAAAGTCCCCTCTTATTTTAGGGATCTTTAAAGGGGTTATGAGAACTGCAAAGAAATCTCAAGGTTTCCCTCCTAGACCATTCCGGAAACTAGCAACAGCTCTTCCCAACTGACTCCTGTATAGGACTCCCCAAAGCAGCTTAACAATAGAAGGCTATTAACCAAACATCCTCCCTACCTTCAACACTATCATCTTGCACTCAAGTGTGCAATGAGAAAACTTTAACAGACTGCAAGAAGTTAAACACTAGAATACGCTGAAAGCGTGACTGGCCAACCAGCCTCTGCAGCATGGTCTCTGAGAGCGGACACTGACAAGTGCCCTCCAGTCGCAGTGCACACGCTCCGCAGACTTTAGTAGGGAGACTACAGAACACGGGTTAGAAAAAAAAAAGGCGGGTGGCGGAAAAGGGAGAGAACTGAAGCCACAAATTCAATCCTCTGTCCACTGCCCTACCCACCGTCGACAATCAGGGTGATGTCAGTAAACCGGTCCTGCTCTCGCTGCTCATTCAATCGGTCTAGGATCATTTTATGATGTTCAGGGAACTCCTGAAGGCATTCCATCGTCTCTTCAGCCTCCATGGCCGTCTGGTTGCTCTACAAAAGAGGAGCATGATAATGTACACCCATGAGCTCGGGTTGAGGAACAAAACCTCTAAAGCACAAAACAACAAAACCAAAACCCCAGCAACGTGAAAAGAAGGGAGGGGGGAGGGTGAGGCAAGAGGAGAGGAAGGCGAGGGAAGAAAGAAAGGCGAGCCGAGTAGCCGCCGCGCGGCCGCCGCGCGTTGGGGGCCGGAGCCGCGGCCGCGGGACTCCGAGCCTGACCTAATTGGAGTCGGGAGACGCGAGCTGGAGCGGGGTGGGCACAGCGCCGGAGGCTCCGGGCGCCAGGGCGCGCGAGTCCGTCAAGGGAGGGGACCCGATAGCCGTGGGGGCTCTCCAACGGCCCGCCAAGCCCTTCCGCCCGGCCCGGGCTCCCGCCGCCCCGGGACCCGGTCCGGCCCGCGGCCCACAACGACTCCGGGATCGCCTCTCCCTCCCCCGCCCTCCCTCTTCCCCCCCGCCCCAACCGGGCCGGCACTCACTCAAGGAAGGAGGAGCAGCCCGGGCCTGCGCGTTACTTACGTCGACGTACTGCGTCACCGCGTTGGGCTCCGACTGACGCGAACGCCTTCCGAGCGCTGACTAGGAGAGGCGGGCCACGCCCCCACCCGCCCCACTCAGAGGATGGGCGGAGCAACTAAAGGGATTTAGTGCTGGTTGAGAGCGAGGCCGCGCGCCTCAGAGAAGATCCGGATGTGATGGGTTGGGTTCCTACAGAGCCTGGCCTTGCCCGGAGCGGGGAATCGAAATCGCCTCCCTTCCACCTCCCACCCTCCGGTGCTTGATTTCAGGTGCGGCCGCTTCCGGCCTGCGCTGAGAATAAAGTCGCTAACCGTGCTGATACTCCGCGGCTCCTCCAGCCAGTCCCCATGCCGCCCACTTTGCATCCAAGACGTGGGTCGGCCTTCCTTCCTCTCTGTTCCTCAAGTCTTCCGTGCTCTCTCCTCCCTGGGCACAATTCTCCCCACACCTTCCTCTATCCCTAAGCCGCGTCTTGCCCTCCATTTTCCCCGCGAGAGCCGGGCGCTCCTTCCGCTCGGCTCCAGCTGGCGCACGTGCGTTGGCTCGGACGCCTCAGCAGCCGCTCGGGCACGAGCACGTTCGGGCCGCAGGGATCTTCCTCCCCCCCCGAGCCCGCCCTCGCGGCTCCTGGCCTTCGGCGTGTGTTTGCTGCGCCCAGGATCGGCATCTGCTCGGAATTATTTACACGAGATGCCCTCTCCTTTAAAGAGGCCAGTGACCTGTAATCACCTGCACGGGACTGGTTCATTCCTTCATTCTTCCAGAGAAAGGCTTTTTGAAGATGATTAAGTAGTCATGATGTATTTTTTGTCAAAGACCTTGAGAATGGGGATTTAGAGTAGCTATATGCAAGCGTGAAAGTAAGCGGATTGAGAGTCAAGGCTGTGCTAGGCACACCGTTCAAGAGACAAGGAGGGAATCTGTCACTGAACATCACGGTACTTGTGGTTTCTGCTTTCTGAGTCTTAGCCTGCTAGAGTAGCTATTTTGAACAGTAAATGCCTAGGTGCTGACTGCTGAATGTTATGACATGGGAAGAACAAAATAATCTGGGGGTCAAGGAAAGCCAGTGACCTATAAGAAGTGATAATGAAGTCTAAGTGTTCTTAAGCGAGAGTACAGCACATGCAGAGGCACCAAGATTATAGCATTCCAGGAATTGAAAGAATGTTGCTGGGACAGACCCACGGGGCTTGTAAACTGTTAAAGATGTTAGATTTTCTTACACTAGCAAGGGGAAGGCTTCAAGGTCTGTCTAGCGGGGTAGTGATATAAGATTTCCTTTTTTTTTTTTTTTTTTTTTTGCAGATTTATGTGTCAAAATTTACTTTCTCTGTTTTTTTCTTTTTAGTTTGAGACATGGTCTCTATCGCTCTTGGTGGAGTGCTGTGGTGTCACATCTCATAGTAACCTCCATCCAACTCTTGGGCTTAAGTGATTCTCTTGCCTCAGCCTTCCAAGTAGCTGGGACTACAGGCTCCCGCCACACCACCGGACTAATTTTTTCGTTGCAGTTGTCATTGTTGTTTTAGCTGGCCCAGCCTGGGTTCGAATCACCAGCCTTGGTGTATGTGGCTGACGCCCTACCCACTGAGCTATGGGCGCAGCCCCGGGCTATTTTTAGAAACTGGTTCTCTTTTTTGCTCAGGCTGATTACAAACTCCTGAGCTCAAGCAATCCACCCGCCTCAGCCTCCCAGAATGCTAGGATTACAGGCATAAGCCAGTAGGCCACATCCTGAGATTTATTTTTTATTTGTTTTTTTGCTCTTTTTGGCCGGGGCTGGGTTTGAACCTGCCACCTCCAGCATATGGGGCCTGCACCCTACTCCTTTGAGCCACAGGTACTGCCCCGTAACATTTATTTTTTAAAGAGATAATTCTAGGTCAGGTGCTGTGGCTCCCACCTGTGATTCCCAGCACTTTGAGAGTCCAGGGGTTCCAGATTACAGTGAGCTATGATGGTGCTGCTGCATTCCAGCCTCCTTGACAGAGCGAAACTGTCTCTAAATAAATAGAATCTACAGGGGTGATAGACTAGAAGCTTGTATTACATTGGATCTACTGGTATTTTTAAATATTGTCATCATCATTATTCACATAGCATTTTATTTTTTTTGGCCGGGGCTGGGTTTGAACCCTCCACTGCTGGCATATGGGGCCAGCGCCCTACTCCTTTGAGCCACAGGCACCATAGGATTTTTTTAAAGATTAAATTGTACATAAAAATAGGCACTTTGGAAATTTTAGAGCAGGGATCCTCAAACTTTTAAATAGGGGGCCAGTTTACTGTCCTTCAGACCGTTGGAGGTCGGACTGTGGGCCCTGGGTTGAGTCAGCTGCTAAGCAGGACAGTCAGCAGTGGCAAAAACACCTGGCGGGCCAGATAAATGTCTTGGGCAGGCTGCATGTAGCCTGTGGGGCTGTAGTTTGAGGATGCCTGTTTTAGAGTATAGTTCCTTTTTCCTTTACAACAATTGGATTGAACCAAATGGAGAACACATCTCTGTGTAGGATTTGAGCTATCCACTTTACCACAGTCCCTTTCACTCAGGGGTAGGGAACCTGCGTCCTTGGAGCCACATGTGGTCATCTGGATTCTTGAGTGTGGCCATTTGACTGAAACCAAATTTTATAGAAGAAATCCTCTTAAAGTCCTGGACTTCATCTCTTAGCATAGTGATTCTCAACCTTCCTAATGCCACCACCTTTTAAAACAGTTCCTCATGTTGTGGTGACCCCCAACATGGTGGTGGTGACCCCCATTGCTACTTCATAACTGTAATTTTGCTAGTTATGAATTGTAATATAAATATCTGATATGCAGGATGTATTTTCATTGATCACGACCCACAGGTTGAGAACCACTGTCTTAGAAGAATCAGTGTTTATGGATTGAGTTAAAGAAAAAATAAAGCCTAAAAGGACCAAGTATTGCAGCTGGAAAGAGACGGAAAACCAGAAGACTGTGACATCAAGAAGTCCATGAAAAAAGAGTGTTTCAAAAGAGATGGTGTGGTCACCAATGCCAGATGCTGCCAAGTGATCATGTTTAACAAAAATTGTGAAAATGTGACTTGGTACATTTAGCATCTTGGTTGTCTTTGGTGGAAGACCTTAGCAAAAGCAGATGTAGTGAAGTTCTGAGGACTACTCGGGGGTAGGGGGAGATAAGATGTCTATATTCAAATAGGTTGAGGAGTAATTGGGGAAAGAAATTGAAATGGCAATTGTAGAACTCTCATTTAAGAATGAGGGAGGAGAGAAAGGTATACCTGTAGAAGGTGGGGGGGGGTCAAGTCCATTTTAAGTGTGTGTTTTGGATGAGAGAGTATTAGGTAATTTAAGTTTGGATAGAGAAGGAGCCAGCAAAGGAGCGGATAGAAACACAAGATAAAAAGGGGCTAATTGTACAAGAAAGGGCTTAATGGAGCAGATGTTCACAGGAGTATAGTAGTTTTGCTTTCAAGAAATTGAGGAAATTCCTATCAAACTGGAGACCTTTATTTTCTCCATGAAATAGGTGGCTAGGTCATTAAAAGTCAGGATAGGCTCAG
>NW_003852458.1:10057267-10058978 GCF_000181295.1 Otolemur garnettii | reverse complement strand
CCAGCTACTTGGGAGGCTGAGGCAGGAGACTTGCTTCAGCCCAGGAGTTGGAGGTTGCTGTGAGCTGTGATGCCATAGCACTCTATCCAGGGGGACAGCTTGAGGCTCTGTCTCAAAAAAAAACCCAAAAAAGTAAAAGTCAGGATAGGGAGGGGAAGGGTGTGTGTTGGGGATGGAGAAGTTTGAGATTAGAAGATCTATTAGTTATCAAAGGCTGTGTAACAACAGATTAACTCAAAACACAGTGGCTTAAAACAATACTGGGCGGTGCCTGTCTCTCAGTGGGTAGGGCGCTGGCCCTGTATACCAAGGATGGCTGGTTCCAACCCGACCCCATCCAAAATGCAACAAAAAATAGCTGGGCATTATGGCAGGCGCCTATAGTCCCAACTACTTGGAAAACTGAGGCAAGAGAAGCGCCTAAGCCCAGAAGTTGGAGGTTGCTGTGAGCTGTGACGCCATAGCACCCTACTAAGGGCAATAAAGTTAGACTCCATCTCTTAAAAAAAATATATATATATATATTATTTCATAGTTTTATAAGTTAGAAGTCTGGGTAACACATAACTGGGTTTTTAGGGTCTTTCACAGGGTGCAACTGAGGTGTCATCTGGGTCTGCCAGCATCTCTAGGCTTCACTGGGGGAAGATCTGCTTCCAAGGTTACTCAAGTGATGCTTTAAATAATTCGGTTCCTCCTATGCTCTTTCACTAAAGACTTTAGTTCTCCACAAGGCCTTCCTCCATTTTGGGTTCTCCATAGGGTATGGAAGCTAAATTCCATCAGAGAGACCAAGTAAGAGAACAAGAAAGAAAAGGCATAAGCCAAAGTCTTTCCATGTCTTACCTCAAAAGTGACATTCTGTTGCTTTTGCTATATTCTATATGTTAGATGCAAGCCACCAGGTCAAGCTCATACTGAAAGGAAATTCTTGACACAAGGGCACAGTTAAAGTGATGATCATTGGGAGCAATCATAGAAGTTTCCTACCACAGATTGGATATGGATCTTGGACACTATTAATCATAGTAGCATCAGCAAGAAACACCAACAGGATCTAGTAGAAGTTGGTGACCAGGAATTTTATGATAGCAGTCTACTGAACACTGATTTCATCCAGAAGCATTCAGTTATGTGTATAATGTGAAGTTAGCATTAAAGCATTCTCTGTGGTGCGGATGTTGTGCCAGATAGATTTTCTCTGGAATTAAAAGATTCTTCAAACTCAATGAGAATTGAAAAATAGTTCTGGGGGTGCTGTTGCTGCTGCGGCCGCCACCACCACTGCCTCGGAACCCCAGCCTGGGGGATAGTGGAGCTACGTATGGAGCCTCCGCCTCGCCTCCCACCCCAGAGCTGCCAACGTTGCCAAGCCATTGCAGCCACGCTACGCACAGGTTCCCCTGGGATGACGTGTGCGCTGCCCCAGCGATGAACCCATCTGTGACACTGTGACAGTTTCTGCTGCAGTTGCTGAGAGAACAAGGCAATGGCCACATCATCTCCTGGACCTCAGGGGATGGTGTGAATTCAAGTTGGTGGGTGCAGAGGAGGTGACCGGATGTGGGGGCTGTGCACAAGACCAACATGAATTATGTACAAGCTTAGCCAGGCTTTGCAGTACTATTATGACAAGGTCACCCTGACCCGCCCTGAGGCCCAGAACCTGAAATCGGAAGAGCTGAACCGGGAGCAGGGTTTGTTTTGGGTC
>NW_003852458.1:10042742-10056935 GCF_000181295.1 Otolemur garnettii | reverse complement strand
AACAGCGGGAGAACAGGAAGGGAATACACGGTTTTCGGCTACCATGTGGCTATTTCGCCAGGATACGAGTTTTATATTATTTTTGTTAATTTTATAATGTTAAACTTTAATAATAACAAATAAGTATTGAGAACTGATTATCGAGAACTGCTTATCAAAGTTCACATTGTTGATCAGTTGTAGAATTTGACGAGAAATATGCCAAAGAATAAAATAATACTAGACATAATTTTTTCATGTATTATATTTGTAAATTGTACTTATGTTGAAATTAAAAAATATATATTATAATACTATTTTTGCATTCTATGAAAATTTTTATTGCTCCATATAAACCAAATTTTTAATTAAGAACCCCCCCCAATGGTGTACCACTTTACCAGTGTTAAAATCTGGTCACCTTACTGAGTCTGCTGGGTGGGCCCCAAATGGACTCCGCGATTGGGGACTTGCTCTGGTCTGCAGGTGCCTGGGCCAGCGCTGACACCATCTCTGCTCCCTATGCATACAGTGGCCCCAGTGCTCCTGATGCCCAGCTCACTGCCTCTCAGCATTCCCTTCTGGAGAACCCCGAGTCCCATTGCGCCCGGTAGCCTGGCCAAGCTCTCCTTCCAGTTTCCATCCAGTGGCAGCAGCCAGATGCACATCCCCTCCATCAGCATGGATGGCCTCTTGCACCCACCCCGCCGTGGTGCTCTCCCCAGGGCCCCAAAAAGCCATCTACCACCACCACCCCCTTCTGGGGTCACTCCATCCATGCCCCTCTTACCCCCCGTGGTGCTCTCCCCAGGGCCCCAAAAAGCCAACTACCACCACCACCGCTTTCTGGGGTCACTCTATCCATGCCCCTGAACTTCTCTCCAGCCAGTCATCTCAAGGAGAAACAAAGTTCAACTGACAGACTTATGCTCTGGTTGTGGTGAGGTGGGGATTCTTAGAAAGAAGGATCTCTCAATAACTCTGCCACACGGCTCCGTGCCTGTGGCTCAAGCGGCTAAGGCGCCAGCCACATAGACCTGAGCTAGCGGGTTCGAATCCAGCCCCAGGCCTCCAAACAACAGTAATGACTGCAACCTAAAAACAGCTGAGTGTTGTGGTGGGTGCCTGTAGTCCCAGCTACTAGGGAGGCAGAGGCAGGAGAATCGCTTGAGCCCAGGAGTTGGAGGTTGCTATGAGCTGTGATGCCAGGGCACTCTACCCAGGGCAACAGCTTAAGACTCTGTCTCAAAAAAAAAAAGAATAATCAGTTCTCCTGAGCTGGGACAAATCAGCTCAGCATGTCACTCACTTCCCTGAGCCTCTAGGACGCCTCAGGATTATAATGATCATCTTATAATATTGGCCAAAGGGAGACAACTTTCTTTTGGAATGTTTAGAAAAAAGCAGGGAAAGAAATCTTTAGGCAGATGGCACTAGAGCAGTGGTTCTCAACCTTCCCAATGCCGTGGCCTTTAATATAGTTCCTGTGGGTTGTGACCCACTGGCTGAGAACCACTGCACTAGAGAGACTGCTACTCTGTTCACTCACATTCAGCTGTGAACTTCAGCTTGCTTTCTTCCTCATCTGTATACCACAAATACATGGAGGCCCAGAAGTTGAGGGGTTAATCAAAGATACAGAGAAAAAGGAAAGACAAGATCACACTCCTCAAGGAAGGAAAGGCACTAATGCAGAGGAAGCAGGAGCTGCAGTGGAGATGGCCACCACCTCTCTCTCTGTCATCATCCCTCAGCCCAAGAAAAGCATATTAGCAGAGTGGGACAGAAGCCTTTTATTGGTCTGATCAGCGTGCACAGTGGTAGGTTCAGTGAGAGCCTCCCTCTCTGTCCTGGCTCCCACCTTCCCTCTCCTAAGAGTTTGTGACTCATCCCAGGGGAGGGGCTAAGGAGAGTGTCTAGGCAGGGTGGCAGGCACAGCCAGGGTGAAAATTACAGCGTAAGGATCTGAAAGGGTCTCAGAATGATGTAGAAGATGTGAGGTTGCTAGGCTAGATAAAATGTCCCTCAGAGCAGGAGGAAGAGCTTCCCCTGGAGGTCCCTACTGGGCCCTTCATGTCCTCAGCATCTCCCGGATGTTATCCTCAGCTTCCTTAACGCTTTGCTCCAAGTAGGATTTTTTCTGCTCTCATTCTTTTAATTTTTTCTTCTGCTAGTCTCTGTTTCTCTAATAGCTGACTGCGGATTACCCCCCTGGATTGAAGAATAAACATTCTTCCTACACCTTCATACATGTTAGTTTCATCTACCAAAGTCCTACTCTCTGTAAGATATGTAAGCTTTTTCATTCTATTCAGCTGTTCAATCAGTATGCCTGAAAGCTTCACCTTCTGTTGAGTGTCAATAACTTTGGCTGGAAGCCTGGAAGCTCTGGGAAGACCTTTTTCAACTCTATATCCATGGAGGCTGCCATCTTGGTGCACCCTATGCCTTTTTTTCTTTTTTTTTTTTTTTTGAGACGGAGTCTCACTTTGTTGCCCTTGGTAGGGTGCCATGGTGTCATAGCTCACAGCAACCACAAACTCTTGAGCTCAAGGGATTCTCTTGCCTCAGCTCCCAAAGAACTGGGACTCGGCTTGGCGCCTGTGGCTCCAGTGGCTAAGGCACCAGCCACATACACCTAAGGTAGCGAGTTCGAATCCAGCCTAGGCCCACCAAATAACAATGATGGCTGCAACCAAAAAAATAGCTGGGCATTGTGGTGGGCGCCTGTGGTCCCACTGTGGTCCAAGCTACTTGGGAGGCTGAGGCAGGAAACTCGCTTGAGCCCAGGAGTTGGAGTTGCTGTGAGCTGTGATGCCATGGCACTCTACCTAGGGGGACAGCTTGAGGCTCTGTCTCAAAAAAAAAGTAATAAAATAAAATAAAGTAAAGAACTGGGACTATATGCACCTATCCCAGTGCTCAGCTACTTTTTAGAGTTGAGGTCTTGCTCTTAAGCAGGCTGGTCTCAAACTCCTGAGCTCAGGCAATCCACCCCCCTCATCTTCTCAGAGTGCTAGGATTACAGGCGTGAGCCACCGCATCTGGCCTAGAAATACAAAACTTTTAAGGGGTGGGGGCTAGCTTCAGGATACTTCTATTTAACTGTGGTTGGTAGTACTGGTTGACCTCATCTTTAGAGAGAGTAATCAATCCCATGTCTTTTGCCTGGACAATTTCATTGAATCATCTCCTGTGTTTTAGATACTAGAAAATAAAGAATACTTCTGTGCCACTCTGATTACTGGCATGGGAGGAGAGATTGAACAGACTTTGCAAAGTCCCCTTTTCCAGGCCTTTACCTCTGTTACATACTCCCCACTGTTAATTTTACCCTTCCATATATCTATGGGAAGAAAGGCACAGTAGTCATTGAGCTACTTCCAGCTGAGTTGGGGTGATGTTTTATTTTTTTATTTTTTATTTTTTTTTGGAGAGACAGAGTCTCAGTTTATCACCCTTGGTGGAGTGCCATGGTATCACACAGCTCACAGCAAACTCCAACTCCTGGGCTTAGGTGATTCTCTTGCCTCAGCCTCCTGAGTAGCTGGGACTACAGGCACTTGCCACAACGCTCAGCTATTTTTTTGTTACAGTTTGGCTGGGGCTGGGTTTGAACCCAGCTCCCTGGGTATGTGGGGCTGGCATCCGACCCACTGAGTCACAAGTGCCGCCCTGGGGTGATGTTTTAGATGGAAGGTTTTTACTTATTTATGCCATTGCTCTTTCTGGTTTGTAAAAAAAAATACAACAGATTATCAGGTAAGAAAAAGCATAAACAAAACTACAAACATGAGCATTGGCAAGGCAAAATGGAGAACACCTGACAGGAGTTTATCCCACTTGGTATCTAAGACATCAGTAGGACTGTGGGTCCTTACTGTCATCTTGTGCATAGTCTCTAATACAGATCTGGGCAAGAAAGAAACCTGAGACTTCTGAGTATGGAGCTATTGGTCATGCCCAGTAGGTGATCTAAGAGATTGGTTTCTGCAAATTAAATATATCTAGGAATAAATACTGGCACCAAATGAGATTTAGGATTGCAAACCCAGCAGTGAGACAGATCAACAGAAGGGGTGATAGTTTGGGAAATCCTCACTAAGAAGTTGTCTCTCCATCTTATAGACAGAACAAATTAACCAAAGAAAGGTTGGCAAAAATATCAATATTTTCATTTTTTCCCTTCTTCTTAAACAGATGCTTTAGTTTGCTTAAAGCCTGTCCTATCCACTGGGACCTCAAGTCCTCTTCTTCCATGGGACCTCTCTTTACTCTGGTGTGATGGGCCCAGAGTTTTACTCTTGACATTGTCAATAAGGTGTGAGTTGTTAGAGGCACTTCACAGGGTCCCTTCTCCTTCTCTGCTTCCAATTGGGGTGGAGACCGGAAGGAGGCAAACTCTTGAATAGTGGATAGTATTTAATAAATTGCTTTAGTCTGTTTTCTTTCACTTATGGTTATATTATCATACTTACCTCAGGTTACTAGAAAGAGTCTCCCATAAACTATTTTATAAGGGTTTGACTTAATTCTGCTTCTAGGGGCTACCTTTATCCAGAGGAAGACAAGTGGCAACACCCATCCCACTTTAGATGGGGTTCCTGCATCAATTTTGCTACAATTTTCTTTAAAGTGTGATTCATTTTCTCCACTTTCCCCATAGATTCAGGGCTCATGCAATTTCCCTTCTAGCTCTAGGGCTATGTTTGTTCATTGAGTTTCCTTGCTATAAAGGAGGGTTCATTATTACTCTGTATGGAGGAAGGGAGCCTATACCTTGGAATGAGTCCCTTCTTAAGCATTCTGGTATTTCAGATACTCTCTCCATTGGGTAGGAAAAGCCTCTTCACACAAGCAAGCATTTGAAGTTTCAGTCATTTTAGGCAGCTGAGTGAAATCAATTTGCCAGTTATCCAAAGGGCAGCAGGGAACCCAACATGCTTTTCTGTATTTGTATTTTTCAAGCATATAAAGGGCATCTCTGAGTTATTTATCAAATGGAGTCCTCTTCAATGAAGTCCCACCAAATCCTCTACATCGTCACACCCACCGTGTGTGCATTCATGTGGATGCCTCATAAGGGTCTGAATCAAGGCTTTGGGTAGAAGGATGAGTCTATGAGAATCCTATCCCTGCTTAGCTGCATCACCCCACCTGTCAAATACCCAGTCTTTAGCTTTTTTTTCATCCTCATTAGTGTTGTGGGGTTTCTACTGATCTAAGTCTAGCAGGTTATCAAGGCCCCAAGAAACAGGTCACCTTTAGTGGCCTCCTTTTCTGGTCATCAGGACAGAGCATGATGGCCACTTGCTTGGGCTCAGCCATGGCCTGTATTAAGGCCATTATTTCAGATGCATACTAAATATCTGTATTTCCTGCCATTAAGAACCCCCCTTCTTTCCAAATGGCACCATGAGTATGCACAACCCTAAAACATATTTACAGTATGTATAAATGTTTACTTTTTTTTCCTCTGAATAACCAGAGAGCTCTAGTTAAGCAATCAGCTCAGCTCTCTGGGCTGACGTCCCAGGCTGCAGTGCTATTGCTTCCAGTACCCGTCATTCTGTGACCACTGCATATCTGGCCCTTCATTGCCCACTGTCAACAAAGCTGCTCCTGTTGGTGAAGACCCCAGTCTGACTCTGGCATCAGCTGATTTGACATCTCCATCCTGCTAGAGCAGACAGCCTCCAGGATTCTGAACAGTCATGCTGTAAAGGCTCGTTCTCTTCTGCTGGTAAGAGGGTAGCACCATTTAGACTAGACACAGTCTTTAAAGTTTGCATTATCCAAAAGAATGGCCTGTTATTTTCCTAGCCTTTCTGAAGGCTAGCCAATTCCTAGCCAATTACCCCTTTTCTGTCCTAATAAAGCCAGAACATGGTGGGGAGGCACACACTACAACAGGTTGTCCGAAGGCAAGTTTTTTTTGCCTCTTGTAACAAATCACAAGTAGCTGCTGCTGGCTAGAAGCAAGGAGGCCATCCTCTCACAGTACTGTCTGTTTCTTTGATAAATATGCCACTGACCATGGGATGTCTCCAAGCATCTGTAATCCTGCCATTCCTACGAACTCACACAGTTGCTCATGGATGCCTTTTGGAATCCCAAAAAAGTAACCCACAGTTTACAAATCTGTACCCTTTGGAGTGAAACTCTACAACAGAACTCTTTGGTTCAATTTGAGCTTTTGGCAGGTCCCTTCGTAAGTTCTCACTAGACAGGGTAGGAGAGTTTTTAAATTCCTGAAGCAACCCAATTCAGCAGTACCATGAGGTCATCCTAGTCTCAGGACCCTGCCATTCAAATGCAGCTGAGTATTATTTATACTCCGTTGTACAATATAATTAATAGTACATAGATCCTACGTGAATCTGTACTTAATGATCTGAGGAATTTATTTTATATTTATTTATCTATCTATTTATTTATTTATTGAGACATAGTTTCACTATGGCACCCTCAGTAGAGTGCCATGGAGTCACAGCTCACAGAAACATCAAACTCTTGGGTTTACGTGGTTCTCTTGCCTCAGCCTCCCAAGTAGCTGGGACAACAGGCACTCCTCACAACATCTGGCTATTTTGTTGTTGTAGTTGCAGTTGTCATTGTTGTTTAGCAGGCCCATGCTGGGTTCAAACCTGCCAGCCTTGGTGTATATGGCCGGAGCCCTACCCACTGAGCTATGGGCACCACCCTGGTCTGAGGAATTTAAATTCTTTCTGCATGTTCCAGGTCTGTTGGCCCATACAGCCTCACTCACTTTTTGGTAGACGTCCAGAGGACTAGAACTTGCTTCTTGTTGCAAATGCTTCATTTGCAGTCTATGACATGAAAGTCTGCTGAGGCCTATACTTCAAAACGAACTGCTCCACAGTGGCAGCCGCCTGTGAACTTCACCAGGCCTGGTATCCAAAGGCAGTGGGAGCCTCATGGTGCCCTGGGAGGTGAGCTCCTGTTTTTTCTAGCTTCCTGCCGCTTGCCCAGGTAGAGTAGGGCCAACAAGAACACTGGGGTCACTGGAGTTCACAATGGAACAGTGCTAGCTCTGGTGGTGGCTCCCCAGGGCCTACCTCCTGGCTATGGGTACCCTCTGGCCAAATTGAGTTCCCTGCTGAGTCTTAGGAGGAAAGACCATTCCCACTCATGGGCTCATGGTGACAAGTTCCTCAGCTGCCACTTTGCCAATGGCTGCCTCACTGCTGCCTGCCCCCACCCTCTGTGTGGTTTACAAAGCACCACGTGTCCTGGTGTCAGGTCAGCCAGGGCATGGCCCTGGGAGCCCCACACTGCTTCTACCTGACATGGCTTGGTGGTGGTGGCACCCCTGTGTCGATTAACAAGTCCACAGAGTCTTCAAAGTCCATTGTACCTAAGGCTCCTGGAGGATATTAGGATTGGAGCCACTAGTGAGACAGAGCCCCAGATGCTCTCCCTCATCTGTCCTGGACTATCTATTCTGCTCTTATGTTATATACTTTAAAGGTGATATTAACAAGTGCAAGGAATTTATGCCAATTGCCCCTTCTACATTCTGTAGTTCTCTCCATATATCTGGAACATTCTGCCTTATAAAAGTCATATTAACAGTGCATACGTTTTCAGGGGCCTCTGGTGTCTGTGTCTATATATTTCCAATATGGCTGATAGAGCCATTCCAAAAATCCAGAGGGATCTTCACTAGCTTTCTGCTATAATTTTTGGACCTTGTTTAAATTCTTCTGTCTAGGCACGCCCCTCCAGATGCCTGCCAGAATATATTTCCAATAATGATTTATTCTCACACTGTCTGCACCCAAGTTAGGATCCCAATTTGTATAAGTTCAGTAACACCTGGGTAGCTGTCCTTGCACATTCAAGCCCTCTATTTGAAACTGCCATTAATAGAAATTGCCCTGGCTATGGGTACCCTCTGGCCAAATTGAGTTCCCTGCTGAGTCTTAGGAGGAAAGACCATTCTCACTTCTGAGTCATAAAACTCAATGAGCAAAGGACTGAAGAAATAGGTCCAGTTGTGCCCATTCTGGCCTGCTTCACAATGCCAAGATGGTAGCATCAGCAGGCAGTAGCAGTTGCTCCGTGCCTGGCTATGCACAGGGCCACTTTCTGGGCCAGCCATGGGGATCTGGTAGGGGTTGTAGACATGGTGGATGGGGCAGTATAGCTCGAGCAGCATGAGCTCAAGTACAACCAAGCCTTTGGTGCCTTCCCTGAGGTGCAGGCAGCTGGTGAGAAGGGTAAGGGTTTTGTGAGGTTTGGATTGAAAGGGCTCATGAGATACAAACAGGTTAATTCCTCCAGAATTGTATAACCCAGGGTCTGATTATCCTTACCTGTCCCAGGCCTTTTAGACTTTTATTATGCAATTACATGAAACATGGGAACTTGTCCCATTTACTTCATCTTTGACAAAATAATTCCAGTTGTAAGATAACAATTTAAGGTTCCATTCACGGGCCACTTCTTACACTCCAGCACGCATATTGGCCAAGAAGTATTACAATAGCACCATTCTTTTTTTTGACATACACTTATAGCTGTAAATTGACCATTCAGGTAAGAGTCTTCTCTAAGGGCTTTCAGATGGAATAAAAACACAGCCTTCCATATTGAAACAAAACTCACAAACAACAACAAACACAAGTTGACAATTGAAATAATACAGGCAATTCCCAGCACAAACAATCTTAAATGCCAAGGCCTACCAAAGAAATAGGGACCACATAAATGAGAACCAAATTCTCCTAACCCAAAAGGGGAAGGCCCCAGGTTCTGAACCAAACATAAGGGACCATACAAATGAAAACCGACTTCTCCTAATTCAAAATGGAATGAATTTCCCAGATTCCCTAGTGCTGCTCACCTGTGACTTCCACCCCCAAGGTACCTACTACAAATTCCCTACTAAAGGATGGAAGGGGCGGCACCTGTGGCTCAGTGGGTAGAGTGTGGCCCCATATAGGGTGGTGGTGTTTGAACCTGGTCCTGGCCAAAATGCAACAAAAAATAGCCGGGTGTTGTGGTGGGTGCCTGTAGTCCCAGTTACTCGGGAGGCTGAGGCAAGAGAATCCCCTAAGTTCAAGAGCTGGAGGTTGCTGTGAGCTGTGATGCCACAGCACTCTACCGAGGGTGACAAAGTAAGACTCTGTCTCTAAAAAAAAAAAAAAAAAAAAGTAAATAAATAAATAAAAGGATGGAAGGTTCACAACCTTCCCCAAATGGGATAATCAAGGGTCTTGGTGTGTACACTGGGAAACTTACCAAAAGGGCCAAGGTGTCATGACTCTTCCCAAATCCTTTTTCCTTTCCTCAGTGAGGTTCAGGTTGGCAGAATTTGCATTTAATTTGAGGAGGGAGACATGGGTGTTTCTTGGAGCTAAGTAGTCTCCAGCAGCTCTTGGGGAAGTTCCTTACTCTCTCACCCGGAAAAGACAGTGCTCATATTGGCCAAGACCCACATTGACCCAGAGCTGATCCCTGCTCTTCCAGCCATAGCAGCAGTTTCTGGGCACAATTCCACTGAGGCACTGATGGGCCTCAGAATTTAGAGACATCAAATTCATTGCTGAAAGTTTAGTACTTGTCTGAGAAGTGAGGACAAGTAGTTTGACAAGTTTATTAATTTGCCAGTAAATCAGGAGGATGGCAGACTCTCATTTTAAAGAACCACTGTCCCTTACAGTGGTGGTTCTTTAATTTTAATTAAAAAATTTTTTTAATTCTTAAACAGAAATACAGAGCTTTCAAAAAGGTATTTTGGTTTTGGGATATTGCTGTTTATGATTGGTGGTCCCGGCTGACCTTATCTCCTATCTTTTCCTGGACAATTCTGTTGACCCATCAACAATTGGTTTAAGATACTAGAAAACAAACAACAAAGAACACTCTTCTCCCCCTCTGATTATTGGCCTCAGGCAGGAATGTGGGTTTTAAAATCTCCCCAGTTGGGCGGTGTCTGTGGCTCACTGGGTAGGGCGTCATCCCCATATACTGAGGGTGGTGGGTTCAAACCTGGCCCCAGCCAAACTACAACAACGTAATAGCCAGACGTTGTGGCAGGCTCCTGTAGTCCCAGCTACTCGGGAGGCTGAGGCAAGAGAATTACCTAAGCCCAGGACTACTTTTTTTGCCTAAAATAAAAAAATAAAATAAATAAAAAGAATCTTTGCAGTTAATGGCAATGTTACCTATATGTTTATCTTTAACATTCTTGCTTAGGTAAAAAGTAGGCATGCCTAACCAAAAATAAGAATCAGTATTAGAATAACTAAAACCCTGAGTAAATGATAGCACAAAACCAGGAATTCTTGGTCAAAAGTTAACAGAGATATTTTGCTTTTGGTCTCTTCATTCTAGTTACTGAGTCAGTTTCTTCCATCAACTTTGCTACTGTGTTTCCCCGAAAATAAGACATTCTCTTATATTTATTTTTTCTCAAGAAGACATAGTAGGGCTTATTTTCAGGGGATGTTTTATTTTATTAAGTATAATACAACAATCTACATTTATTCAAATACAGTTAAGTCATCTTCTTCCAGAACCTGACAGGGGAGCCAACCTTGTTGGTGGGGCTGGCGCTAATGATGTGTGAACTCCTTTCCCCTAGCCATTTGCACATGTGCAATAGGATGCCTGAGGTTACCACATGTGCACCCAAGTGCGAACAGCTTGGAGAAAGGAGCTGTGGCAGATAAAAGGTATTCCAGTCTTCCTTACTGCTCGGCACAGAAATGCAAGGCATGGCTATGCAGATATGCTGCATAGCCACACCCATCACTAGGTCTTATGGGGTAGGGCTTATATTTAACAAATGCATAGAAATCCTGCTAGGGCTTATTTTGGGGGTAGGTCTTATTTTGGGGGAAACACGGTATCTGTGGGAAAGGTACACCCAAAATCTATTTAAATCAAACTGGAGGTTTTTCTTGGCTCATTCTCAGTTTGCTTCAAGTATCCTTGTGAGCCAGCATGTTATGTGTATATTGTGCTAGCATATCAATGGCCTTTGGGTAAAAAAAATTTTAATTCTTAAACTGTTGATTTTTGTATAATAATTTAGGGCAGAATGAAGGGGATGGGGAGTCTTGGCTGCACAGAATTTGCCCTGGGGCCTTTAGGTTCTCAACTCCTTTATCTTGAAGATAATTTATTACCTCTGAGAAACAAGCCAAAAGATCAAGTAGTTAGTTAAGGGAGAGGATTATAGAGAACTGAAGAATAATCTTACTCTTTGGAATACTCAGATTACACTTAAGTAGAAAAGTGATTTGAGACCATTTAGATTGTTATCAAATAGCTTGATTTTGATCCTTAAGCAAACATGTAATGTCTTTGTGTCATTATTCCAGATGCTAAAGATTAATGTTAGATATTTATTCTGTCTATAGTCAGGTGATTTCATGTCAATAAATTTTATTTTTTTTTATGTTGGTATTTTAGAAAGATAGCAGTGTCTAGTAGCCGTGTCACCTGGAGTACTTTGGACAAGAGAGGTAGGAAGGCAGTGATACTCTAGGGGAAAGTTGATACAGTGGACTCCCAAAATGAGATTAAGTGGATTTGGTGGGCGGGCCAGGGAGGTAAGCTGAGCCGTGTCTCTAACTCCATAGGAGGAGCTCACTCTTCTGCTTCTGTGGCAAAGCTTCTCCCTTTTCTGCGGTACTTCCGAAGACAGCCCTCTTGGTGCTTTCAAATACTGACTGTAGGATCTTGCTATTCTTTCCGTTTTGCCTGGGGCTCTGGAGAGGCACCTGCCCCCAGGGTAGGTGCCCTGCCTGACCGTCTCAGACCTCTGCCTTTCCCCTGAGACTCCTTGCTCTCCTTCAGCTGAGTGAACTGGATTGACACTCAGAGGTGTCTATTCTGAGCCTCTCTCAGGAAGTTGGGGAGAAGTATGACCAGCTGCGGCCATCTGGATCGTGCAGCTCAGAAACAACATTGTACAAGCAGCTCAGAAACAGCATTGTACAAGCACGGAGCAAGAACATGGGGACACGCGAAAAAGGTAAGAAGGGAGGAAAGCCAGCACAGGAGTGAGTGGCAGCCCATGGGCAGAGAGCATGCATGTGGAATCATTGGGGAATTAGGGTGGGGGATGGGGGGGGGGAACCTTGGCCAACTCGCACCATCTCCTGCGGGGGTAAAGCAGGAACCAACCCAGTTCCTGGGTGAGTCTGTCCCACCAGGTGGAGGGTGTGTGTGTGTGTGGGGGGGTGGGGACCGAAGTTGGGGACCCACAGGGCAGTTGAATGCACTCACATCAGCCCTTTTAGGGAAGGCCGGAGAGACTGCCTGTCGGACAGCTTCTTTGGCCTGATCCTGCAGGTTGGTAACTTGTGGCCAGGCACTTCTGTAGCAGAGTGCAGGCGGGTCTGGGTGTGGGATGGGGTGAGCAAGGAACCCAGCGGCCTAATGAGGGACATACGGCTGACCACCCCAATTCCGTGAGACAGAGGGAGGCATGGAGATTGTTGAGGCCCTGCTGACACCCACGTTGGCCCTACTCTAAGGATTCCCAGGGGCTTTACGGCTCTGTGAGTTGACCAGTCGCGGCTGGTTGCTGCTCCACCCGCCAAGCTTGGACAGCCATCTTTGGGCTGATCTCGCAGCTCCGCCAAGCAGATCGTGGAGATCCCACATTCCCACAATCCTCCTTTCAATCTCGGGGTCCCATTTGGATCACTAAGGCCTGATCCCTGCTGGAGCAAAGACATCTAACTCCCTAACCAGTTCCAGAACTAGATTGCAACCTCCTTAAACGTCTGGCATACCCTTCAGGCCTCTGGCACCATCCCCTGGGTCTTCAAGAGCAGGATCAGGATACCCAACCTGGAACTCCTTCACCACCAGCTGACGAACACTTGCAACTCAAAAAGCCTGACGCGGATCGGCACAAGAGCTGTCTCTGCTGATACTGGAGCGCCACCTAGTGTTTGTGCAACTTTTAAAACGCTCCTGGATATCTAAGGTCATTTTTAAGCTCAAAGCCTCTAGCCAAGCAAGGACTTTAAAGGGAAGGAGGAAAGGAAGAAGAAAGAATGGGAAGGAAAGAAAGAAGAAGAAACAAAGTATGTGGAGAAACCAGAAAAAAATCTCAGGCTACGTGAAGAACCAGAAGCGATCAACTCCCCCCAGGAATCACAATGGAGCTACTACAGAAGATTCCAACTATAAACACATTGTGGGAATGACAGAATGGAATTCAGATTGTGGATAGCAAACACGATTAAGGAAATTGAAGGGAAAGTGGAAAACCAGCAAAAAGATCCTCCCTACCCAAAGTCCCAGGAAGTTAACAAAATGAAAGACAAAGTCGTCAAGGATCTGGGCAAAATTAGAAAGGATATAACCGAGCTTAAAGAATTGAAGGAGGCATTCAGGGAGTTGCAAAACATAGTAGAAAGTTTCAGCAACAGATTAAACCATAGAGAAGAATAAATATTAGAACTTGAAGATAAGTCTTCCTGAGCTAACCCAGTGGTTTAAAGACACAGAAATGAAGAGAGTAAAAGCAGAGCTATCTCTTTAGAGAGCTGAGAGACTACATGAAGTGTACAAACACGTGAATTATAGATATCCCCCCAAAAGAAGAGAGTCTGACAAGCATGGAAGCTCTAGATGATATTAGAGTGGAACATTTCTCAAGCATTGCCAAAGATTCAGACTTAAAACCTACTAGATGGAAACTGAACCCTGGATGACCCAATTCAAACAGAGCTTCTCTGGCTAGGCACCCATATAGCACAGTGGCTATGCCCAGGCCAGCTAAACAACAATGACAACTGCAACAAAAATTAGCCAGGTATTGTGTCAGGTGCCTGTAGTCCCAGCTACTTGGGAGGCTGAGGCAAGGGAATCGCTTAAGCCCAAGAGTTTGAGGTTGCTGTGAGCTGCAACACTATAGCATTCTACTGAGGGTGACATAGTGAGACTCTGTCTCAAAAAACAAACAACTGTTCCCCCCCAAAAAAACAGAGCTCCTAGACACATTATAATTAACCTCACCAAAGTCAAAATGAAAAAGAAAATTTTGCAAGCAGAAGACCTACAAGGGCAAACCCATTAGATTAACAACAGACTTCTCATCAGAAACGTTATAAGCCAGAGCAGAGTGGACTCCTACCTTTGATATCCTTAAAAAAACAACTACCAGGGCAGCACATGTGGCTCACAGAAGTAGGACGCCGGCCCCATATGCTGGAGGTGGCG
>NW_003852458.1:10039032-10041250 GCF_000181295.1 Otolemur garnettii | reverse complement strand
CCTCAGCCTCCCAAGTAGCTGGGGACTACAGGAGCCTGCCACAATGCCTGGCTATTTTTTATTGTAGTTGTCATTGTTGGTTAGCTGGCCCAGACTGGGTTTGAACCCGCCACCCTTGGTGTATGTGACTGGCACTGAGCTGCAAACATAATTGAAAGCTGAAGAATAACCATTATTCAATCCTGTTAATGTAGCTCTGTTTTGAGGCCATATGCAGAGTCTTGAGTCAAACATGCCTCCTGTCTTCCTTAGCCCAAATTCTTGTTTTGGCCCTGGTTTTATTCATCTTTATACCATGAGTCTATGATTCCTTCATAGCAAACAGTCAAAAAATGTTTGCTAACATTTGTTTTTGAATTAAACTCTTTTTAAGAATAATTCATTTGACTTCTGAAAGTCTAGATACCAGAACATGAGTTTGCTGTTCAGTTGCTAGAGCTGCTAACACTCTGTACTACAGGTAATTTTCAGACTTTGTAGTGCTGTTACTAAGTTTCTAGTGGGTGATTTTCTTTCATGCTTTCCTAGAATGAACTTTTTCCTAGAAAAAACTTACAGCATTTTCTTTCTTACAAGATTGTATATTTTCCTGATGTTTTACACCAAACATGTGCTATCGTTAAATAAATGTGAGTTCCATGAAGACAGAAATTTTTATTTTGTCCACTTACATATTTAAAGTGTCCATAACTTTAATGTCCCTTAGTGTCCTTTCATATACTAGGTACTCAATAAATACTTGCTAAATGAATGAATCTTTATAATGTTAAAATAGTACGAGAAGAAATAAATGTATCAAAATTTCATTTCTTCCTCTTCTCAGTTGTACCTTATTTGATAATTTAATATATTTGACGATTTAATATGATCGCCATCCTTCTTTTGGACCGCGGATGGCAATACCTGCTAAAGTCATCCCCTGCATCTTGATCTCTTTCTGCCCAATCTTACAACCATTTGCTCTTTATCTTTTCCTTTCACCTACCTTCACTTTCCTCAGCAGTAATCTCTAGGAATACCAGTTTAAAATGAATTTTCGCTTCCAATTTATTTTTTTAGTTTTTATTTTTATTTTTTGGTACAAATAGAAGGACAACGTTGATGCATTAGGACTGTGTCTGGGCTGCCCCGAAACCACCAAGCCGGCGTGCTGCTGCCCTCTAGTGGTTTCTAGGCCAGTGCAGGATCCACCGCTTTTCTCCTGACGCCAGGGGGCAGCACAACTTTCAGGCAGGAGGTTATCAAAGGACGGGAATTTGGCTTCTGAAACCAACCTGTCCTCTGAATTCAGAGATCATGGTATCCGGCTGGAGGAATCCCCAGGACCATCTCTGGGAGAGTGAGAGATCTCAGGTTACAGTTTTTCAACTGAGGGGCAAGACCGGACAGTTTGTCCTTCTCAGTGCCATCCCCCTCTGCTTGCAGGGACGGGGATTGAAGGCCCCAGGGACAGAGGACAGAGTGGGTCTTCTGGCAGGGACGAAAGCCAAACTGTCCTTTTCTTTTTTGCAAATGAATCCAAGCGACTGCTGGGGGATGTTAATGGTGGTGGTGATTTCTACAGTGGACAGAAGGTACACTGTCCATTGAAGTTTCATTTTCCCTTCTGCTCTCCTGGTTTTTGTTTTTCTTTTCCAACCAAGACTTTCTTCTATCACACAGTTTTCTTTCTGCCATCTCATTTTACTCCCTGGATTCACCTGCTCTGATAGCTCCAAGCTTGTAGTCTGGACTCATGTAGCCTTTAAAAGATGTTTCATAAATATATTTGATATTTTTAAAGAAATGTGGTTTTTCTGCTGTTCTCTACCTTGGCTCTCTTGCTGTCACAGGTACACTTGAGTCCATTATTGTCTGGCAAGAAAGTGGATTCGGTGATTAAATGCCTTGTCAGGCATAGACCAACAAACTAATGGAACACAATACAGAGTCTAAAAACACCATAGACTGGAAGCTGTGATATCTTATAGAATATAGATACTATTGTTTGTAAGATTCACCCTGGTGCAAAATAATAAAAAAATCTTAGACTCTGTCTGTATAAAACCAGTCTTCTATGTTACTTATGGTCCCCCAGTTCTCCTGGCTTGGATACCCTTTGCTGGACCATTGCCACCATCACCCTGCATGTGAATATTCTTTCCACACCACCTGGCCTCAGAGCCCTGCCACTGTGGTAGATGGTGATAGGGTTCAGGAAACACTATCCCAAAACAGG
>NW_003852458.1:10036098-10038861 GCF_000181295.1 Otolemur garnettii | reverse complement strand
AGGTGTCCTCCCTGTACCTGGAGGAGAGGAGCTAAAGTCATAGAGATGCCAGGAAGAATCTGAGCAAAACAGGCCTTGCTAAGTTCTCTCAGTTTAGTACCATTATGTTGTACCCTTTTGTTCTCCATTACACTTCGGCATGACTGTCCATAAAAATGCAGTTTTTCCTATTTCTTTAGGTCTTCATTTCTGAAAACTCTTGTGTCATGTAAAACTTATATTAAATAAATTTGTATGCTTTTATCTTGTTTATCTATCTTTAGCTGTGGGGGTGTTAGCCATGAACCTAGCAATGGATAAGGAAAGTTATCACTCTGAGATGGACTCTAAGCATCGCCTTCCTGATATTCAAGTACTTCTGATGTGTGAGCTGGACCTAGTCATTAGCTTCCAAATGTGGAAAAATAAAGAAGGCTTTCTCGATCCTCTGCCCTCTCCCTGAGTCGGGTGTTGGGGTTCTTCTTTCCAAGTTCTGCAGCTGAGGCATCAGATGTTTTATGTGCAGTGCTTGCAAAAGCCCCATGACAGAAGGGCGGAGGGTGTTGGGTAGATGTGTTGAGGTGGTGGTGGTGGCTGTCTTGAGACTTTGATGAAACTCTCATGTTCTGAGGTGTCTGGGAGCTGGGCAATCATTCTGACTTTCTCTCACATCATGTCTTTTTCCCTTTCTGCTTGGGTCTTCCATTTTAGGAGCTTTCACAATCTCCCTGACCCTTGCTTCTTGTTTTTGAAGTACTGACTTGAAATGGAAAAGGAGATGATTTTTTTTTTTAAGTACAGCATGGCATTCAAACAGGTGGGTTTTTAAAAAGATTTATTGACACATACAATAAAACACACATATCAAAGTGTATAATTTGCAGCATATAAAGTTTACAATCTGTGATATTATTACATCAAGTTTTTATGCTTAATTGTACTCCCCCCACATTTCCTCCCTAAACGTCCCTTGCAACCTGCTTTCTATCTATATATATTAGTTTGAATTATGTCGATTTTCAGAAAAGTGATTTTTTTATATTTTAAGTTGTAAAATGAGAAAATCTTTTTACTTGTACAAAATTATCATTATTTTTTTTGAGACAGAG
The DNA here is from genome assembly GCF_000181295.1 of Otolemur garnettii. Taxonomy (NCBI): domain Eukaryota; kingdom Metazoa; phylum Chordata; class Mammalia; order Primates; family Galagidae; genus Otolemur; species Otolemur garnettii. The sequence continues at coordinate 10,037,773 of NW_003852458.1, read as the reverse complement.
TCTCGCTCTCAGTAGAGTGCTATGGAGTCACAGCTCACAGCAACCTCAAACTCTTGAGTTCAAGTGATTCTCTTGCCTCAGCATCCCAAGTAGCTGCGACTACAAGCACCCACCACAAAAAACCCGCCTGGCTAGGTTTTTCTTTTTTTAAAGATGGGGTCTTGGCTAAATGTCTATAGCTCAGCAGCTAGGGTACTGGCCACATACACCAGGGCTGATGGGTTTGAACCCAACCCAGGCCCGCCAAACAACAATAACAACTACAACAAAAAAATGGCTGGGAAACTCCAAAAAAAAAAAAAAAATAGCTGGGAGGCAAGAGAATTGCTTAAGCCCAAGAGTTTGAGGTTGCTGTGAGCTGTAATGCCACAGCACTTTACCAAGGGTGACATAGTGAGACTCTGTCTCAAAAAAATAAATAAATAAAGATGAGGTCTTGCTCTTGCTCAACTCCTTGCTCTTGCTAGTCTTGAACTCCTGAGCTCAGGCAATGCACCTGCCTTAGCCTCCCAGAGTGCTAGGATTACAGGACTCCTAGGTGAATTCACTGCACCCGGCCCCATAATAAGAGATTTAATGTTTACCTGGATGGAGGTGGAACATATTCTTCTTATGTATCTCAAGAATGGAAGAAAAAGTATCCAATGTACTCAATACTATTATGAAAGCAATATATAATCACCTATACATTCATATAAATGATCAAACACGAGTATAGTCTAGGGAAGAGGTGGGAGAGCAGAGAGGAGGAGAGGCCGGGAGGAGGGGCGGTACTTGGTGGGACCTCACCTAATGTGCACAATGCAATGGTACGTTTCAAAACTATTAAGAGTAGAGTATAAATGTCTTACCACAACAAATACGTGAGGTGATGTTCTGCTAATCAGTTTGATGTAAGCATTCCACATTGTACATCAAATCAGCATATTGTACCCCATAAATAGATTAATGTACACAGCTATGACTTAATAAAAAATAAATTATATATAGAACCAAACTAAAAAAAAAAAGAGATTAAAAATCTTTTAAAGGAAATCTATTTTTTAAAGAAATCTATTGAAAGAACTCAGCTTAGGTGAAACCTGATACTCAAGCTATATACAGTATTATATTTAAAGGTCTTCTCTTTTTTCTTTTTTAGATACTGTACCTGAGAATTTTCTCTCAAGCAACTGAAAAATTGTTAAATTATATATTTGATCCTTTTGTTCACTTCCTTACTTGTTAACATGCTTTTTGCTGGATAAAAAAGCATGACTTTATTAAATTTTTAAAAAGCTTAAACTATCCAGTTCCTTCCTCTGAGATGACTCTAATATTTACTTCTACTCTTCTTTGTCATCTTTGATACCACATAAAAAGATCTAGAGGCGACTTCTGTTGTGTCTGAGACCCCTTAGCAAGATGACATGCCCCTCACCCCATGTCTGGGGCCTTCTATCTTCTTCCAGAGCCTAAGAAGAACTTATGGACAAGATTCTCTCAGGTCTAAAGCTCCGTTCTCTTTTACACTGAGTTATAGCAATTTAAGATATGTAGGATTACTTTGTACTATGAGGCAAAGTTTTCTTTGTGTGATGGCTCCTGGGTCACTTCTGACACTACAATTTTAGAGGTGGCTGCCTGTAGTTATAGTGAATTTTTTTTTTTAAATTCAGAACGAGACAAAGGTACA
>NW_003852458.1:10028522-10035169 GCF_000181295.1 Otolemur garnettii | reverse complement strand
CCAGGTGTTGTGGCAGGCACCTATAGTCCCAGCTACTTGGGAGGCTGAGGCAAGAGAATTGCTTAAGCCCAAGAGTTTGAGGTTGCTGTGAACTGTGATGCCATACCACTCTACCAAGGGCGACATAGTGACACTCTGTCTCAAAAATAATAATATTTAGAGAAATAAAAGATGTTTTTGTTTAGCTATTAAATAAACAAGAAAGAGAGAGGAGATGTGGCCTCACTGTTGTCTTTCTTTGTTCTTTTTGTTGTTTAAAAAATGGAGTCACTATTTGATAGATCAAAGAGTAAAGATTTTACTTTTTAAAATCTTTAAATTATTACTTTGGCTAATTGAATAACCATTATTTCATAGTGACCTCTGACCTATCTTGATCAAGTGTTTGAAGCCTTTCTTATTTTATTATGAAGTGTTTTAAGTGTTTAACATTTAACTTCTCAGACATTGCTCCAGTCCCCCATTTGGAGCATTTCTTATTTTATCATCAAGTGTTTTAAGTCTTTAGCATTTGACTTCTCAAAATTACATTTCAAATTCCACTCTCTGATGTTGCTCTGATCCCCCATTTGAAATCTTTCTTATTTTATTATCAAGTGTTTTAAGCCTTTAACATTTGACTGATGTATGCTGGCCAATCTAGATAATTTTTTTTTGACCTTAAAACCAAAGCAGCATTTTAATAGTCCTAAGGTCAAGAAGGATTCCTGGGAAGGAGAGGAGAAGGGAGTCTGAGGAGAACCTTCTTGTCCCTGCCTGGGAGCTTTCAGGACATTCATTTACCCGTGGCAAGGTCAGCACCTGGGCCAGCCCAAGGAGTGTCTCAGCTAGTGGACCATGCAGCCTCTGGACCTCGTAAGCACATTTTCTGGACCTATCTTGTTCTGGAACCTCCTTCCTCAGGTGAGTCCAGCAGGGAGAGTTCTGGGGGGTCACTGGGAAGCAGCTTTGGTGAAGAGCATGGTCTCCTGCACCTGAGTTTGTCAGTACCTCAGTGATGACCCTGGTATGAACCAAAACCAGGTGACTGGCCACGTACCCTACTACCCACTAAACTGGGTGAATTATTGTTTCCATAGCTCACCTTGATTTCATACAGATAATTCCATGCGGGTTTCATACATATATACATATATACTTTATTTATATGTAAATGTGTATGTCCATATGTACACATATACATATATTCACACTCACACATACATATAAGTATACACACAGGTTTCTGAAGAAAGAAGTCTTACTACAATTTGGCTTTTTTGGGACAGTGAAATTGACAATGCAGTTTCTTCTTTTCTTTTTTATTTATTTTTATTTATTTTTTATTTTTGACAATGCAGGTCCTTGCTCCACCAATCCCAGAAAATTAAATGGTGCTTTAAAAAATGCAATTCCCAAATCTGCTGCCTTTCTTCCTTTAAAAAAAAGAGATTAAACAAAGCTTTTCTTCCAAAGTCGATAGACTTAATTTCATCTGGCACCTCTGCAAAGGTGTAAAAAATTTTGAAGTGGATTAGAAAACAATGCCATGATATGGCTGCTTGACACTGTTCCAGTGTCACCACCTCCACAGCCTATCTGTCCATGGTAGCTGCACTGTCCGATATCATTGGTCACAGGGGCCATGCCATATGCACTGGCCCATTGCCCTGGGTGAGGCTGGTTACCATAGTCTGGTACATGCTTGAAGGGATCTGGACCAGGCTATTAGCATCTTGGACTCCAGTAAGTGCTCCAATGGCTGCTGTGGTTTCCCCAGACCAGATGATCTGTCCCCTACCTTGTAAGGTGGTTTCAGCCAGGGTGGTGACAGCATGGTCAGCAGCTTTGCTGTTAAGTGCCATGGTGACTGTAGCTCCCTGTTGCATCTCCTGAGAAGCTGCCACTGTGGTCTCTGCCAATGATGCCACTGTCTGGGTGACCTCTGATGCTTGCGTTGTCTGGATGGTCATCTCACCTCCCTGTAACATAGCCCAATTTTGTTCCACCTCTCTGTCAGCCACAGCAGAATTCTCTTGGGCAACAGTGACTGTGGTTGGTAATTGTGAAGCATCAGCCAATGTGGCTACTGTCGCACCTGTACCAACCTGGATAAGTGAGACAGTGCCATCAGGGTTACTAAAGGTCTGCACTACAGTATGTGATGGTACAAGATGGGCTATACTGTGTGTAGTTGTGGCCTGTGTTTGCTGATCTTCGAAAGAATACAAAAGATCTTCTCGCCCATGCTGTTTATAACAGTTTTTAACTATGGTCCGTAGTGCCTGGGTCCATGGAACTCTCTGCTTTTGCTCTTCTGTGCGAACATCACTCCGGACATTTGCCCACGGGATATCTTCAGGCCACCAAACAGGCTTGCAACTTTCTTTCCCCCAGCCTGGTTTCCCCCGACCTGTGGAGTACTTGAGCATCTCTGGGATAAATGCCCGCAGCTGGGCCTGGGTCATCTTGTCCACTGAGACTGGAATCCCATCGATGGTAAGAGGTGGCAGTTCTGAGTTAACCTCCTGTGGCGCAGGGGCGTGTTTTGCCAGAGCACAGTCCAGGTCTTCCAAAATCATACTCTTGTACTTACCCACCACATTCTCCAAAGGTGCTGCACCAAACACTTTAAAGACAGGGTCGGGTTTAGAGGGTGAGATACAGAGGACAATAGCTTGCTGTCCAACTCGAGTGGTATATTCATCTAATGTGGCGCGAAGTTTCCGAAGCAAACGCGTTTGCTGCCTTTTCCGGATAGAAGGATTAGACTCAAACACATGAGGCCGTTTCCGTTTCTTTCCTGTTGCCACAGCAGCAGCAGCAGCCATTCCCACAGGACCTGCGGCAGCCAGATGAGCCGTCACTTCATCAGCTGCTGTGGAGTTGAGGTTATCTGAATCATCATCAGAGGCGCCCTCGGGGGAAGACGGTGAGTCTTCATCAGCACTCAGGATACTGTGCTGGGTGTAAGTGGCCACGTGGACCTGCTGTTCTTGTTGGGCCACTGCATGGGCGTCTATGGTAGCCATGTGTTCAGTTTGTGTCACTCCGTGTTCCCGGATGAAGAGTTACTCAGAGCGGCTGCGGTACCGTGGGCCGCCCCAGCTCCTCGCAGCCTCCTGCCACCAGCCGCAATGGCGAGCGCTGCCGCCTTTGCTGCAGCCGCTGAGCCAACTAGATACTATAAGCCCAAATGATTGGATTTCATCCAGATGATTGGATTTTATGTTAATATCATTGACTCCCTCTTCTGAAGCAATTATCTCCTAAAATTAAAGTTACCACCCGCTTTATTTTTTTTCTATTTTCTTTTCTCTTCTCCCTCACCTCTCACTCCCCATTCAACAAAGTCTCACTCTGTTGCCCAGGCTAAAGGGAGGCGGCTTCAGCCCAGCTCACAGCAACCCGAATTCCTGGACGGAAGCGATCCTCCTGATTCAGTCCCAGGAGTAGGTGGGAGTCCAGTTGTGTGCCGTCAAGCCCAGCTAATTTTCCTTTTCTACTTTTAGTAGAGGCAGGATTTCCTTTTTGCACAGGCTGGTCTAGGACTCTGATCTCAAAGGATGTACCCACCTAGGCCTTCCAGAGTGCTAGGATCACAGGCATGAGCCACCATAGGGCACATCACTCAGTTTCCTGATACCTAGTTAGGAATGCCCAAGAGACTTAAACAGTATAAATCCGCAAATGCCAGCAATTTCTGAATCCCAGATACTCTGTCCCATCAGGACTCAGAGGCGATGGAGCAGCACCTTCTCTACTGGCAGCAGCAGGCCAGGGATTTAAAAAGCGGGGCCCCAGGCCCCCAGTACGCTTAGCCTTGAGCTCCACAGGGCTGGCCTCTCCCTTTCTATCCCAGCCAGTGCTAGCTGTCCTGGGACAGTCAAGAGTTCAGTTCAGACCTGCTTTCTATCCTCTCCAGGATTCTTTTGTTCAGGAAACTGTCACTTTCTTAGGGCACAGAGCACTTTTTCTTCAGGGCATGACTCAGGGAGTGCCACAGGCCCTCTAGGAGAGAGAAATGCCCTAGAGTAGCCAGACAACCCCAGTCAGTGGTTCCAGAACCTGAGCCTGAAACTTCTAACTGGAGAGTGTCAGCCTAGTACTGTCCCCTGGAGCCTCCCTTGAATGTTGCAAGGCTGCTGGCAGCGAATTCTCCTGATTTGGGCTGGAAGCCCTAAAGCCGACTACCTTGCTCACATTTGCAGCCAGGATCACTGAGATTTCCAGAGATCCTCCCAAAACACTTGTTCAAATGCGATACAAGAACTCTCTGCCTTTCACAGTGCTTTAATCATTTTCTTTTGCCTTCTCAATAAAATTGTCCAAAAATATAAAATTCTCCTCTATTATGTGTGTCCCTGGCATGACTATTGGGGAAGGAAGAGGCTTAGAATGGGTGTAGCTGGGTGCTGGTGCCCGGACTGGCTGGGGGGCCTCAACACCAATTGTATTTTGGGTTGTAGGGAGGGCAGTAGCCTCTCCAGTACGCCCTGGCCTCCAGGAGGTGAGCTGGTGGTTCACTTGCAAGCTCTCAGCAGTCAGGCAGCAGCCCTGAGAACTTGGCTCAGGAAAAGCTCCTTGTGGGTTGCTCAGACCCTCATTCCCAAGTGCTTGTCAGGGGCCCACCTGTCACCTTCAAGTTGCTCTACAGCTTTCCTGCATCTAGTCTCCAATCACACCTACAATCTTCGGGTTCCAGGGACACATAGCTTCTCTCTCCCTCAGGTTCAGACAAAGTCCCAGGAAGAACTGCTTCTATCTTAAGAGTCTCCATATCCTAGATTGCCAATGTGTACAATGGAGCTTACCTGTGGGAAGAGGGCTGGGGTGGAGGGCAAAGGCAGTGGTGAGGTGGACATCAGAAATCCAGCCACCTGGGCTGGGTAGTGGGCTTTATGTGCTCTGCTAATTGAATCCACTTACCTTCCTGCCATCTCTACTCACTCGGTGGCTTTCCCTGGCACCCTACCTCTCATTAGAAAGAGGAATTGAATGATATTATCCATCTTGGGGGAGTCAAAACCTATGACCAGAGGAAATCAAGGTCAGAAAGTAGGAAGAACAATTATTCTGAGGATCCTTCTCCTGAGATTTCTCTGGAGTGAGAAAATTCCTGGGAGTTTTGTTAGACACCACCCTGGGCTCTGCCTTCCCCCTCTTCCTCAGTTAGGATTCCCTGGGCTCATTCTGTCAGTGGATGCTGTCACTGGGTCACTATATGCCTCATGTCTGTAGTGATTGGCAAACTATTATTCTAATTCCTGTCTTATACCACAGGAGGATATTTCTGGTTTTCACTGTCAAAAGGACCTCCTGCCGTTTTCCAGAAAATGATGGCATGTGAAAGACTGTGTTTTGGGGATGCTGATATGTCATTATTTAAAGTCCTTCATATTTTTACTTAGCTTTTATTTCTCAGGAAGTTTATGTAGTAAAGAAAATGCATATGCATGGGAAGTAAATTATTGTTTAGGGTGAGAGTAATGAGTTACACAACAACAGAAAACTACTATGTATGTACGCCGTGTGTTTAACTTATTCCATATTGCCAAATGGTTTGCCAGAGCGGCTTCATGTCTTGTTACATTCGCGCCAGCACTGTGCAAGATCCATTTGGTGCTCCTCTCACCAGCTGTTGATATTGACAAAATTTTTATCCTAGCCATTCTAGCAAGGATGTGAAGGTATCTAATCATAGCTTCATTTCCATTTCTTTCATAGCTAATGGTGACCATCTTTTCAAATGCTCATTGTCTTGTGTGGTTTTTTTTCTGGTGAATTATCTGTGTACCTCTTTTCCCACATTCTAATTAGAGAGTTTATTTTCTTACTGTTGAGCTTAGAGAGTTATTTGTATAATATGGATATAAACCTTTTGCCAGATGTGTAACTTAGTGATATATTATCCCAATCTGTGGCTTGAATTTTCATATTCCTAACAGGGTTTTGCAAAATAAGTTTTAGATTTGATGAAGTCCAATTTATCAATTTCCTGTTGGATGCATGTTTATGTTGTGCCTAGGAATTTTTTGCTTAATCCCCAGTCTCCAGGATTTCTCCCTATATTTCTTTCTAAAAGGTTTATTCTTTTATATTTTACATATAAATCTACAATCAGCTTGTATTCATTTTTGTACAAGATGTGGAGGTTAGTGTGAGAATTTTTATTTTGCTTTGTTTCTGTGGTGGGGCTATGAATGTCTAATTGTTCCAACAGCCAGTGTTAAAAAGACGGTTCTTACTCTATTGAACTCCTGTCACGGGCTTATCAAATGAATTTGCCATACCTGGGTGGTCTATTTCTTTACCCTTTATTCAAGTCCGTTCCTCTATGTGTCTAGCTCTTCATCAGTACCACACTGCCTAAATTCCTGTACCTATAATGTCTTTAAGTTAAGTTGGGTGACCCCTTCATCTTTATTCTCTTTCAAAATTTTGGCAGGAAGAGAAATTCAAGTAGTCTGAGTTCTCATTTATAAATGGGACCTAAAACCTGTATGCTCATTAACATAAAGGGTGGAATATTAGACATTGGAGATCCCAAAAAGTAAAAGAGTAGGAAGGAATTGGGAGGGCTCAAAAATTAGCTAACGTATATAATGTATACTATTGGGTGATGGGTTGTCATTGTTTCTATTCTTTCTTTCTTTTTTTTTTTTTTT
>NW_003852458.1:10022576-10028370 GCF_000181295.1 Otolemur garnettii | reverse complement strand
TTTTTTTTTTTTGCAGTTTTGCCAGGGTCAGGTTTGAACTCACCACTCTTGGTATATGGGGTGGGTGCCCTACCCACTGAACTATGGGTGCCACCACTATTGGGTGATAGGTACACTATAATCCAGACTTCCCAACTATGCAGTATATCCATATGGCAAAACTGCAAAACTCTCTATATTTATAAAAATGAATAAAAAACAGAATGAAGCTGTTGTAACAGCATGTGTATGTCAATCAAAAAAAATCTTCCTAGGATTTTGATAGAAACTGTGGTAAATCTATAGATAAAGAAAGAAAGGGGTGGCGCCCATAGCTCAGTGGTTAAGGCTCTGGCACATATACTTTGGTTGGTGGGTTCAAACCAGGCCCGAGCCTGACAGAACAATGATGACAATTGCAACAAAAAAAATAGCCACACGCTGTGGTGGGCACCTATAGTCTCAGGTACTTGGGAGGCTGAGGCAAGAGAATCACTTAAGCCCAAGAGTTTGAGATTGCTGTGACCTGTGATGCCACAGTACTCTACTGAGGGCAACATAGTGAGTTTTTCTCTTTCAAGAAAGAAAAAAAAAAAAGAAAGAAAGTAAGAAAGAAAGAAAGAAAAATTTGACCTATGTATTATATACTATGTTGAATCTTCCAGCCCATGAATATAGTATGTCTCTCCATCAAGTTTTACTCAATTTCTCTTACCAGGACTTTGAGGGTTTTTTTTTTTTTTTTGTCATACACACACTGTACATGTTTGGTTAGATCATCTAACCATTTTCGAGCTATTTAAATTGTATTGTGTTTTTAGCAACATTAAAGATATTGGTTCTACTTAAAGTAGAAAATTACTCCAAAATAGTTCCTAAAGCAAAGTATTTAATCCTAGAGCCTAGAGTCAGAATTTGGATATAGAAAGACGATGCAGCAGAGCACAGTAAGATTGAGTGTCTGCTGAAGCAAAGGGAAGATACAGAGAGTGAGATATCCTGGAATCTGAGGAAATATGTTCACTATATAAAATGCTGAAGAGAGTTTGAGACTCACAGGCCTAGAAAAGTGAAATCATGGGAAAGAAAGCTTCATTGTACAGGATACACACTGGAGGGAAGGGGAAAGTTTTAGATCATAAATAACACAATTCTTATTTAATAGTACAAATTCTTATTTGAAAATAATTTAAAATGTAAAAGAAAAAACAAAAGCAAACCAAGAAACCATGTATACCTTTTGTTCATATTCTCCAGTTTTCAATAATATGACACATTTTGTTCCTCTGCTCTCTCTGAAGAATTTGAGAATAGATTGTGGAATTTGTGGCCAGTATACTTTAATATTTTAATGTGTATTTCCTATGAAGAGGGGATATTCTCTAAGATAAAAACAGGAGTCACCATGTTTCGGAAATGTAAGTTTATTGTAATCCATTTAGGTTATAGGGTCCATACTCTAATTTTGCCGTTTCCCTTAATAATGCCTTTTACAGCATTTGTGTTCTTCCATTTTATGTTTCAGTCCAGAATGTAATCAAGCATTACATTTATTTATGTTGTATTTTTATTTTCTTTTAATACCAAAGAGTTCCTCACTCTTTTGTGATCTTAACATTAAAAAAAATGACCATTTCATTTATTGGTCCTAAATTTGTGTGTTTCTAATATTTCCTCTTGATTAGAGTCAGGTTATGGATCACCCGCTGGAATGCTACCTTAAGTCATGTATGATTTCAAGGCATCCCATTTAAAAGTATACTGTATCTACTGTACTCACCGACCTGCTGGTTTCTGGTCAGCACTTTCTTTTCTTTTCTTTTTTTTTTTTTTTTTTTGAGACAGAGTCTCACTATGTCACCCCCGGTACAATGCCCTGGCGTCACAGCAACCTCCAACTCCTGGGCTCAAGCGAGTCTCCTGCCTCTGCCTCCCAAGTAGCTGGGACCACAGGTGCCCGCCACAACGCCCGGCTATTTTTTGGTTGCAGCCGTCATTGTTGTTTGGCGGGTCCGGGCTGGTGGATTCGAACCTGCCACCTTAGGTGTACGTGGCTGGCGCCTTAGCCGGTTGAGCTATAGGCGCCGAGCCCTGGTCAGCACTTTCACAGAGAGCAGCTGATCGATTCCCTGACTGCAAGGTTGCTTTGGTTGAGTCCCATGTGTCTCAGCATCTACCCTGCTCTTTGCTTGGTGCTTAAGTCAGCAGGGTTTAGGTGCTCGGTAAAGGCATTTTGTCAGTCGTGGGTATGATAGGTGCCTGGTTGATTTTTTCCAGTTGCAGTTTCTAGTAGAGCCACTGGCTGCACGGAGCTGGACGTATTTGTGCGGCACTGCCTGCCTCTCTTTTCGCATATCTGCAAAAGAGAGGTCTGTCGTTGGTCTGTCGCATTCTCACGAGTGCTCCCCAAATGGCGGTTTCTCGCTGGCACCACTGCTACCTGGTACGGATTCCTCCCTGGTAAAACGGTTCCTTACATACAGTCCCCCGGCTTCTCACTGGAGCTTTCCCTAGGAGGGCCGACCCGACGGTTTTCAGGTTGTGTTGGGCACAGATTTCTGCTCGCTCCGTGGAATCGCTTCCTGCACCGCAGCACCGCTGGTGCCGGTTTCACCGCCACAGTATCGGTAGTTCCCTGTAGCTCTGCCTGGCAGCGCCAAGCCGGCGGGTTTTCTGTCTCAAATTTATTTGCCCCAAATCTTTTGGTCCCTGTACATCTGGTTTCTCAGGGAGGACGGTTTTCGGTGACAGAGCCTTTGATTGAGCCAAATAGGCGGTTTGCCCTTACCGTCTTCGCGCTTGCCATCCCTTGCGGGCTCCCAGCACCGCCCTTTTGCAAAGCTCGTTTCTCTGGGTCGCAGGGAGGCTGGCGGTTTGTGCCTTCATTTTCAGGGACCCAGCTCCACTGCTTACCCCGCCCTGACCGGTTCCCAGGAGCACTTCCCTAGGTGGCCAAGGCTGGTGTTCCTTGGTGGCAGCACCTCTGGGAGGGTGGAGCCCGCAGCTTCTCAGGGGCGGTGAGCGGTAGAGCTTTTCGCGAGCTGCTGTCACAGCGACTCCTGACAGGCTACTTCTGGGTCTCTAGAACCCAGTCTTCTGGCCGACGTGGGCTTTGTGTCTGTCAATGAACCCCGAAATTTAGATTGGTAATTGATTTCTTGGTCCTGGCGAGTTTCAATTTAGCAGGCATTTCTATTCCTTGTCCATCTGCACAGGGGAATAGCTCAACAGTGATTGCTCAGCCAAGTTAAGTCCAGACTTAAGACAAACGCTGGTTTTGCCTGCCTGTGATGTCTTAGTTCTCGGAAGTCAGTGTGTCGCCATAGCAAGGCAGGGTTTAACCTGTGACTCATTTGTCACCAAGTAGAGATTTTATGTAACCTCAAGATTTTTAACCCTTGAGTCTTTTCTCAGCCAGTCAGCATTTATGGAGCATGCCAGGTCCACTCCTAACCATAAGCATGTCTACAATTTCTTCTCCTCACCATTATTCTGGGAGATTAGCCAAAATGGGACTTTAAAGGAGGAGTTAGTGCCCCACTGGGACAACTGTTGCAGTTTATTATCAAAGTAAGTCCCTGTTTAGCTGGGGCAAGTCAGCTTGTAAGCAGAAAGTCCTTTCTCAGCCAATCAGGACTTAAGCAGCCTGCGAGTTGTAGTCTAAGAATGCCCGTTTCATTACGTGTCTGCTGGTAGCACCTTTCATTTTCGGGGTGCCTCTGATTTCTACTCCTCAGTCCCTGTAAGAGAATAGCCCAAATTGCATTTCTCAGGGGAGTCAGTGCCTGGTTAGGGGAAACTCCCGCTTCGGCCCTGCTTGCGGTTTTTTGTGAGAGGAAGTCACCGTTTAGCTGCATCATCACCGTTTAACCTGTGAGGGGTGTCTCAGCAAATCAGGACAGATGTAGCCTAGAATTTCTAGTCCTAACTCCAAGGACTGTGAGAGTGCCTTTGATATTTGGTCACAGCCCGGTTTAGTTGAGCGGTACTCATGATTTCTCCCCCTCCTCCATCTGTGCAGGGGAATAGCCTAACTGGTATTTGTAGCAGAATAAGAAGGCACTTACAGAAACCCGGGTTGAGCTCTGCCTGGATATCTTTGTCACAGAAAGTCACTGTTTGCCGATGGCAAGTCAGGTTTGAAGCCGAAAAGTCCTTTCTCAGACAATCAGGATCCCATAAAGCCTGGGGTTCTGGGCGGAAAAACGCTGGAGTTAAACGTGCCTGCCATTTCTTAGTGGAAACACCTTTTTTTTCTTTTTTTGAGACAGAGTCTCACTATGTCACCCCCGGTACAATGCCCTGGCGTCACAGCAACCTCCAACTTTTGGGCTCAAGCGATTCTCTTGTCTCAGCCTCCCAAGTAACTCGGACTACAGGCACCCGACACAACCCCTGGCTATTTTTTGTTGCAGTTGTCATTGTTCTTTAGCTGGCCTGGGCCGGGTTGGAACCCGCCTTCTCGGTGTATGTGGCTGGCCCCCTACTCACTGAGTTACCGCCGCTGAGCCAGGAAACAACGTTTTCAATTTCCAGGCTTCCAGCGATGTCTGCGGCTCTTCCATCCGTGTAGGGAAGTAGCTCAAAGGCTATTTCTCAGCAGAGTAAGTTCCCAAGGAGGACAAACACGTTTTAAGGCTGGTCTGCGGTTTCTTTGCGGGAGAAAGTCATTTCTTAGCTGGGGCAAGTCCAGTTGTTAGACGAGTGTCCTCCCACAGCCAATCAGGATTCGTGGAGCCTGCAATTTGTAGTCCTAGGAACTCTGGCTTTTAAACTTGCCAACGATTTCTTCGCGGTAGCACGTTTCAATCCCGTGGTTACTGCGACTTCTACGCTCCTCGTTACACTGTATGGGAACATCCTAAACTGTGTTTCTTAAGAGATTCCCACTTTCTGTGTGAGAGGAAATAATTACTTAGTTGTAGCCAGTCAGAATTTCCGTTTAATTTTCGCCCAGTTTTTTTTTTTTTTCCTGACGGAATGGCGGTTTCTATTGGTCAGAGGACGTCCAGATTGGGCTGCAGCCAATGAGGCTTGTCATTTAATTTCTGCCATGAACAGCATTTTCTGTTCGTAAGAGGACTTAAGAATTTAGCTCCAGCAAGTCAGGATTTCGGTTAAATTTCGCGGATTCTTTCTTTCTTTCTTTTTTTTTTCTCATATTGAAACGACAATTTCTTTTTTTCTTTTTCTTTTCTTTCTTTTTTTCTTTTTTTGAGACAGAGCCTCAAGCTGTTACCCTGGGTAGAGTGCCATGGCATCACAGCTCACAGCAACTTCCAACTCCTGGGCTTAAGCGATTCTCTTGTCTCAGCCTCTCAAGTAACTGGGACTACAGGCGCCCGCCAAAACGCCGGGCTATTTTTTGTTGCAGTTTGGCAGGGGCCAGGTTTGAAGCCTCCACCTTAGGTGGGGCCGGGGCCTTTCCCACTGAGCCACAGGCCCCGCCCCCTTTCTTTTCTTGAAACAGTCTCAGTTACTAGTGCTATGTCATCATAGTAACAGTAACCTCAAACCCTTGGGCTCGAGTGGGATCCTCTTGCTTTAGTCTCCCCAGTAGCTGGATCTACAGGCGCCTGCCACAACGCAGGTCTGTTTTGTTGTTGTTGTTGTTGTTTTTATGAGACGGGGTCTGGCTTTTGCTCAGCCTGCTCTTAAACCCTTGAGATCAAACAATCCACCCACTTTGGCCTCCCAGAAATCTAGGATTACAGGCGTGAGCCACAGACACTGGCCTTAGAACTTCGGTTTAATACGGGCGGCCCGAATTCCATTTTCGGCAGGACAGATAGCTTATACTGGTCAGAGGACGTCT
>NW_003852458.1:10016223-10020163 GCF_000181295.1 Otolemur garnettii | reverse complement strand
AAGCCGACAGCATCACGCTGCTCCAGCTTCCCGTGGGCGGTTCGGCCCACCCCAGTGACACACAGCAGGACACCGAGACCTCGCAGAGCGGGCATCTTTCCGAGTTCGAGTGCGGCCAGCCTTGCGACCACAATTCTGGGAGCCGCCAGCCGGATTTCTCGTGCCCCCTAGCGTGGGTTCGTGGCATTTGTCGTGCCCTTTTCTGGGCGCCCTGGCGGTGTTGCCGGTCCATCTTTGGCGCTAAGCAGCCTCCGAGAGCATCAGCAGCGTTTTGAGATTCCCCATCTTTGAAAAGAAGTTTCAAATCGTCTCTTCCTGCACAATAAAAATGCTTTATTATATGCCTTCCGTGCTCGTTGTCAGTTTCTAAGTGTCTTCTTGACTTTTCCCAAATTAGCAGCCCCTGAGATTTCTACCCGTTCTCCAGCGCTGTGGAGAATAGGACAAATGGCTTTTCTCTGCCGAATAAGATCCTCATGCGGGCAGACGCCGGTGAAGTCCTGCCTTGGGTTTCTTTGTTGCAGAAACTCTCTGTTTAGCTTGGACAAGTCATGTTGTAAGTGAAAGTCCTTTCTTAGCCAACCGGGATATATAGAGACAGCGATTGGAGTCCTAAGAACGCCGTTGTAAGCCTATCTCTGAGGTTTCTTCGTGGTGCTGGACATTTGTGCTCATCCTCTATTTCTGCAAGCGAACAGCCCAATCGTGTTTCTCAGCTGAGTGACCGTTTCTTTGTTGGAGGAGTCGAGTTTAGCTGCAGCAAGTCAGAATTCTGTTTAATTTCTACCTGGAATGACAATTTCTATAGTTCGAGCATGTCGGATTTAGTTGCAGCCAGTCAAAATTTCGGTTTAACATCTGCCCATAATGACACTTTCTATCAGTCAGAGGATCGTCGATTTAGCTCTAGCAAGTCAGGATTTCGGTTTAATTTAGCCGGCTATTTTTTTTTCTTCTATTGAAATGAGAATTTCTATTGATCAGAGGACGTCTGGTTCAATGAAGCAAATCAGAATTTCGGTTTAATTTTTGCCCTAGTTTTATTTTTTTCTCACAGAATGGCAATTTCTCAAGGTCAAAAGTTTTTCCGGTTTAGCTTCAGCAGACAGAAATTCGGTTTTATTTCTGCTCTTATTCTTTTTTTCTAGAGGAATGACAATTTGTATTGGTCAGAGGACATCCAGGTGTAGCTGCAGCCAGTCAAAATTTTGGGTTACTGGCGCCCAGTGGTTCCGGCGCCAGCCACAGACATGGAGGTTGGAACCCAACCCGACCCAGGCCAGCTAAACAACTGCAAGAAAAAAAAGGCTGAGACAAATGAATCGCTTAAGTCTAAGAGTTTGAGGTTGCTGTGAGCTGTGATGATATAATAAGACTCTGTCTCAAAAAAATTTTTTTTTCGGTTTAATTTTTGGCTGTAATGACACCTTCTATTGAACAGAAGACTTCTGGGTGTAGCAGCAGCAAGTCAAATTTTGGGTTTTACTTCTGCCTCCCGCTTTTTTCTGTGCAAATGACAATTTCTACTGGTGAGGGGACATCCAGGTTTATCTGCATCCGGTCAGAATATCGGCCTGTATTCTTTTTTTCCTGTACGAATGACAACTTCTATTGGTCAGAGGACGTCTGCATTTAGCTGCAGCCAAACTTTCAGTTCAATTCCGCCTGTAATTTTTTTTTTTTCTTGGCAGAATGGCAGTTTCATTGGTCAGAGGACATCCCGGTTTAGCTGTAGGCAGTCAAAATCCTGGTTTTATTTCGCAGATAATGCCAGTTTGTATTGCACGAGGACTTCCCAGTTCAGCTGCAGCAAGTCAAAATTTCGGTTCACTTTCCTCCTATATTTTTTTTTCCTAACTGAATGACCATTTCTATTGGTCAGAGAACTTCCCACTTTAGCTGCAGCCAAAATTTCGGTTTAATTTCCTCCCATACTCTTTTTTTTTTTTTTTTGGTCGGAATGATGCTTTTATTGGTCAGAGGACTTCGTTTTAGCTGTAGCAATTCAGAACGTCGATTTTATTTCTGCCCTTATTGTTTGTTTCTGCGCAAACGACGATTTCTATTGGTCAGAGTACATCTAGATTTAGCTGCAGCCAGTCAGAATTTAGGTTTAATAGCAGCCTGTATTCTGTTTTTCCGTCGAAACGACAACTTCTATTGGCTAGAGGATGTCTGGGGTTAGCTGCAGCCAATGAATCTTTCGGTTTAATTTTCGCAGGTACTTTTTGTGGCTGTCCAATTGACCATTTCTATTGGTCAGAGAACTCGCTTTCGCTGCAGCCAGTCAAAATTTTGGTCCCTTTTTCTTTTTTCTTTTGGGAAAGACACTTTCTATCGGTCAGAGAACTTCCTGTTTTAGCTGCGGGACTCAGAATTGTGGTCTTCTTCTTCTTTTTTTTCTATGCGAGTGACAATTTCTATCGGTCAGAGGACATCCCGGTTTAGCTGCAGCCAGTCAACATTTTGGTTCAATTTTTTTTGCCCAAAATGACACTTTCTATTGGTCAAAGGCCTTTCCGGTTTAGCTGCAGCCAGTTGGAATTTCGGTTTAATATCTGCTCGATTTAAAATTTTTTTCTGTCGGAATGACGATGTCTTTTGCATCTAGGCACTCTAATAATGTGTCATTTTCATTCCGGTATGCCACTGTTGAATTTGATGACACTACATCTGCTGCTCTATGATTCCCTCGGCCCACTAGCCCTGGAGAGCATAAATACCCAAGCTGAAGGGAGTGCAAAAGGCTTCTCCTGGTGGCTCAGCGCAAACTCTGTGTCCTCCTGGCTGGACGATTAAGGGATGAAGTCCCATTTTCTCGGCCTTATGAAGGACGTTCAGGCTTGCCCAGAGGTGGCATCGGAGTCGCAGCCTGCGCCTATCCCAAACTCAGAAGACCATGGGCCATGGCCTCTCCCTTTGCTATCCTGTGCTAGGAGAGTGCTGTTCGGACAGCGGTGATTTGAAACTGCTTTCCAATCCTCCTTTGCGATGAACTGGGTGCCCCTGCAGAATGGGCGTTTTTCCAGAGTTTAGAACACCCTGACTGACGCCACCTGGAGCCCCGTCCATTGCGTTCCTCCGGTCCTGGAGGCTTCCTTGAGAGAATTCTCGGTTTCAAATAGTCTCCCACTGGAAAATAAAATAGTTTTAAGATGTGATTTCAGTGCTCAACGTCAGTTTTTTAGTGTCTTTACCCTGACTTTTTCCAATTTAGCAGCGCCTAATCTCCCCATTCTCCACTGGTGTGAGGAATAGCCCACATGGCCTGTCTCCGGGAGTAAGACTCTAACGAGGAGAAATGCTGGTTAAGTCTTGCCCTGTGTTTCTTTGTTGCTGGAAGTCAAAGTTTACCTGGGACACTGTCAGCTTGTAAGGGCAAAGTCCTTTCTCAGCCAACCATGTTATATAAATCCTGCGAGTTCCTGTCTGAATAATGCTTGGTTTAAGCTTGTCCCTGATTTCTTAGTCTCACCATCTTTCACTTTTCCGTTGCTGGGGATGTTTACCCCTCCTCCATTGTGTAAGGAAATAGCCCAAAACTATTTCTCTGGGAATTAGTGTCCAGCAGAATAAGACAGCAATAAAGACAAACACCAGGTAACCCTTGGCTGCCAATGGTTTCTTTTTGGGAGGAACTCTCTGTTTAGCTGCAACAAGGCAGCATTAACCTGTGAGGGGTTTCTCAGGAAATGAGGATTGTATCCTGCAAATCTAGTCCTAACAATGCTGAGTTTAAGCATGCCTGGGGTTTATAGTTGTAGGAAATTATTTTCCTTGTTGAAATTTGCTATTTATTTGAGAAAGTCTTTTGAATTTTGTACAGAAATGGCAATAAGTGGCACATAGATTTATTCAAAATATTCACTAATCACCAAGAAGAATAGTTTCCAATTGTTTTGTCCAGAACCTTTTTTTTTTTTTTTTTTTTTTTTCATTT
>NW_003852458.1:10010027-10015952 GCF_000181295.1 Otolemur garnettii | reverse complement strand
AGAGTGCTATGGCTTCCACAACCCACGCAATCTCTAACTCTTGGGCTTTAGCGATTCTCTTGCCTCAGCCTCCTTAGCAGCTGGGACTACAGGCACCCGCCACAACATCTGGCTATTTTTTGGTGATAGTTATCATTGTTGTTTGGCAGGCCCAGTCTGGGTTCAAACCTGCCAGCTCTGGTGTATGTGGCTGGCACCCTAGCTGCTGAGCTACAGGCACTGAGCCAAGTCTAGAACTATTTTGAATGAATTAGTGTTAGGCAATCATTTTATTTAGGTTTTTAATCCAAAAACCTTAAGCTGTCACTCAGAGTTTACCCCGAGGTAATTAGGGTTAACAGCCCTGAAGACATACAATGTGAGTTTTTCTTTTCTTTTCTTTCTTTTTTTTTTTGAGACAGTCTCAGTCTGCCCCGTGTACTGTGCCATCGTGTCATAGTTCACAGCAACCTCAAACTCCTGGGCTCAAGGGATACTCTTGCCTAGCCTCCTAAGTAGCTGGAAATAGAGGTGCATTTCACAACACTTGCCTACTTTTTCTATTTTTTAAAATAGAGACAGGGTCTCATTTTGCTCAGTCTGGTCTGGAATCCCAGAGCTCAGATGATCCACCTGCCACTGACCCCTAGAGTGCTAGGATTATAGGTGTGAGCCACCACACCTGGCCTAACATGAGTTTTTGAAAGCTTTGTTTTGCCTGGGTAGTCAGGGTGGCAGGCACTTGTAGTCTCAGCTATTTAGGAGGCTGAGGCAGTCATATTGCTTGAGCCTAGCCTAGGAATTTGAGGCTCTGGTGAGGTATAATGATGCCATGCCTATGGACTCTAGCCAGGCAACAGAGGGAGAACTTTTCTCAGAAGAAAAAAGAAAGCTTTGTTTAACCTGTACATTCTAATTGAGGGATTTCTTGGTCTTAGGGTGGTAATCTGAGGTCCACATGCCAGATACCACACATACACACAAACAAATATGACTACTAAATAGCATGTATAGAGGAGAACTAATACATGGTCTCTGTATTTTTAAGGGAAATAGTGCCTAATTCTTATGGGGTTGCAATGCGGTGAGGGCCAGACACAGTTATAGGGGTTTGGTAAAAAGATAAGTCCTATGCCTGGGGGGCACAGCAGAAAGGGCACTGGTAGGCCTCAGTGACCAGGTGGTATTCAGGCCAAACCAGGAACATGAGTGCATATCAAAGTGGGTGAGCAGAGTTTCAATGCTGGAGAAAATAAAAGGACCCAAGTCACTGAGCTACAGAAGTGCTGCCTGTTCAGAAGACAGTGAAGCCTTTGTTTTGGGTAAAGGGATGTAATTTAATAAGAAACTAGATACAATTCAGAAAAATCTCACCTGGCAGGAGTCTGAAGTGCTAATCTATATATCTCAATAGAAATTCAGACAATCTGAGGTGGCCTATGAAACTCGCAAGAGAGCAAAATATCTTCCCAAACACAAAGGAATTACATGATCTTAGGGGACATTAAGTAGTCAAGGATCACTCTGCAGGCCCTTTCCCCCCCCCCAAAAAAGCCCAGTCCTCTGTAGTCAAATTCATTAGCAACAATCATTAATAATGGAAAATATCTTCCCTCCTAAAATGTAAAACAAAAATGACACAAGCAAAAACTCTAAGAGACAACCACAGCAAGCTTTTTTTTTTTTTTTAGAAATGGGGTCTTGCTATGTTGCCTGGGCAGAAGTGCAGCGGTTATCCATAGGTGAGATCCCACTACTGATCACCATGGGAGTTTTGACCTGCTCCATTTCTGACCTGGGGCAAGTTCACCCCTCCTTAGGCAACCTGGCAGCCCCGTACTCCCGGGAGCTCACCATATTGATGTCGAACTTGGGTGTGGAAGCCCAATCAGCATAGTGCACTATAGCCCACAACTCCTGGACTCAAGCAATCCTCCTGTCTCAGCCTCCTGAGTAGCTGGGACTACAGGAGCTTGCCACTGCGTCCAGCCAGAGCAAGTTTTAATGCCTTATACTTTACCTATGCTCCAAGAGTCTTGGCATTGAGATAGTCTGCTCTATTACTTACACGGCCTTATTACTGTAGTCTATTACTTACATGGCCTTATTACTGTAGAACACAACACAATTTGGCATATCACTGATCAAACTACATCCCTTCCCATCAAAAAAGTAAATAAACACTACATCAAATAAACACTCCCCAAAATGTTAGTTTCAGCCTAGGCCGTGGTTTTCAACTTTCCTAATGCCTCCATGATTTTCATTGTTATAAAGGGATCATGACCCATAGGTTGAGAACCGCCATAGGCCCCAGAATCCCTAGGCTCTAGGGATTCTATTGTAACGTTAGTACACTAACCCAAGATATTTCAATCCTCTTCCTACTTACTTACAATGTCCTCATTCTGAGCGCTCTGGAAGAATTATAAACATCATTGCATTAAATCCTTCTTCTTGAGATTATTCAAGTTGAAACACAGCAGATGTACCTGTTATCCTATGCTACCATTGTGTGGTAATTGTCCTCAAAGGACCACGAGCAAAATCCTTGTTCCACAATCCCAAACTATTTAATTGTTTTTCTGCTCAGATCAAACAAAACTTTACAAAAGGAAGCACACACAAGGAGATGGAAAGTCACACAAAAATTTAAAGAGCAAATAAATAAATAAAAGAAAAGGAATCTGTAGGTATCACCACAGTAAAAGTCTAAACTTTGATTAAAAACAAAACAAAAAAGTCATGTGGCTTACTCAAGCTACAGGCATTTTATGAAGAATTCAAGAAATTAAACAGCTTATCAAAACAGTGGGAAAACCATCTTATTCTCTGGCAAAGAGTTCTTCCAAAATGCCAGGCCTGTCTTTCCGTTGTAATTGATTCCTCAGCTCAGAGACATTCTCTTTGATAACTTGCTCTGGTTTCTGGACAGATAACTTCAATTTTTTTGTGTTAAAAAAAAATTCTGTCTGTCTTGCAATCCAGACATTTCTGGATACACTGATCAACACCTCTTCGAATTTCTTCCTAATGAGTGACACTGACATAGTCCTGACTCACCAGAGAAGCAAAACAAGCTTCCAAAGGTGCCCTCAGCTAATTAGGTCAACAGTTCGGTGTACTGTTAGGTCTTAGAGCGCCTGGAGCTGCCTGAAGAAGGGAAGCCTGGCTCTGGAGTCATGGCAGGAAGGGAAAGTGGGGGCCCCAGTGGCTGTCCAGAGAAAATACCACCTAGCTGAAATCCCTACCAAGTCTCAATTTAGGGTTGTCAGCAATTTCTACCCCTCCTCCATCCGTGTAAAGGAACCGTCGGAATGGTATTCGCAGCTGACTATTTCCCCATTTAAGCTCCGCCTTCCTCTTTGTCGGAGGAAGTCACTGTTGTTGAGCTGTGCCAAGGCAGGATTTAACCCGTGAGTGGTTTCTCAGCAAATCAGGATTCATCTAACCTGCGATTTCTAACCCGAACAACAAATTATGTCTGCGATTTCTTAATCACAGCAAGTTTCAATTTAACGGTGTCTGAGATCTCACCCCTGCCTCCATTCGTGTAAGGAGCAGCCCAAATGGTATTTTTCAACGGAGCCGGTGCTCACTTAGAATAAACAGGGTTAAGCCTGCGGTCTCTTTGCTGGAGGAAGTCACTATTTAACTGGGGCAAGTCAGTTTTTTTTTTTTTTTTTTTTAAAGAGACAGACTCTCACTTTATTGCCCTCAGTAGGGTGCTGTACTGTCACAGCTCACAGAAACCTCCAACTCCTAGGCTTAGGCGATTCTCTTGCCTCAGCTTCCCGAGTAGCTGGAACTACAGGCACCCGCCAAAATGGCTATTGTTTATGTTGCAGTTTGGCCCGACTGGGTTCAAACCCATCACTCTCCGTATATGGGGCCGGCGCCCTACTCACTGAGCCACAGGCTACACGCGCAAATCAGGTTTTAAGTCCTGAGTCCTTTCTCAGCAAATCAGGATTGAGGCAGCCTGCGATTTACAGTCTTAACAAGGCAGGGTGCGATTTATTTATCTTAGCAAGTTCAATTCAGTTGTGCCTTCGTTTTCTCCCCCTCCTTCATCTGTGTAGGAGAATAACCTGAACGATGTTTCTAGCAGAATAAGAACTCACTAATATAAACACAGGTTGAACCCTGGACACGGTTTCTCCCCCCCCACCCCCCAGGAAGTCACTGTTCAGCTGCAGCAAGTCAGGATTTCAGTTTCTTCTCTGTCGGTGTCATGATTTGTTTTTGTTCTGTGACCTCTCTAAAGTTTTATTATTTTTCATTTGTCTACTACTTTTCTTGACTTGTTACCATTGAATGTGATAGTCTCTGGGTTACCTCTGCCTACTACCTGCAATATGGACTTTCTTCCAGAGACCAGAGGCAGTTGGAACCACATGTAGCCCAGACTGCAGAGTTTCTCTGGTACCCCAAGGAATAGAGAGCCTCCTCAGAGGATATAAGGGCACTGTTTGTGTTTGCATTTTTTTACTTTGTAGAGTCTGTTTGCCATGTTTTGCTTAGTTTGGATATTTTTCAGTGACTTTTTCCCAATGCTTGGTGTTCTTTCTTTCTTTCTCTCCTCCTTCTTTTTTCCCTCTCCCACTGCCCCCAACCCTACTCCCCAGAGCATCTGACTCTCTTGCCCTGGGTCCAGTGCTCTGGTGTCAATCTAGCTCACCAAACTTTCACCTAGCAACCTCACACGTTTGGGCTGAAGCAATGCTCTTGCCTCAGACTCCCAAGTAGCTGAGATTACAGACGTAGGCCACTATGCCAAACTAGTTTTTCTATTAGGAAAGACAGTGTCTCACTCTTGCCCAGGCTAGTCTCAAACTGCTGAGTTCAAGGATCCTCTCACCTCAGCCTCCCAGAGTGCTAGGATTACAGGATTACCTGGCTACTGGCTGGTTTATTTAGAGTGGCAGTTTCTCGCTGGCTTTTGGCTCTTGGTCTGTGGAATATGGGGCCTTCTGTACATAACATCAGGAAAGTGCCACCCAATCAGATGTGTCACATTTGGTGACACAGGGTATCTAAGCATTCAGGAGACCTCAGCCTGTACGTTTTCATGATCCTCTTCCTGATTGGGTGGTCTTAAGTGGATAGGAGCTGTTGGGAGCTTCTGCTCCTTCCGCCTCCTCCCGTTCCCCACCCTACGGGAAAGCTTCTGCTCCCTCCGCCTCCTCCCGTTCCCCACCCCACGGGAGAGCTTCTGTTCCCTCCCTCTCCTCCCATTCCCCTCGCCCCACCTGCAATCTCCTGCCCGCTCCCGTTCCCCCGCTGCTCCGCCCTACGCCCTACGGGCCTTCCCAGCCACCTTCCCATGCTCTCCAGAATTCAAAGAGGCACGGAAAGTCCCAAGTTTCACTACCTCCAAGTTCTCAGTAGATGAACAATCCTAGAAAACTCACTGAGGCCTGATTGATTACTGTTATACAACCATAGTCATTGTGATCTAAGACGTATCCACTGATTAATTATTGTTGTATAATCATAACTATTGTGATCTAAGATGTATCCATTAATCAATTATTGTTATATAATCGTAACCATTGTGATTCGAAAGGTATCCATTGACAACCAAACTGTAACCCCGCCAATGGCAACCTTCCTCATCCCTCATCACCCCCCCCTTAAGCTACCCAGAGAAAAATGGTATAAAAGATAGAAAACCCTGCACTTCAGGGTCGTTTTGTCCCAGGGCAATGGCTCCTGCGCAGTTGTGAGCAAATCACCAATTATTTGCATCACTGTGGGTCCGAGTTTATTTTTTCCAGGTCCTCTAGGTTATTTCAGGAGCAAGCTGGGTGATGAACGAAGTCTAGGAAAATTTTATCAGAAGACCCCACCCTTAGAGATCATCTTAAAAATTTAACCATCTTGGATGAAATTAACCAGCGTAGAATGGTTCTAGGGATACACTGGGTTAAGAGTGGAAAAATC
>NW_003852458.1:10004189-10009456 GCF_000181295.1 Otolemur garnettii | reverse complement strand
AATGTTGGGGGTGGGGAGAGGATGCCTAAAAGATGATTTGGGATGCAGGAGACTGGAGGTTTAGAGATAGTAGCACAATTCTTTTTGGACTATCACTGTGTCATGTTGGCCACTTGTGTAACTCAAAGAACTCTAGGTCACAAAAAGATGCTCCAGAGACAGGCTGCTTAGGTTATGGAGCAGTTCCATCTCTTCCTAGAGCAGTGGCTCTCAACCTTCCTAGTGCCATGACCCTTTAATACAGTTTCTCATGTTGTGGTGACCCTGAAATATAAAATTACTTCTGTTGCGATTTCATAACAGTAATTTTGCTGCTGTTATGAATCATAAGGTAAATATCTGATAAGCAGGATATATTTTCATTGTTTCCTCTCCAACCCCAACTCCGGACCCAGAGTACAGACTAACTATGAATTTAGTCTAGAATAAAAATGGCTTGAAGTTTGTTTTTGTTTTTTTTTTTTTGGCAGTTTCTGGCAGGGGCTGGGTTTGAACCCACCACCTCCAGCATATGGGGCCAGTGCCCGCCTCCTTTGAGCCACAGGTGCTGCCCGGCTTGAAGTATTAACTGCCTTAAGATAGAAAGATATTATATAACCTTAGAACCTGTAAAAAACCATTTGCAGGCGGCACCTGTGGCTCAAATGAGTAGAGGGCCGGCCACATATGCTGGAGGTAGAGGGTTCAAACCCAGCCCCGGCCAACTAACTAAATAAATAAAAAATAAAACCATATACTATGTAGTAAGATAATTAATTATAATAATGATGCTTACTTTTACTATAAAAATAACCAAAAAACAGGGCAGCAGAACAATTCCTTAAGGAGATATACCCATTGCTTTCCCAAATTACTTTCCTATACACTAAAACAATCTCCCATCCACTTCTCTGTTAATTAAAGTAGGAGATAGGCCTAAGGAACACAACAGTACCACATTCACCTAATCCTATCTGCCTCTGACGCAATTTGTAAGTAAAATGAGCGTTAATCCCCATGTGATTGGGTTTGGGATCCGATTTCCTGCTTGTAACAGACCTGCTGGCTATAAAAACCCAGTCAGTCGGCGCCCAGCCAGAGCTCCGCTCTGGGATCCAGCAGATCGGAGCCCGAGGGACGGATCGGAGCCTGACGGATCGATCTCGATCGGAGCCGCAGATGGAGCCTGACGGATCGGAGCCGCACATCTGAGTCGTAGATCGGAGGCAGGGCATGAAGGGGCGGCGGAGAGGAGAGGGTCTCTGCTCCTGAAGGTCGGGGTCATGGCCTTTATGCTGCTTGCACCGCGGCTGGCCCGCAACTGCCAGCACAACTTCCACCTTCTGGGGCCAGGATCCAGACACATCAGTCAAGCTGCAGCCAAAGTTGATATTGAGTTGGATTATGATGGGCCTCTGATGAAAACGGAAGTCCCAGGGCCTAGATCTCGGGAGTTAATGAAGCAGCTGAACACGATTCAGAACGCAGAGGCTGTGCATTTCTTCTGCAATTACCAAGAGAGCCGAGGCAACTACCTGGTTGATGTGGATGGCAACCGGATGCTGGACCTGTATTCTCAGATCGCCTCTGTGCCCATAGGTTACAGCCATCCTGCTCTCATGAAACTCCTCCAACAGCCTCAGAACGCGAGCACTTTCATCAACAGACCTGCCCTCGGAATCCTGCCTCCGGAGAACTTTGTGGAGAAGCTCCGGGAGTCCTTGCTCTCGGTGGCTCCCAAAGGGATGTCCCAGCTCATCACCATGGCCTGTGGCTCCTGCTCCAACGAAAACGCCTTCAAGACCATCTTCATGTGGTACCGGAGCAAGGAAAGAGGGCAAAGGGGCTTCTCCAGAGAAGAACTGGAGACCTGCCTGATTAACCAGGCCCCCGGGTGCCCTGACTACAGCATCCTCTCCTTCATGGGCGGATTCCATGGCAGGACCATGGGTTGCCTAGCGACCTCGCACTCCAAAGCCATTCACAAGATCGACATCCCTTCCTTCGACTGGCCCATCGCACCCTTCCCACGGCTGAAATATCCCCTGGAAGAGTTTGTGAAAGAAAACCAGCAGGAAGAAGCCCACTGCCTAGAAGAGGTGGAAGATCTAATCGTGAAGTACGGGAAGGAGAAGAAAACGGTGGCTGGGATCGTCGTGGAGCCCATCCAGGCAGAGGGAGGAGACAACCACGCATCGGATGACTTCTTCCGCAAGCTGCGAGACATGGCCAGGAAGCATGGCTGTGCCTTCTTGGTGGATGAGGTCCAGACTGGAGGGGGCTCTACTGGCAAGTTCTGGGCTCATGAGCACTGGGGCTTGGACGACCCAGCAGATGTGATGACCTTCAGCAAGAAGATGATGACCGGCGGCTTCTTCCACAAAGAAGAGTTAAGACCCAACACCCCAAACCGGATCTTCAACACCTGGCTGGGGGACCCATCCAAGAACCTACTGCTGGCCGAGGTCCTCAATGTTATCAAGAGGGAAGACCTGCTGAGTAACGTGGCACATGCCGGGAAGGTCCTGCTCACAGGGCTGCTGGACCTCCAGGCCCGGCACCCCCAGTTCATCAGCAGAGTGAGAGGCAGAGGCACCTTTTGCTCCTTCGATGCTCCAGACGAATCGATCCGTAATAAGCTCATCTTAATGGCCAGAAACAAAGGCGTGGTGTTGGGGGGCTGTGGCGACAAATCCATTCGTTTCCGACCTATGTTGGTCTTCAGGGATCACCATGCTCACCTGTTCCTCAATATTTTCAGTGACATCTTAGTCGATTTCAAGTAAAGAAGCCATTTCCGCTGCACTCTGAGAAAGCCCTGATCTCAACAGTTGTCAGATGGATTAGTTTGCCTAATGCATGTTTTCAATTAAAATGGAGTCAAAGGTGACTACATGAGCTGAAGGGTTATTTGTGAGAAGGGAGTGGGTTTTTTTGTTGTTTTGGGAAAGAAGAGGGGACAGGAGGGCTGGTTTTAATTTTCCTTCCTGCAGAGCTAATGGTGCACATTGGTTTATGCCCAGAAATTCTGCCTGAGCTCTGGACATAGTTCTTGGGAAGGCCCACAGGGGATTGTGGCCATATTTCTGCCCACCCTTGACCGACCCAATAATGTTTTTGAGAGCCAGGCAAGGGAGTTACATCTGCTCCTGGGACTGGGCTGGGACTTCCCACATTCTGGCCCATCTCAAGTGCCATATTCAGTAATCAGGATGCCCTATGCAAGTGAACACCCCCTCACCTACTCCCCCAGACTCCACAGCACTGAGCATACCTTCAGCACACTTCAGCAAGGGACTGGACAGATCCCAGGAAGGCAGTAAAGTGGGGACATGAGGACTGAGCTGAAGAGTAGGGGAAGGATTGCCTGTTCTCCTGAAGACTAGGACCGCTCCTCTCAGAGCACTTGGGGGTTCCTCAATCTGTGAATTCTGTCCTTGGTGGGGCTTACTCTTGGACGATCTCCAGGTGGTTATCACTGTTGCTTCTCACTGACATCCTCCATGCCCCAAACTCTATCCTCCTGGCAAATGTCAGCCTAGACCCGAGTTGGAGGAAACTTAAAGAGTCCACGGTGACCTGCTTCAGCTGAAGTTCCAGAGAACGTGGCTATTGCCCCAGGAGCACAAACCCAGGGGCCAGGGCATCAGAGCCACACACCCTGTCTCCCAGGGCACCTGGGGATCTGACTTGTGGACCCCGTGTCCTGGGAGACTCCTTTCGCTCTGGCTCATCCATGTTCCCTCCACCACCAACTGACATGTGAGCGGCTTGGCTGTTCCCAGAGGGACTCCCTGCTGGACTGGACTTCTTGTCTTGAGGAAAGCAGCATGAATTAAAGGTGCCAGAGCTCTGCGTGGGGCACGCTGGTGTAAGGCAGTTTCCCTGTACTTGCCCTCCTGAAATTAGAGCTTTTCCTGAGATGACTGAGTATGGAGAATACCCAGCAGATGGGAATTCAAATGCTTACATGGGGCTGGTGGCTGAGGCTACAGTATCTTTGCTGGAGGTGAGGTACTGGTGGAAATGATTTGACCTCAAATGTTCCTAAGAAGAGCACTTGATAATCTAAGAGCCATGAAGTATTATTTAGTGGATAGACTGAGAAAGTCTGGCTGTATTCTCTGTCCAAAGGGAAGCCACTTCATTCCCTGGGTGCCTTGGTTGGCTGCGTTAGAAGATGAGCATAATAAGGTTCCTAACTTAGCACTTTGGACTTTTAGTAATCAATCAGCCAAAGATCTCAGAGTGGGAGGGTTTTTTAGCTTTCACTTTTCAGCAGACTTGGTCATCCACCCATTTTTGTTGAAGAATGAAGGGAAATGGCATGTTTAACAGTCACAGGCAGATCCATGAATTCTGGTTCTGTTGCCGTTAGGGTCTCGCGGAAAAGCGATGTCGTGAAGAATAACCATGCTTATTGAAATTGTGTTTTAAATAAAGGTGACCATCTGCTCACTCAGGAAAAAGGGTAAGCTTTTTTGTTCACCGTTGGTTTATATAATCAATCTTGTGCATGGGCACTCTACAACAATGACCTCATTAGTATTCATTACAATCCTTCTGCACATGCGCATTGGACATCAATGACTTCATTAATCCATTTGAACATCTTGTGACTACCTGCCTTGTAAGTAGCTCCTTCCTAGTAATCTGATAATCCACCCAACATACACCTTTAAGCAATCCCTTTCAACATAACCCAGTTTAACATAATTTCAAGGAGAACATGCTGTTAGCCATTACTTTCTTTGTTCTTATCTGATGAAACCTGAGGCTATGGAGGAAAGACTGTTTGAAAGTGTATTGTACTGACCTTGCTATTTGGAGGCAGTTACTTCAATCTTTAAAATGAGGCATAATTAATAAACTTTGAGGGCATACAGAAATTTGTGTGCAAACCTCCGTTCCCATGTGGGCCTTAAGTCAGGAGAGTTTTATGCCTGCAACCGACCAGGCCAACCTTAGGTGGGGTTTTTAGGCCCACAACCAACCTCGCCATATGGGATTGTGCCTCCATTTCTCACAAGTATGTCTGCACAAAGTCTTTTCACTGCTTTCTCTCAAACAACTTTTTTGGCCAGAGGCATATAGGCGTTTCACCTATAGGTTCACTTTGCATTCCTTCAGTTAGTGCTAATCTGTTGGTTTTAAAAAGGAGTTTAAGAAAGCCAGGCCTGGTGGCTCACACTTGTAATCCTAGCACTCTGGAAGGCCAAGGCGGGTGGATTGCTTGAGCTCAGGAGTTCGAGACCAGTTTGAGCAAGAGTGAGACCCCCATCTCTAAA
>NW_003852458.1:9996449-10003990 GCF_000181295.1 Otolemur garnettii | reverse complement strand
CTCAAGGTCATTTCTACTGACAAGTAGAAATGGATGACTTCCTGTCTGCAAGGTTTCACACATTTATATATTCATTTGGTTATCATTCAGTCATTCATCAAACTTTCTTTCTTTTTTTTGCAGTTTTTGGCTGGGGACGGGTTTGAACCCATCACCTCCAGCATATGGGGCCAGCGCCCTCCTCCTTTGAGCCACAGGTGCTGCCCTCATCAAAGGTAATCTTAAGTACCTACACCATCCCAGGCTCTGTGCGAAGCACTAGGAATACAAAGATGAGATAAAACACAGTCCCTACTCCTGGGGGCTTGCATGTGATTGAAAATAGACTTTTAAGCTGACAACGTGGAGTGGCAAGTGCTAAACCATCACAGAGGTGTGTACAGGCGCATTGGGAAACCAAAGGGAATACTGGAACCAACCTGAGAGTCAGAGGAGGTTTCTGAGAAGGGGATAACGGATTGGAATAAGGTTTTGTAGCATGCCCAAGAGTTCACCAAGCTGCCAAGACAAAAACAAGTGTTGCAGAAAGGGAACAGTATGTGCAAAGCACGTCAGCTCAGTCTCACACCAGATTCCACAGATAGCCCTAGGTTCCAGGCCTAAATGCACAAAGTGTAAACCAAACCACAAGTCATTCATTGGCTTGAGTATGCTTTCTTCTGAGAACTTTAGCATTGGGTGCAAATATTCAATAAGGTTCTTGGAGTCCACAAGAGTTTAATGCAGGGCACAACCAGGAAGTAGGCTTTCTTCAGTGGAGAGAATGGCTCCACTATTTTGTTCTCTCCCTGTGGGGCACTGACAGATGAATGAGATCATTTGATCTGGATTTGTTATTTACTCCTTACCAAGGGAAGTTACTTCTTCTAAAAAAAACTGTTAAGCTATTTATCAAGTTCTTGTTGATTCAGGGCAAAATGTGTTCCTGAAACATCCTCTTTTGGGAGTTTAGCTGGAAGAATTTCAAGAACAGAATTCTCAGCAGAGCTCAGGATTATGGAAACTCAGAAGTTGGTTAAAAACATGGGGAGCCCAGTGAACAGGCTGCTGTCTAGGGCACAGCCCAGGACACTTCTGTGGCTATAGGTCTGGAAATGAATCCATTACACATCAGTGCCATGGAGTTTAGTAAATGACTAGCAAGTCTTGTCACTTTTGCAGAAAACAAAGTCCAACAATAGCAAGTCTTGGCACATCCTCAAGTGGTTGGTCAAGGACTTTTTCTTTTTTTTTAATTTTTACTGATGCTCAGTAGCCATGCAAAATTGTGCACAGCATTAACATGTCTATGTATCTATAACTATATCTCTATATATCAGCTCATGATAGAGAATCATAGCTAGGGAGCATTACAAAGTGATCTTGTTTATAGTATTCTGTTGATAGTGCCAATATATGATAAGGAAAATGAACATGGCACAATCTAACTGACCATATACACAATTCCATGAATTAAATCTGTTTCCTGTGTTAATCAGTACTCTTAAAGAAACTTTATAATGGAAAACCAAACAAAACCAAACAAAAAACCAGTCAGTTGGGAGGTGCCTCTGGCTCAGTGATTAGGGCTCTGGCCCCATATACGGAGGGTGGAGGGTTTGTACCCAGCCCTGACCAAATTGCAACCAAAAAAATAGCTAGGTGTTCTGGCAAGTGCCTGTAGTTACTACTGGGGAGGCTGAGGAAAGAAAATCACCTAAGCCCAAGAGCTGGAGGTTGCTGTGAGCTGTGACACCAGGGCACTCTACTGAGGGTGACAGAGTGAGACTCTGTCTCGAAAAAAAAAGAAAAGAAAAAGTACTGCTGGGACTGTGTACCGGGAGCAGGTGTGAAGGACCCTGGTTGATAGGAAATTTGCTGTTGCCTAAGTCACACTGCCTGCCCTTGTAGCAGAGCCCTACTCGCTTTCTGCCCCCTCAGACAAGCTTTGGGGAGAGGACCATCGTAAAGAGCAATATGGGATGTTGGTGAGGAGCAGGAAGGGGTAATCACCCAATTCTTTCTTTTCTGTATTTTATTTTCTATTTATTTCTTATTGCGATAAAATGCACATGAATATCAGCTTAGCTAATTTTATGTGTATAGTTCACAATGTTGTGCAATCTTCACTAGCCTCAATATCCATGATTCTTTTTATTTTTTTATTATTTTTTTTTAGAGACAGAGTCTCACTTTGTAGGCCTCAGTAGAGTGCGGTGACATCACAGCTCACAGCAACCTCCAGCTCTTGGGCTTAGGCAATTCTCTTGCCTCAGCCTCCCTGAGTAGCTGGGACTACAGGGGCTCGCCACAATACCTGGCTATTTTTTTTGTTGTTGCTGCAGTTTGGCTGGGCCGGGTTCGAACCCACCACCCTTGCTTTATGGGGCCGCCGTCCTACTCACTGAGCCACAGGCACCACCTGATTCTTTTTATGTTCTAATTTTTTTTTTTTTTTTTTTTTTGCAGTTTTTGGCTGGGGCTGGGTTTGAACCCGCCACCTCTGGCATATAGGGCCAGCACCCTACTCCTTTGAGACACAGACGTCACCCTCTTTTTATCTTTTACAAGTGAACCTCTGTGGATGGTGTATGTTGCTCAGCAGGTAGGGCACCAGCCACATATACCCAGGCTGGTGGGTTTTGAAATCAGCCCTGGCCAGCTAAACAACAATGACAACTGCAACAAAAAAAATTAGCTGGGCATTGTGGTGGGTGTCTGTAGTCCTAGCTACTTGGGAGACTGAGGCAAGAGAATAGCCTAAGGCCAAGAGTTTGAGGTTGTTGTGAGGTGTGAAGCCATGGCACTCTACCAAGGGTGACCTAGTGACACTCTGTCTCAAAAAAAAGTGAAGCTCTGTACCTTTGCCAGTAACTCCCTATTTTTCCCTCCCCCATGCCCTGACAACCACCATTCTGCTCTGTGTCTCTGTGATTCTGGTTCCCCTAAGAAGCCCCTAAAATCACTATCATGCGGTACACCTGCCTCTGTTTCTTCATAGCACAATGTCCTCAAGGTGGATAGATGATGCAGCATGGGTCAGAATTCCCTTCCTTTTTAAGGCTGAACAATATTTCATTGCATGCATATATCACATTTTGCTTATCCATTCAACTTTTTCTTTTTCTTTTTTTTTTAGAGACAGATTCTCACTTTGTTGTCCTCGGTAAAGTGCCATGGCATCAAAGCTCACAGCAACCTCCAGCTCTCGGGCCTAAATGATTCTCTTGCCTCAGCCTTCTGAGTAGCTGGGACAACAGGCACTGCCACAATATCTGGCTATTTGTTTGTTGGAGTTTGGCTGGGGCCAGGTTTAAACCGACCATCCTTGGGTATATGGGGCCGGCATCCTACTCACTGAGCCACAGGTGCTGCCCTCCTTTGGATTCTTTTATCTCATTTGGTTCAGGCTTTTTGAGGGCCTGACTAGAGACGGGAACTGTGTGGATGTGTAAATCTTTCTCATGTAATCCTGCAGGACAGAGTGAGCCTCAGATACCACAGCCCCTGAGTCTGGTGACTCTGTGCACAGGTCCCTGTGGCCGAGAGACTGCAGGATGTGCCTTCAGTTCAGCTGGATCTTCAAGTAACATCACCAAGGATCTCTGCAGTGGGCAGGCCTCACATTGGCAAGATTCTGCAGGCTTCTGGAATTGTGTGACCTGGTGCTGATGTCCTGGAAAACAGTGATTGTCAAATTGTTTGAGGGGAAAACCCAGGACTTCATACAGAAACTGCCTTCTGGAAAATCCAAAGATAATATTTAAAAACCAAACATCAAAGTCTGGAGTTAACTCAGGAATGCTTCTTGTACTTTCTGTTTATTTCAGCTTTCTGGCTTTGGCCTATATCTCCCTGGTCAAAAGAAATCTTCATGAGTTCTGTTTAACAGTAAAAACTAGTGGTGGGGAACTTGTAATTTTTCCTCACAGCTGAAAAGGTACAGGGCTAGGGATCTTCTTGAGATCCAGCTAAATATTAATTTCCTTCCCCTCCCCTGTAATGTAAACTTGAAACCATTCAAGGAACATTTACTGATCACTGCTCTCTGCTCTCAGCAGGAGGCTGTGCTTACTCCAGCCCAGTGGTCCACTGCCCCTTGCCACCCTGTGAGGATCCACAAGTCCTCCAATGCTCCTTGGGTTTCCCTTCCAGCTCTGACCTGGTCCCAGTCCCTCTCATGCCCCTTCCCAGGCACACACCTACTGCTTCCAACACTGTCTCAACCTATGGAAAATCCATTCCACAAACCAAGAGTACTGAAAAAGGCTTTAACCATCGTATAAAGAATATAAAGAATCATGAATTCTCAGTGGATCTAAAAGATAAGTTCCTTGGCACATTATTCAAGAGAGAGAGAGAGGAGAGGTTGCCTCACTGTTGTTTTTCTTTATTCTTTTTGTTGTTTAAAAAACTGAGTCTGGGGGTGGCACCTGTGGGTCAAAGGAGTAGGGCGCTGGCCCCATATGCCCAGAGATGACAGGTTCAAACACAGCCCTGGGCAAAAAAAAAACCCTGCAAATCTCCCCCCCCCCAAAAAAAAACCCCTGAGTCTGACCAGGAATGGTGGCTCAAGCCCTTAATCCTAGCACTCTGGGAGGCTGAGGCAGGTGGATTGCCTGAGCTCACAGGTTGGAGACCAGCCCGAGCAAGAGCAAGACCCCATGTCTAAGAACAGCTGGCAGTTGTGGTGGGTTCATGTAGTCCCAGTTACTTGGGAGGCTGAGACAAGAGAATCTCTGAGTGCAAGAGTTTGAGGTTGCTGTGAGCTATGATGCCATGGCAATCTACCAAAGGCAACACAGTGAGACCTTCTCCAAAAAAAATCAAACAAACAAACAAAAAATAACTAAGTCTTTGATAGATCAATGAGTAAAGGTTTTACTTTTTAAAATCCTTAAATTATTACTTTGGCTAAATGAATAACCATTATTTTACAGTGACCTGTGACCCTAGTATGATCAACTGTTTGAAACCTTACTTATTTTAATATCAAGTGTTTTAAATCTTTAACATTTGACTTCTCAAAATCAAATTCCAGTCTCTGACCTCCCTCCAATCCCTCAGTAACAACTGGGCAGCAACCTCTCCCTCCTGTTTAATAACACCCTGAATCATCACTTACACATCACTGCCCCCACTCCCACCCCCTAAGATTTCTTTGCTGGCAAAGTTCCAGTCTCTGCTGCAGGACTAGCAATGAGATTGGGTACAATAATGACATTTGTATAAGCCAGGGGCCCTAAACACAACATTTCTTCCACAGGTGCATCAGTATGTTTTCTTTTCAACCCCTGAACCAATGTATGCTGGCCAATCTAGACAATTTAATCCCAGATGATTGGATTTTATGTTAATATCATCAATGCCCTCTTCTGAAGCAATTGTCTCCTAAAATTAAAGTTACCACCATTTTCTTTTTTTTCTATTTTCTTTTCTCTTTCCTCTCCCCTCCCCTCCCCATACCTCCCCTTTGAACAAAGTCTCACTCTGTTGCCCAGGCTAAAGTGAAGTGGCATTAGGCCAGCACACAGCAACCTGAACTCCTGGACTCAATGATCTCCTTGAGCCTCAGCCTCCTGAGTAGGTGAGACTACAGTTATGTGCCACCAAGCCCAGCTGATTTTTCTTTTCTACTTAGTAGAGGCAGGGCTTCCTTTTTGCAAGGGTAGTCTAGGACTCTTGAGCTCAAGGGATGCACTGGCTAAGGCCTCTGAGAGTGTTAGAATTACCAATGTGAGTCACAGGCAGGGGGGATAGGGGAGAAGGATCACTCAGTTTCTAGATATCTAGTTAGGAATGCCCAAGAGGCCTGAATAGTATAAAAACCCAAATGCTGGTGATTTCTGCATCCCAGATACTCTGTGGAGGCCATGGGGCAGCACTTTCTCTTTGGAAGCAGGAGGCCAGTGATTCAAAAAG
The DNA here is from genome assembly GCF_000181295.1 of Otolemur garnettii. NCBI lineage: Eukaryota > Metazoa > Chordata > Mammalia > Primates > Galagidae > Otolemur > Otolemur garnettii. The sequence continues at coordinate 9,998,089 of NW_003852458.1, read as the reverse complement.
CCAGGCAACCAGGCCCTGAGTACTTCTAGCCCTGAGCTCCACAGGGCTGGCCTCTCTCTTTCTATCTCAGCCGCTGCTAACTGTCCTGGGATAGCCAAGAGTTCATTTTAGATCTGATTTCTACCCCCTGCAGGATTCTTCTGTTTAGGAAACTGTCACTTCCTTAGGGCACAGAGCACCTTGTCTCCAGGGCACAGAGTTGCTTGCCTGAGACTAGAGGACCACAACTGAGGAAGGACCATAGGCACCTCTAGGAGAAGGAAACTCCCCCGAGCAGCCAGACAACCCCACTCAATGTCCCAGCACCAGAGCATGAAACATCTACCTGAAAGCATCAGCTTACTACTGTCCTCTGGAGCCACCCTTGAAAGTTGCAGGGCTGCTGGCAGCATTCTCTAAAGTTTTGGGCTGGAACCCTAAAGCTGCTTTTACTGTCCACCTCTGAGGCCAGGATCCCTGAGATTTCTGCTGCTATCCTTCACTAGATAATCCTCTTCTAGGACCCCCCCCCGCCAACACCTGCTCAAACATGATGTAAGAACTTTCTGCCTTTTAGAGCACTTTACGCATTTTCCTTTGCCTTCTCAATAAAATTGTCCAAAATGTTGAAATTCTCCTCTGTGGTCTGTGTCCCTCGTGTGACTGTTGGGGAAGGTAGAGGCTCAGAAGGTAGAGGGTGTAGCTGGGTGCCGGTGGAGGGGCTGGCCTGGGACCTTCCACACCCATTATTTTTGGCTGTTGGGAGGGTGGTAGCCTCTACAGTACACAGGCTGGCCACCATGAGTTGAGCTGGTCAATTCACTTGCAAGTTCTCTGCCTCTAAGCTATCCAGCAGACAGGCAGCAGCTCTGAGAAATTAGCTCAGAAAAAACTCCTTCTGGTTTGCTCAGATCCCCTGAGTGCTTGTCAGGGGCCCACCTGTCACCTTCAAGTTGCTCTATGGCTTTCCTGCATCTAGTCTCCAATCACAACTACAATCTTTGGGTTCCAGGGACACATAGCTTCTCTCTCCCTCAGGTTCAGACAAAGTCCCAGGAAGAGCTGCTTCTATCTTAAGAGTCTCCATATCCTAGATTGCCAATGTGTACAATGGAGCTTACCTGTGGGAAGAGGGCTGGGGTGGAGGGCAAAGGCGGTGGTGAAGTGGACATCAGAAATCCAGCCACCTGGGCTGGGTAGTGGAATAAGTTAAACACACGGCATACATACGTAGTAGTTTTCTGTTGTGTAACTCATTACCTTAACCCTAAACAATAATTCATTTCTGCTCTGCTATTGAATCTGCAGTGAGCTTACCTTCCTGCCATCTCTCTCCCCTGGTGGCTTTCCCTGGCACCCTACCTCTCATTAGAGAGAGGAATTGAATGATATTATCCATCTTGGGGGGTCAAAACTTATGACCAAAGGAAATCAAGGTCAGGAAGTAGGAAGTACAATTATTCCGAGGATCCTTCTCCTGAGATTTCTCTGGAGTGAGAAAATTCCTGGGGGTTTTGTTAGACATCACTCTGGGCTCTGCCTTCCCCCTCTTCCTCAGTCAGGATTCCCTGGGCTCATTCTGTCAGTGGATGCTGTCACTGGGTCACTATATGCCTCATGTCTGTAGTGATTGGCAAACTATTATTCTAATTCCTGTCTTA
>NW_003852458.1:9987988-9994281 GCF_000181295.1 Otolemur garnettii | reverse complement strand
TTTTTTTTTTTGGTGATGCACACATTGTTCATGTTTGGTTAGATATATATCTAATCATTTCAGAGTTATTAAGTGGTATTGTGTTTTCAGTTTCAGATACTGTTGTGTATTACCAATATATAGAAACAGGATTGAATTTCATGTGTTGACCTTGTATCTTGTGACCCTGCCAAACATACTCATAAGTTGTGGAAGTTTTCTTCTAGACTTGGGACTTTCTAGATAGGCCTATTCTCCAAGTATGAAAATTTATATTTTCACTTCCAATTGATATGTTCTTTAGCTCCTTTCTTTGCCTTCTTTTACTGTGAACAGTTCTAAGACTATGTTGAGTAGAAATGATGAACATGGACATTTTTACCTTATTTCTGATTTTATGGGAAAAATTTTGAGTCTTTTTCTATTACAAATGATGTTAACTTTAGATATTATTTTCTAAATATTCTTTATAAGGTCAAAGAAATTCCTTTCTATTCCCATTTTCCTGATAGTTTTCTTTTTAATCATGAATTGTCATTAAATTTTGTTAAATACTTTTTATGCATCATTGGATAGGATCATATGGTCTTTCTCATCTAGGTTATTGACAGGGTAAATACTATTGACTTTGGGGGTATTGAACTAGTCTTCAATTTGGCATAAATCTTACTTGGATGTGGTGCATTATTCCTTAATGTGTATTTCTGAGTTCCATTTGCTAGTATTTTGGTGGGAATTTCTTCACCTATATTTAGCTAGGATATTGGTCAGGAGTTGTGTGTTCGTGTACTCTTTGCCAGAAAAATGCTGATTTCATAAAATGAGTTGGAAAATGTTGAATACTCTTTTATTTCCCAGGAGAACTGTGTATAATTCATCTTATTTCTTCTTTAAATGTTTAGTATTGGTAATATTAATCAGTGAAATTGTAAGAGTCTATATATTTGGTTTTGGGGAAGATTTTTACTATGAATTCAATTTCTTTAATAGTGATAGGAATACTCATAAACAGATTATTTTATTTCAGTAAATTAGGGAGATTGTGGATTTTGAAGGATTGGTCCATTTTAATTAAATCCCTGAATTTATGAGCATAGAACTGTTTTTGGACCATTTAAAAATTTTTCATTTTGGAATGTTGATCAATGTAAAGATCCTGCTGGGTATTGCCAGTTTGCCCCTCCAGATTCACTTACCACTCTTCTCCCTGCTCTGTGCTGCAGGATGTAACCTGTCTACCTTTGTCCCCAGGCTTCTAATTTGGTTTAGGCACTGTGAGGACACTAGCTGCTTATATGGAGAAATAATGGGGCATTTATTCCCTCATTTGTCCCAGCTAGGCCTCAGGGTAGAGACTAAAGTCAAAGATTCTGTGGAGTGGCTCTTTCTTCCAGTAGTTTCTGGCTTTGTCTAACACCACTCATTCTCTTGTCCTTACTGACCTAGGAGGAGTAATGGTCTATTCTGAAATCAGGTCTGGAACACTCCCTACCCCTTGTGGGTTTCCTTTAATCTGTCCACAGCTGCCCATTGCAAACAATCACTTTATCAAATTCTTCTCAGCTCCCCCTGTAGAGTGTGCATCTGTCTTATGCAGCAACATGGAGGATATTGGTTCTACTTAAAGTAGAAAATTACTCCAAAATAGTTCCTAAAGCAAAGTATTTAATCCTAGAGCCCAGAGTCAGAATTTGGATATAGAAAGACGATGCAGCAGAGCGCAGAAAGATTGAGTGTCTGCTGAAGCAAAGGGAAGATACGGAGAGTGAGATATCCTGGAATCTGAGGAAATATGTTCACTATGTAAAATGCTGATGAGAGTTTGAGACTCACAGGCCTAGAAAAGTGAAATCATGGGAAAGAAAGCTTCATTGCACAGGATACACACTGGAGGGAAGGGGAAAGTTGCAGAGCATAAATAACACAGTTCTTATGTAATAGGATAAATTCTTATTTGAAAATAATTTATAATATAAAAGAAAAACACAAGCAAACCTCAGAAACCACATATACACTCTGATCATATTCTCCAGTTTTTATAACATAACACAATTTATTCCTCTGCTCTTTCCGAAGAATTTGAGAATAAATTGTGCAATTTGTGGCCACTATAGTTTAATATTTTAATGTGTATTTTCTATAAAGAGAGGATATTCTCTTAGATAAAAACAGTACAGTTACCACGTTTAGGAACTGTAAGCTTATTGTAATCCATTCAGATTACAGGGTCCATATTCCAATTTAGCCATTTCTCCTAATAAGGCCTTTTACAGCACATATATTCTTCCATTTCATGTTTCAGCCCAGAATGTAATGAAGCATTATTTATTTATCATGTATTTTTATTCTCCTTTAATATCAAAGAGTTCCTAACTATCACGACATTAAAATTTTAAAAAGGGGGCGGCACCTGTGGCTCAAAGGAGTAGGGTGCCTGCAAAAAAAAAAAAAAATTAAAATAAAAAAATGACTATTTCATTTAATAGTCCTAAATTTGTGTTTTTCTAATATTTCCTCTTGATTATATTCAGATTATGGATCACCTGCTGGAATGCTACCTTAAGTCTTGTATGATTTCAAGGCGTCGCATTTAAAAGTATCCTTATATACTTGCTCATGGACCTGGCGGTTTCTGGTCAGCAGTTTTACAACGAGCACCCTGGGAATCTGGTAGATTCCCTGACTGCAAAGTTGTTTTGGTTGAGTCCCATGTTCCTCAGCATCTACCCTGCTCTCTGCTTGGTGCTTAAGTCAGCAGGGTTAGGGGCTGCGTAAAGGCATTTTGTCAGTCGTGGGTATGATAGTTGCCTGGCTGATTTTATCCAGTCGCAATTTCTAGTAGAGCCACTGGTTGCACGGAGCTGGACGTATTTGTGTGGCACTGCCTGCCTTTCTTTTCCTATACCTGCATGTTTGTCTGTCGCATCCTCAGAAGAACCCCTCCAAATGGCGGTTTCTCACTGGCACCACTGCTACCCGGTACAGATTCCTCCGTGGTAAAACTGTCCCTTACCTTGAATCCCCCGGCTTCTCTCTGGAGCTTTCCCTAGGAGGGCCGACCCGACGGTTTTCAGGTTGTGTTGGGCACAGATTTCTGCTCGCTCCGTGCAATCGCTTTCTACACTGCAGGACCACTGGTGCGGGTTTCCTCGGTTGCTCTTTCCAGGCAGCGCCAAGCCGGCGGATTTTCTGTCTCAAACTTATTTGCCCCAAGTCTTTCGGTCCCTATAAAACATCTGGTTTTTCAGGGAGGACGGTTTTCTTTTCTTTCTTTCTTTCTTTTTTTCTTTGAGACAGAGCCGCAAGCTGTCGCCTGGGTAGAGTGCCGTGGCATCTCAATTCACAGCAACCTCCAAATCAAGCTCAAGCGATTCTCCTGCTTCCACCTCCCAAGTAGCTGGGACTACAGGCGCCCGCCACAACCCCCGGCTATTTTTTGGTTGCAGCCTTCATTGTTGTTTGGCTGGATTCGAGCCCGCCAACTCAGGTGTATGTGGCTGGCGCCCTAGCCGCTTGAGCCATGGGAGCTGAGCCACGGAGGACGGTTTTTCTTTTGACTGCGCCTTTGATTGAACCAAAACGGTGGTTTGCCTTTACCAGGTCAGCAGCTTGTCATCCCTTGCAGGCTCCCAGTACCGCCATTCCTTCTTTTTTTGTGAGACAGAGCCTCAAGCTGTCCCCTTGGGTAGAGTTCTGTGGCATCGCAGCTCACAGCAACCTCCAACTCCTGGGCTCAAGCGAGTCTCCTGCCTCTGCCTCCCAAGTAGCTGGGACCACAGGCGTCCGCCACGACGCCTGGCTATTTTTTTTTGGTTGTTTTTTGGTTGCAGCCGTCATTGTTGTTTGGCGCCGGGCTGGATTCAAACCCAACACCTTAGCTGTATGTGGCTGGTGCCTTAGTCACCTGAGCCACAGGCGCTGACCCGAGCTCCTTCCTCTTGATTGCAGAGCAGCTAGACTAGACTTTTGTGCCTGTATTTTTCAGGGCCCCAGCTCCACTGCTTACCACCCCCCACCCCCACCTCCACCCACCGCCGAACGGTTCACAGGAGCACTTCCCTAGGTAGCCAAGGCTGGTGTTCCTTGGTGGCAGCACCTCTGGTCGGTGGAGCCCGCAGCTTCTCAGGGGCGGTGAGCGGTAGAGCTTTGCATGAGCTGCTGTCACGGGGACGCCTGACAGGCTATTTCTGGGTCTCCAGAACCTGGTCTTCCTGCCGACGTGGGCTGTCAGTAAACCCCAAAATTTAGTCTGATGATTGATTTTTTCGTCTTGGAAAGTTTCAGTTTAGTGGGCATTTCTATTCCTTGTCCATCTGCACAGGGGAATAGCTCAACAGTGATTGCTCAGCCAAGTTCAGACTCAAGACAAAAGCTGGTTTTGCCTGCCTGTCATGTCTTAGTTCTAGGAAAACAGTGTGTAGTCATAGCAAGGCAGGGTTTAACCTGTGACTCATTTGTCACCAAGTAGAGATTTTATGAACTTCAGATTTTTAAACTTCGAGTTTTTTATCAGCCAATCAAAATTTATGGAGTATGCCAGGTCTAGTCCTAACCATAAGCATGCCTACAATTTTGACTCCTCATCCATTATTCTGGGAGATTAGCCAAAAATGGGACTTTTAAGCAGAAGTCTGTGCCCCATTGGGACAATACCTGTGGTTTATTATCAGAGTTAAGTCCCTGTTTGGCTGGGGCAGGTCAGGTTGTAAGCAGAAAGTCCTTTCTCAGCCAATCAGGACTTATTTTAGCCTGAGATTTTTGGTCTAAGAATGTCCGTTTTTAAACGTGTCTGCTGGTTGCACGTTTCATTTTCCGTGATGCTCCCGATTTCTACTCCTCCTCAGTCCCTGTAAGGGAATAGCGCAAATTGCATTTCTCAGGGGAGTCAGTGCCCAGTTAGGGGAAACCCTTCTTAAGCCCTGCAAGTGGTTTTTTTTGTGGTGGGAAGTCACTGAATAGATGCAGCAATTTACCGCTTAACCTGTAAGTGGTCTCCAGCAAATCAGGACAGATGTACCGTGGGATTTCCAGTCCTAACTACAAGGACTGTAAGTGGACTTCGATGTTTTAGACGTAGCCCTATTCAGTTTAGCGGTGCTCATGATTTCTCCCCCTCCTCCGTCTGTGCAGGGGAATAGCTTAAATGGTGCTTGTAGCAGAATAAGAACCCGCTTACAGAAACCCGGGTTGAGCTCTGCCCTGGATTACTTTGTCATAGAAAGTCACTGTTTACCGGGGACAAGTCATGTTTGAAGCCTAAAAGTCATTTCTCAGACCATCAGGATATATGAAGCCTTGGCTTTTAGGCCGAAAAACGCTGGGTTTAAACGTGCCAGCCATTTCTTAGTGGAAACAACCTTTTTCATTTTCCAGGCTGTCGAATGATGTCTGCGGCTCCTCCATCCGTGTAGGGAAGTAGCCCAAAGGCTATTTCTCAGCAGAATAAGTTCCCAACTGAGGACAAACGCGTTTTAAGGCTGGTCTGCGGTTTCTTTGAGGGAGAAAGTCAGTTTTTAGCTGGGGCAAGTCCGGTTTTCAGACCAGAGTCCTCCCACAGCCTATCAGGATTTACAAAGCCTGCAATTTGTAGTCCTAGGAACTCCAGCTTTTAAACATGCCAGCGGTTTCTTCGTGGCAGCACGTTTCAATTCCGTGATGACTGCTATTTCTACCCTCCTTGGTATACTGTATGGGAAGAGCCTAAAACGTATTTTTTGAAAGGGATTCCCACCATATCTGTTGGAACAAGTAATTGTTTAGCTGCAGCCAATCAAAATTTCGGTTTAATTGCTGTCTGCAAGGATACTTTCTACTGGTCAGAGGTCTTAATGCTTTAGCTCCGGGAAGTCAGAATTCCAGTTTAGTTTAGTCAGTGATTCTTTTTTTCCTATTGAATTGACAACTTCTATTGGTTAGAGAATAGAAGCAAATCAGAATTTCGGTTTAATTTTCGCCCACAATTTTATTTTTCTGTCGGAATGACAATTTCTATAGGTCGGAGGACTTTCTGATTTGGCTTCAGTAGTCAGAATTTGGTTTTTATTTCTGCCGTTAATCTTTTTTTTTTCTGTGCTAATGACAATTTCTATTGGTCAGAGGACCTTTAGGTTTACTGGTAAACAATCATTCTTTCTTTCCTCCTTTCCCCCTTCCTTCCTTTCTTTTTCTTGAGACAGAGTCTCAGTCACCCTAGGTAGAGTGCCATGGCATCAACCTCAAACTCTTGGCCTCAAGTGATCCTCCTGGCTCAGTCTCCCAAGTAGCTAGAACTACAGGCACCCACCACAAGAAAGGGCTTTTTTTTTTTTTTTTTT
>NW_003852458.1:9987470-9987920 GCF_000181295.1 Otolemur garnettii | reverse complement strand
CTTCCCAGAATGCTACGATTACAGGCGTGAGCCACCGCCCCAGGCCCTAGAATTTCGGTTTAATATCAACAGCACCTATTCTATTTTCGGGCGGACTAACAATTTGCATTGGTCAGAGGATGTCCGGGTTTAGCTTCTGCCAAACTTTAGGTTTGATTTCTACCCGTACTTTTTTTTCTTTTCTGGCGGAATGACAATTTCTATCGGTCAGAGGACTTCCCGGTTTAACTTAAGGGCAGTAAGTTAGAAGGTCTGTTTAATTGCCGCCCATATTTTCTTCCCCTGACTGAATTATCTTTTCTATAGGTCAGAGGCCTTCCCGGTTTAGCTGCAGCAAATCGGAATTTCGGTTTAATATCCGCTCGATTTTTAATTTTTTTTCTGTCGGAATGACGGTTTCTTTTGGATCTAGGCACTCCAAAGCTTGTGTCGTTTTTCATTCTGGTATGC
>NW_003852458.1:9984611-9986952 GCF_000181295.1 Otolemur garnettii | reverse complement strand
CCTCGCAGAGCGGGCATCTTTCCGAGTTCGAGTGCGGCCAGCCTTGTGACCACAATTCTGGGAGCCGCCAGCCGGATTTCTCGCGCCCCCTAGCGTGGGCTCGTGGCATTAGTCGTGCCCTTTTCTGGGCGCCCTGGCGGTGTTGCCGGTCCGTCCTTGGCGCTAAGCAGCCTCCGAGAGCATGAGCAGCGTTTTGGGATTCTCCTTCTTTCAAAAAAAGTTTCAAATCGTCTGCGCCTACAAAATAAAAATGCTTTGTGATGTGCCTTCCGTGTTCGGTGTCAGTTTCTAGGTGTCTTTTTCCTGACTTTCCGCAAATTAGCAGCGCCTGCGATTTCTACTCACTCTCCAGCCCTGTGGGGAATAGCACAAATGGCTTTTCTCTGCAGAATGAGATCCTAATTGGGGCAGACGCCGGTGAAGTCCTGCCTTGGGTTTCTTTGTTGCAGGAAGTCACAATTTAGCCTGAGCAAGTCAGTTGTAAGTGAAAGTGCTTTCTCAGCCAACCAGGATTTATGGAGGCTGCGATTGTGGTCCTAAGAACCCTGTTTTTAAATGTGTCTCCAAGATTTCTTCGTGGTAGCACGTTTCTTCATGGTGCCGAGAATTTTTACCCACCCTCGATCTCTGGAAGGAAACAGCCGAAATCGTGTTTCTCAGCTGAGTGACCGTTTCTTTAAATCAGAATTCGATTTAATTTCTACCTGTGATAACAATTTCTTTTGTTCAGGGGACTTCGGGTTTAGCTGCAACAAGTCAAAATTTCGGTTTAAATTTCGTCCATATTTTTTTTTTTCTGTCGGAATAACGATAGCTAAGTCCAAGAAGGTCCCGGTTTAGCTGCAGGCAAGCTAAGATTTCGGTTTAACATCTGCCCGTAATGACACTTTCTGTTGGTCAGAGGATCATCGATTTCGCTCCAGGAAGTCGTCATTTTGTTTTAATTTCGCCAGTTATGTCTTTTTTACTATCAAAATGAGAATTTTTATTGGTCAGAGGACGTCCCGATTCAGCTAAAGCAAAATGGAATTTTGGTTTAATTTTTACACGAATTTTATTTTTTTCCTCGCGGAATGGCAATTTCTGTAGGTCTTCCCGGTTTAGCTTCAGCAGTCAGAATTTCGATTTTATTTCTGTCTTTATTCTTTTTTTTTTTCGGAAGGAATGACAAAATTGTATCGGTCAGAGGACCTCCCGGTTTAGCTGCAGCCAGTCAAAATTTCGGTTTTATTCCCCCCCCTCTTTTTTCTGCACGAATGACAATTTCTACTGGTGACAGGACATCAAGGTTTACCTGCAGCCAGTCAGAATATCAGTCAGTATTCTTTTTTCCTATCGGAATGACAACTTCTATTGGTCAGAGGACGTCTGGGTTTAGCTGCAGCCAGACTTTCAGCTCAATTTCCGAGGCTACATTTTTTTCCTGGAAGAATGACAATTTCAGTCGGTCAGAGGACATCCCGGTGGTTTAGATGCAGCCAGTCAAAATTTCGGTTTAATTTTGCTGGAAATACCACTTTGTACTGCAGTTGGACTTCTGGGGTTAGCTGCCATCAAAATTTGGATTCAATTTCTGCCCCCCCCTTTTTTTCTGACTGAATGACTATTTGTATTGGTCACAGAACTTCCCGGTTTAGTTGCAGCCAGTCATAATTTCGGTTTAATTTCTGTCCGTAATGACAATTTGTAGTGATCAGACGGCGTCGGGGTTAGCTGCAATCTGTCAAAATTTCGGTTTAATTTCCGCCCATACTTTCTTTTTCTTGTCGGAATGATAATTTCTATTGGTCAGAGGACGTACCGGTTTAGCTGCAGCAAGTCAGAATTTCGGTTTAATATCGGCCGCTATTCTCTTTTTCCTGTCGGAATGAGAGCTTGTATTGGCCAGAGAATGTCCCGGGTTAGCTGAAGCTCATCAAACTTTCGCTTGAATTTTCGCTGGTACTTTTTTTTTCCTGTCCCAATGACCATTTCTATTGGTCAGAGAACTTCCCGCTTTAGCTGCGGGACGTCAGAATTTCAGTTTTATTTCTGCCTCTAGTCTTTTTTTTTTTTTTAATGCGAATAACAATTTCCATTGGTCAGAGGACGTTCCGGGTTAGCTGCAGCCTGTCAACATTTTGGTTCAATTTTTGCCCGCAATGACACTTTTTATTGGTCAGAGGCCTTCCCGGTTTAGCTGCAGCAAATCGGAATGTCGGTTTAATATCCGCTCGATTTTTAATTTTTTTCTGTCGGAACGACGATTTCTTTTGGATCTAGGCACTCCAAAGCTTGTGTCGTTTTTCATTCTGGTATGCCACAGTTGAATTTGATGACACAGCATCTGCTGCTCTCTTGG
>NW_003852458.1:9975613-9984048 GCF_000181295.1 Otolemur garnettii | reverse complement strand
GACCACAATTCTGGGAGCCGCCAGCCGGATTTCTCGCGCCCCCTAGCGCGGGCTCGTGGCATTAGTCGTGCCCTGTTCTGGGCGTCCTGGCGGTGTTGCCGGTCCGTCTTTGGCGCTAAGCAGCCTCGGAGATCAGCAGCAGCGTTTTGGGATTCTCCTTCTTTGAAAAAGTTTTAAATCGTCACTGCCTGCAAAGTAAAAATACTTTATAACGTGTCTTCCGTGTTCGGTGTCAGTTTCTAAATATCTTTTTCTTGACTTTTCCCAAATTAGCAGCCCTTGCGATTTCTGCCCATTGTGCAGCGGTGAGAATAACACAATTCGCATTTCTCTGAGGAATAAAGTCCTACTGAGGGCAGACGCCGGTGAAGTCCTGCCTTGGGTTTTTTTGTTGCAGGAAGTCACAATTTAGCCTGAGCAGGTCAGGTTGTAAATGAAAGTGCTTTCTCAGCCAACCAGGATTTATGGAGGCTGCGATTGTAGCCTAAGAACGCCGTTTTTAAACGTGTCTCTGAGATTTCTCGTGGTAGCACTTGTAGCTGTGTATTTGTACGCATCCTCGACCCCTGGAAGGAAACAGCCCAAATCGTGTCTCTCAGCTGAGTGACCTTTTCTTTGTTGGAGGAAGTCCCGTTTACCTGCAGCAAATCAAAATTTCAGTTTATTTTATGCCCATCCTTTTTTTTTCCTGTTGGAATGACAATTTCTACTGTTCAGAAGAGGTCCTGATTTAGTTGCAGTCGTTTTAATTTAAATTCGTTTTTATTTCTACACTTCACTCCAATTTCTACACTTGATCGGAGAACACAGGGTTTAGCTGTAGCCAATCAAAATTTCGGTTTAATTTATGCCCTTCCTTTCTTTTTCTGTAGGAATGACAATTTTTTTTGAGACAGATTCTCACTCTGTCGCCCTCGTTAGAGTGCTGTGCTGTCACAGCTCACAGCAACCTCCAGCTCTTGGGCTTAGGCGATTCTCTTGCCTCAGGCTCCCAAGTAGCTGGGACTACAGGCGCCTGCCACAACTCTCGGCTATTTTTGTTGTTGTTGTTGTTGCACAGTTTGGCTGGGGCAGGGTTCAAACCCGTCACCCTCGGTATATGGGGCCGGCACCCTACTCACTGAGCCATAGACACCACCCCAGGAATGACACATTTTATTGGTCAGAGAACATGCTATTTTAGCTACAGCTACTCAGAATTTCGGTTTAATTTCCACCCTATTTTGTCTCTCTCTCTCATGTGACAATTTCTATTGGTCAGAGGAAGGCGGGTTTAGCTGCAGCCAACCACAACTTCGGTTTAATTTTCGCCCGTATTTTTTTTTTTTTCTGTTGGAGTGCCAAATTCTGTTGGTCAGAGTAGGTCCTGCTTGAGCTGAAGTCAGTCAGAATTTTGGTTTTATTTCTACTCGTAATGACACTTTCTCTTGGCTATAGCACTTTCCGGTTTAGCTGCAGCAAATCAGAATTTTGATTTAATTTTCCCTCGTGTTTTTTTTTCCTCCAGAATGACAATTTCTATTGACTACAGGATCTCCTTGTTTAGCTACAAGTCAGAATGTTGGTTTAATATCCGCTTGCTTTTTAAAATGTTTCTGTTGGAATGATGATTTCTTTTGGATCTAAGTGCTCTAAACTTGTATGTGTCGTTTTTTCACTCTGGTATTACACTCTTAAATTTCATAACACTGAATTTGGTACTCTCTGGGTGATCACAGCCCACTAGTCCTGGAAGCATAAATACCCAAGTTAAGGGAGTGCAGAAGGCTTTGCCTCCAGCATCAGCTCAAATTCTTGTGTCCTCCTAGCTTGACTATTAAGGGATGGAGCCACATTTTCTCGGCCTTAAGAAGGACATCCCGGTTTCCCCAGAGGGGAGGTTGCCTGAGCCAACCTCCCTCTATTCTGAACACAGGTGACTATGGGCTATGGCCTCTGCCTTTCGACCTTGTGCTAGGAGAGTACTGTTCAAACAGCAGTAATTTGGAACTATTTTCCAGTCCTTCTTGGTGGCTGAGCTGGGTATACATGCAGAAAGGACGTTTTCCCAGAATTCAGATCACCCCCACACAAGGTGTAGTCTAGCCCACTGTGTTCCTCTCGTCCCAAAGGCCAGGGTCGCCCGGAGGAGAAGTGGACGGCTCAGGTGAAGCAGATAGCCTCAGGCTGCAGCAGCTTCCTTGGCTGGTCCGTCCCACCCTAGTGACACACAGCAGGACACTGAGACCTCGCAGTGCCCTCATCTTTCCAGTCCGAGCGCTGCCAGCTTTGCGACCACAATTCTGGGAGCCGCCAGCAGGATTTCTCGCGGCCCCTTGCGTGGGCTCGTGGCGTTTATTGTGCCCTGTTGCGGTGGCGTTGTCTGTCCATCTTTGGCGCTAAGCAGTCTTAGCATCAGGAGCGTTTTGGGATCCTCCTTTGGAAAGAAGTTTCAAATCGTCACCACCTGCAAAATAAAAATGCTTTATGATGTGCCTTCCGTGTTCGGTGTCAGTTTCTAGGTGTCTTTTTCCTGACTTTCCCCCAAATTAGCAGCGCCTGCGATTTCTACCCATTTTCCAGCCCTGTGGGGAACAGCACAAATGGCTTTTCTCTGCGGAATGAGATCCTAATTGGGGCAGACGCCAGTTAAGTCCTGCCTTGTGTTTCTTTGTTGCAGGAAGTCATAGTTCCGCCTGAGCAAGTCAGATTGTAAGTGAAAGTCCTTTCTCAACCAACCAGGATTTATGTAGTATTTCTGTAGCCTAAGAACACCCGTTTTTTGAATGTGCCTGCGATTTCTTCGTGGTAGCACGTTTCCATTCCGTGCTGCTTGCAATTTCTACCCTCCTGGGTCCGTGTAGGGGAACAGCCCAAATCCTGTTTCTCAGGGGAGTCAGTGCCCACTTAGAAGAAACAACGTTTAAGGCTTTCCTGCCTGGGCCTTCTTTGTGAAAAGTCATTTTTCAGAGCAAGAAATCGTGACTTATTTGAGATGTAGCCTGGAATTTCTTGTGCTAACAACACGGACTGTAAGCGTGCCTTCGATTTTTTTTGGTTGTAGCCGGTTTCAATTTAGTGGTGCTTATGATTTCTACCCTTCCTCGATCTATGCAGGCAAATAGTCTAATGATGTTGTAGGGGAATAAGAACGCACTTAAAGAAACCCGAGTTGATCTCTGCCTTGGGTTTCTTTGTCACAGAAAGTCATTGTTTAGCTGGGGCAAGTCAGGTTTGGAGTCTTATATGGCAGGAGGAGTGGTTTTCTTCAAAAAGATTCTCAGTTTCAAATCCTCTGCCAATGGAAAATAAAATGGCTTTAAGATGTGATTTCAGTGCTCAGTGTCAGTTTTTTAGTGTCTTTCCCCTGACTTTTTCCAATTTAGCAGCGCCTATGATCTCTCTCTCCCCATTCTCCACTGGTGTGAGGAATAGCCCACATGGAGTGTCTCAGCAGAATAAGACACTACCCAGGACAAATGCTGGGGTCCCGATCTGTTTCTTTCTTTCTTTCTTTCTTTTTTTTTTTGAGACAGAGTTTCACTTTTTCACCCTCAGTGCAGTGCCATGTCAGCGTCACAGGTCACAGCAACCTCCAGCTCTTGGGCTTAGGTGACTCTCTTGCTTCAGCCTCCCGAGTAGCTGGGACTACAGGTGCCCACCACAACACCTGGCTAGCCCTGTGTTTCTTTGTTCCTGGAAGTCTACCTGGGACTGGAAGCCAACAAAGTTTATCTGGGACACTGTCAGCTTGTAAGGGCAAAGTCCTTTCTCAGCCAACCATGTTATATAAATCCTGCGAGTTCTTGTCTGAATAATGTTTGGTTTAAGCTTGTCCCTGATTTCTTAGTCTCACCATCTCTCACTTTCCAGTTGCTGGGGATGTTTACCCCTCCTCCATTGTGTAAGGAAATAGCTCAAAGCTATTTCTCAGGGGAGTTAGTGTCCAGCAGAATAAGACAGCAATAAAGACAAACACCAGGTAAGCCTTGGCTGCCAATGGTTTCTTTTTGGAAAGAAATCACTGTTTAGCTGCAACAAGGCAGCATTTAACCTGTGAGGGGTTTCTCAGGAAATGAGGATTGTATCCTGCAAATCTAGTCCTAAAAATGCTGAGTTTAAGCATGCCTGGGGTTTATAGTTGTAGGAAATTATTTTCCTTGTTGAAATTTGCTATTTATTTGAGAAAGTCTTTTGAATTTAGTAAAAAAATGGCAATACGTGGCACATAGATTTATTCAAAATATTCACTAATCACCATAAATAGTTTCCAATCCTTTTTTTGAGAACTATTTTGAATTAATTCATATAGGTCAATCATTTTATTTAGGTTTTTAATCAAAAAACCTTAAGCTTTCACTCGGAGTTCCTAATTAACCCGAGGTAATTAGGGCTAACAGTCCTGAAGACATATAATGGGAGTTTTTCTTTCCTTTTTTTTTTTTTTTGAGACAAAGTCTGAGTTGCTCTGTGTACAGTGCCATCGTGTCATAGCACTACAGGTACCTGCCACCACGACTGCCCAGGAAAAACAAAGCTTTCAAAAACTCATTGTAGGCCAGGCATGGTGACTCATGGCTATAATCCTAGCACTCTAGAAGGCAGTGGCGGGTGGATCACCTGAGCTCTGGGGTTCCAGACGAGCCTTAGCCAAGTGAGACCCTGTCTCTACTAAAAGAGAGAAAGAGAGAGAGAGACACACAGAGAGAGAGAGAGAGAGAGAGAAAGTAGGGAGGTATCGTGGCAGGCACCTCTAGTTAAAGCTATTTAGGAGGCTGAGGCAGTCATATTGCTTGAGCCTAGCCTAGGAGTTTGAGGCTCCAGTAAGGTATAAGGATGCCATGTCAATGAACTCTAGCCAGGCAACACAGAGAGAACTTTTCTCAGAAGAAAAGAGAAAAACTTTGTTTAACTTGTACATTCTAATTGAGGGATTTTTATTTTTAAGCAGTTTTTGGTTGGGGCTGGGTTTGAACCCTCCACCCTCAGCATATGGGTCCAGCACCCTACTCCTTGAGCCACAGGTGCCGCTCTAATTGAGGGATTTCTTGGTCTTAGACTGGTAATCTGAAGTCTACCTGCCAGATACCACACATAGACACAAACAAAAATGACTATTAAATAGCATGTATAGAGGAGAACTAATCTGTGGTCTCTGTATGTTTTAGAGCAATAATGCCTAATTCTCATGGGGTTGCAATGCAGTGAAGGGCAGACACAGATATAGGGGCTTGGTAGACAGCATAAAGGGTACTGGTAGGACTCAGTGACCAGGTGGCATCAGCTGTGGGGCACCCAGACTAGGTGACCTCTTCAAGGCAATAATACACTGTGCACCTCTGATGGCTCCAACACTGATATCTGCAGCCCCTTCCTCCCCCAACCCATCTCCAGACCCAGAGTGCTGACTAACTATAAATTAGAATAAACATGGCTTGAAGTTATAACCACCTTATGAAAGAAAGATATCATATAACTTTAGAACCTATAAAAAACCATTTATAGGTAATATGATAATTAATTACATTATTGATGCTTTATAAGGATATAAAAATAACAAAATTTGGACAGCAGAACAATTCCTTAAGGAGATATCCCTGCTGCTCTCCAAAATTACTAACTTTTCTTTCTTTCTTTTTTATGTACCAGAATGTTTATTGCAGCCCAATTCATAATTGCTAAGTCATGGAAGAAGCCCAAGTGCCCATTGACCCATGAATGATGGATCAATAAATTGTGTTATATGTACACCATGGAATATTATGCAGCCTTAAAGAAAGATGGAGACTTTACCTCTTACATGTTTACTTGGATGGAGTTGGAACATATTCTTTTTTTTAAGGTCAAAATTAGCTGCTTTTATTGTGTTAGAAACAACTTTATGAAATGATTTACATCTCTACATTTGGGAAATTGCTTTGAATAGCTTAGCAAATAGCTATTGCATGGAAAAACATATGCATACTAGCTTTGCTACTTTTAGACTAGGTTCTTTTTATTGATCTCAGATGGCATCACTATAGCAACAGCAGCTTCTGGCAAGTGGAGAAACAGTAACAAAGTCTTATGCTGTGATTGATGGAACTATGCATTCCACCAATCTTACAACTTGCTTACAATCATTTTTCTGCTTATACTATCCTATTTCTTGTGGATGAACATCTAACAAAATGAGACAATTGTGCTGAAAACAAAATTAAAAACAAATGAGATATTCAACAGCACATCGAACAGTAAAGGCAATGGAAATTACAGCAAGGTCTTAATATCCAGCCCAAATGATGAATCCAAGGTTCTTCTAAGGGTGACCAGGCTAAGGACTGCACAAATTGCACAGTAAAACTACTGTACAATTAAGTATAAAAATTCCTCACTTCTCTAGGAGTGATTCTAGCTCCTCTTGCAAAGAGCTGAGCTGTTCCTTTTCTCGATCTTCCCTTTGTTTGAGTTCTTCTAGCACAGCCTGAAATCTGTTATTGAGAACTAGATTTTCCACTTTCATGATGAGATACTCGTATCGTTTTGCCCTGTCCTGGGTCTCTTGGAGCTTGCCTTTCACATTATCAATCTGTTTCTGAATCTCCATAACCAGCTGACTGGTTCCTTCCCTTTCTTGGTGATGTTTGTCTGATTCATTCAGCTTGTCTCGTGGCTGTCTTTCCAGATCTTCCTCAGTGTCAATGATGTTTCTATCTTCTTCATCTTCACTGCTACTGCTGAGGTTATTGAATATCTCCCACAGCTCAGCATGTTCTAATGAGGCATGGCCCTGCCTGTGACCAGACATTCCTGGAGAAGAGATATCAAGGCCTTGATTTTTTGTTTCTTTTGTTTCATCTTCAGCAATTATTTCCCACCGAATACTGACAGCTTCGGCATCTGCACTCAGCAACCGTTTCACTTCTTTTTCCACATCTAGAGATTCAAAGTACTTCTTTTTTGATGTCTTCCGGAATCTTCTTTTTCTGACATTTTTTAGAGGCAGAGTAATACCGTGATTCCAGATAAACTTCTTCTCTTTGTCCTTATCCTTTTCCTTACTTGCCTTTGGATCAGTCCTGGCAACTGGTTCCTCCACAGGGGGATAGAGATCACCATCAACTGAGCACACAAGCATCTGACAGACATCAGCTGTCTTGTAAAAGGTTTTTTTATCAATGGTTTTCAAACTTTCCATAACACAGGGAAGATCGACCAATTTTGAGGCCAATGGGACCCCGTCCACTCTGACGATTCCATGACGTCCATCAGGATGTAATTCAATTGTCAGTCTGTCCTTCAGGTTGACCTGATCAGACTGCAGTGCTCTCCTCACAGTAGAGGCATATTCTGGAGGTAGGCGTAGGATAAATTGGCTCTCTAGTTCACGAGGGGCATCATCTTTGCTCGTACTCATCTTAATTTCTTTGTGACTCACTTCTCCTCTATTAAACACTTGTTGCATTAAAAAGTTCCAGCTCCTGCAACAGTTCAAAAGATCAGTTTGTTATAAATGGAAATGTAATTACAAGGAGTTATAAATAGAACAGCAGAGAGGAGTCTATATTGTCTTAATTTTGAATTAAGTCCCAAGTCTTTTCTCTAAATACGCTGCAACTCAATACAGCCTTAATTGATACAAAGGCTCATTCAGAGTTACATTCGTTAAATCTATTAGATGCAATGCCAAGTTCCAACCTCTAGGTGCCGCTGCCAGACAACGCAGAGAGAGTTAGCTAGAGAGCAGGAAAGCAAATGGCGGCTCCTGCCGAACGATTTTCGGCACAGAAAATAAGGCCCAGCAGACACTCTCAATCCACAAACTTTCCCCGAACAAAGTTATTCAAAAAGCAAGGCGCAGTGAGCTCTCTTCGCCCCCAGTACTTACAATCCAGGGATGATTATAAAGTCGGCTTGCTCAGGGCGGAGAGAACTATACAGGCAGCCGCTCGTAGCAAAGCGGCCAGGCGCCAAACGTCTCCTTTTCGATTCCTTTGTTCTGGCTGCAACTTGGCAAAGTGATCCACTACCGACTAGCAATGAAAAGGCTCAGAATGGACACCGTGATCGCCGACACCCGCAGCACTGAGCGCCAGAGGGAGAAGCCCAAGAAGCCTCTGTACGGAGCTGCAAACTCCACACTGGAACTTATTCTTCTTAGCAGAGTTATCTCAAGAATGGACGAAAAAGTATCCAATGAACTTACTAACTTTTCTATTCACTAAAACAAAATTAATCCTCCATCCGCTTCTCTGTTGACGAACTTAAGTGATAGGCCCACAGACCACAACAGTACAATGTTCACCTAACCCAACTGCCTCTGCCGAAATTTGCGAGTATTAATCCCCTTGTGATTGGGTTTGAGATCCAATTTCCTCCCCGTGTGATTGGGTTTGGGATCCAACTTCCTCCCCATGTGATTGGGTTTGGGATCCAACTTCCTCCCCATGTGATTGGGTTTGGGATCCAACTTCCTC
>NW_003852458.1:9971936-9975593 GCF_000181295.1 Otolemur garnettii | reverse complement strand
GATTGGGTTTGGGATCCAACTTCCTCCCCATGTGATTGGGTTTGGGATCCAACTTCCTCCCCATGTGATTGGGTTTGGGATCCAACTTCCTCCCCGTGTGATTGGGTTTGGGATCCAACTTCCTGTTCCTAACAGACCAGCTGGCTATAAAAACCGCTGTCAGTAAAAAAGAAAACAAAAAAACGCAGTCAGTAAAAAAGAAAACAAACAAGAAAACACAGTCAGTAAAGTTACTAGCGCTTTCCTAGCCCAGTTGCTCAGCTGGGCCTGGTTAAGCCTCCAGAGGCTAAAGCTATGGAGCTCCATCCATCAGCCTTAGAAGAGCCATCCTGGAGTTGGGCATGTCCCGGGACCCTGATGCCGCGGGACCTGAACCGAGAGCATGGCGATAACTTTGAGGCCCTGAGCAGCCCCTCCTGCCAGTGCCCCCAACATTGTGGGTATGTGAACGCAGAGCCCCAGGGCTCTGCACTGGGCTGACACGGGGCTCAGAGAAGCCCTGGGAGCTGAGAATGGCCAGAAACGCCATGGAGAACCGCACACCCTGGAGCCCATGGCTAAAACCACAGGGGACCCACATTTCCCTTCATATGAGGGAGATTCCGAGAGCTGGATCCAATGGGGCCTGAACCAGCCAGGACAAGCCAGCACTGGCGGAGGTGACCAGACACGCCCAGCTCGCCTCCTGGAGCCCAGGCTGTCCCTGGAAGCTGCTAAAAACCAAGGTTTGAAGTACAGAGGAACCTGGACAGGAGAGGAAACCCAGCCCTGCCTGCTACCCATAGCACGGCCCACTTCAACTGATGCCCTGGAAGGAGCCCGAGACACCCCAGGGAGGGCCTCATACCGTGTCTGGGAACTTTTACACCAGACTTATGCCTTGCCTGAGGTCTGCTGTGGAGATCATTGCATTTTGTTCCTCCTTTCCTGCATGACTTCAAGTTTTTTCAATTAGAAAAACTCTCCATGTAATTAATTAATGTTAAGAAACTTTTCTTTTGTTTCTACTTAGAATTCTCACGGTTCTTATTGAAATTGTATATGATGATTAAAGCCTTTCTCTTATTCTCCACTTATGGAATTGATTTTGTGTGGGGAAATTAGAATTGGCATCTGTAAAGATGGGTCTGGGAAAGAAAGGGGACAGGGCTTTTTAGCTCAGAGCTCGCGGTTGAATTCCAAGGGGCCTTGAGGAGCTGTGTTTACTAGTAGGATGGGAAGCAACAGCTAGGTGAGTCACTGAAGTGGCTTTGAGACTGACTGTGCCCTCAGGGGATCAGACTCAGGTATTGCAAGCTACTACAGAGTCTTCCCAAGTGCAAGAATCTGTCCAAGATCAAAGTGCCAACTGATTCAGTTCCTCTGAGGGCTGGGTTCCTGTCTTGCAGATGGGCAGCTTTGTAGCTGTATTCCCCCATAGCAAAGAAAGGAGGAGGGAGAAAACCCCGTGATGTCACTGCTTCTTCTTTTTTAAGGTTACTAAACCCATTATGAAAGCACCACCCTCAAAACCTCATCTAAATGTACTGTAACTTGAATTAGAAGTCACCAGCTCTTGCATTTTTATACTCTTCTGGCCCCTTGTGTATGGGATGGAGAGCAGTTCTAAAAGGACAACAGGAACTAGGTAGTAACATTACTTCTAAGAGCAAATTGTATCAGAAGATTAAATTAGTGAGTTAACATAAAAGCCTAACATCTTGTATGAAATTAGCTAGAGTTAAACTTAATCTGTACTTGAGTGGTTTGGAAAAGAAGAAAAAGTACTGGTGGGACTGCGTAGGGGGAGCAGTTGTGTAGAACCCTGGTTGATAGGAAATTTGTTGCCTAAGTCATACTTCTAAGTCCTGGAGCACAGATTGACTCTCCTGCCCCCCACAGACGAGCTTTGGCGGGAGAGCCGTCATAAAGAACAGTATGGAGTGTTTGTGAGGAACAGGAAGTGATAATCACCTAATTCTTTCCTCCTTTTCTGTGTTTTATTTTCTATTTATTTCTTATTGTGATAAAATATGCAGAAAATACCATCATAGCTTACTTTACATGTGTAGTTCCTGATGTTGTGCAACCTTCACCAGCCTCAAGTTCCATGGTTCTTTTTATTGTTTAAAAGTGAACCTCATCTTGGCACCTGTAGCTCAGTGGTTAGGGCGCCAGCCACATACACCAGGGCTGGCAGGTTAGAACCCAGCCTGGCTCCACCAAACAACAATGATAACTACAACCAAAAAATAGCTGGGTATTATGGCGGGCACCTGTAGTCCCAGCTAATTGGGAGGCTAAGGCAAGAGATTCACTTAAGCCCAAGAGTTGGAGGTTGCTGTGAGCTGTGATGCCACAGCACTTTACCAAGAGTGACATAGTAAGACACTGTCCTCCCTCAAAAAAATAAATAAAAATAAAAGTGAACCTCTGTACCTTTTGATAGCATCAGATTACTGACCTGCCCAGGTAGAACTAGCGCACGCAGGAAGGATAGAGTACATATCCCTCCCTGGAAATAGTGAATGGACCAATCTCTACTTCTCTGGCCCTTTCTCATCCACCTGCCCAGATAGAACTGACCCGAGAAGGACTGAGTGTATGTCCCTCCTAGGAAATAGTGAGTGGACCAATCCCTGCATCTCTCATCCTTTAAAATTTCCATCCGCCATAACCCACATGTGTTTTTTTTCCCTGTGAGGAATTTCACCCTACCTGCACCCAGGTGGAATAAATGCCACTTGATTGCACAGAGAACCAGGACTCCATTTTCTTTTCGTCTGGCACCTTGGAATAATCATTCATCTTTGGGTCTGGAACCTCGTGCCTTTACCAGTAACTCCCCCTTCTTTTCTCCTCCGTGCTCTGACAACCACTATTCTACACCGTGTCTCTGTGATCTGACTCCCCTAAGTACCTGATAAAAGTACAATCATACAGTCTGTGCTGTTTGACCTGCCTCTGTCCCTTACTTCATAGTACAATATCCTCAGGCAGCATAAATGATGCAGCATGGGTCAGAATTCTCTTCCTTTTTAAGGTTGAACAATATATCATTGCATGCATATGTCACATTTTGCTTATCCATTCATCTTTTGATGGGCAATTGGGTTACTTGCACATTTAAGCTATTGGGAAGAATGTTGCTATGAAAATGCGTATAAAAATATCACTTTGCAACTCTACTTTCAAATATTTTGAATCTATGCCCAGATCTAGAATAGCTGAGTTATGTAACAATTCTGTTTTTAATTTTTTCAGAGACAACCATACTGTTTTCCACTCCTTTATGTTGGAGGCAAACTTGAGGGTTTTCTTTGTGGTTAAAAAATATCAGTGAGGAGAGGGGAGGAAACAAGCAGACTATGACTTAGGCATCAGCCTACAGCTCCTAAGCTCCTCTACATTGAAAACTAGAACCATGATTGTAGGAAAGAAAGATGTCCTCCCCGATACACAAAATTAATGCCAGCTCCTAGTTTCTGGGTTCTGATTTCTAATAGAAAAGTTTCAAATCTCAAAGTTTGGTGACTACTGGAGACTCTTTTATCTTATTTAGTCCAGGTTTTTTGAGGGCCTGACTAGAGACTGGCACTGTGGGGATGCATAAATCTTTCTCCTGTATCCTTTAGGACAGAGTGAGCCTCAGGTACCACAGGCCTGGGTCTGGTGATT
>NW_003852458.1:9950079-9971686 GCF_000181295.1 Otolemur garnettii | reverse complement strand
GCCACCTTAGGTGTATGTGGCTGATGCCTTAGCCACTTGAGTCACAGGCGCCGAGCCGAGTCTGGTGATTCTGTGAACAGGCCCCTGTGGCTGAGAGACTGTAGGATGTACCTTCTGTTTGGCTGGTTCTTCAAGAAACATCCCTGGGGATCTCTGCAGTGGACAGGCCTCACATTGGCAAGATTCTGCAGGCTTCTGAAATTGTGACCTGTTGCTGATATCCTGGAAACCTTTGGTTGTCAGATTGTTTGGGGGAAAACCCCAGGACTGAGCACAAAACTTCCCTCTAGGAAAATCCAAGGACAACAGAAAAAAAAACAAACCCCGGATTCTGGCATATTTCTGAGAGACCAAAGAATGAGTTATAGAGTCTAGTATAGAGAGTTAGTGGACTTTATTACAGGTTCCTTACACAGGGCACTTACTCCTTGTCAGGACAGAAATCGTCCCATCACTCCCTCCTAGCCAGTAGTAGGAATACTTCAGAGAGTAAGGTCCACACTGCCAGCCCATTTGTGGAGCCTTAAATTCCTTTCTGGCAAGTGACTCAAAGTTCTCTCTCTGTATTATTGCATATTTACATAAGATACAGCCTAAGCAGGGGCAGTAGTTCCCTTTAGATCTTTAACTGATTTCCTATACATTCAGATAAAGGATCCCATAAAAAAATTAAAGCAGCAAAAGACAGATAAGGCTTATGAATATCTATACAAAAGAAATTATTCAAGAATGCTTCTTGTACTTTCTGTTTATTTCAGCTTTCTGGCTTTGACCTTATCTCCCTCCTCAAAAGAAATCTTCATGAGTTCTGTTTAACATTAAAAAGTAGTGGTGAGGAGCTTGAAATTTTCGCTAACAGCTGAAAAGGAACATGGATAGGGGTCTTCCTAAAGTTCAGCTAAATATTAATTTCCTTCCCCTACCCTATAATGTAAACTTGAGACCATTCAAGGAACATTTACTAACCACCACTGTCTGCTCTCAGTGGGGAGGCTGTGCTTTCCAGAGAACCCCAGCCCAGTGGTCCACTGCCCCTTGCCACCCTGTGCCACCCTTGCACTCCTCCAGTGTTCCAGAGCTGCTCCCCCTCCAGTCCTAACCTGGTCCCAGTCCCTCTCATGCCCCTTCCCAGGCACACACATACTGCTTCCAACCCTGTCTCAACCTACCGAAAATCAATTCCACAAACCAAGAGTAATGGAAAAGGCTTTAATGATTGAATATAAAGAATATGAAGAACGATGGATTCTCAGTAGATCTCAAAGGTAAGTTCTTTGGCACATTATTGATACATAAAACATAGTTTTCATAATTGAAAAGCCTTGAGGCATTCTGGAGAGGGAGAATAAAATAAAGATGATCTCCACCAGTCTTCTTGCTGCTTGGAAGGGCACAATCACAATCTCAGGAAAGTCCACAGGAACTGCGTGAGGGACCCCAGTGGAGAGTCAGGTCCTCCCAGGGCATTGGTTGAGGGTTGGCACTGTGAGGCATGAGCATGGCTAGGGCTCATCTCCATCCTTGGTTCCATCCAGTGTTTCAAGCCTTGGTTTTTAGGAGTTTCTGGGGACGGTCTGGGCTTCCAGGGGCGGCTTCGGTGTGTGTCTGTCCACCTCCACACATGCTGGCCTCTCCCGGCAAGTTCAGGTCCCCCTGAACCCCCCTGTTGGCAGCATCCCCTTCTCCTTGCAGTGAATGCAGCTCCTTTGTGGTTTCATGCAATGGCTCCAGGTCACGTGGGTCTCGACAGCGTTTGTGGCCCCTGGGATGTGTGGAAAGGTCTCTGTGCCTGGTGTAAGCCCAGCTCCACAGTGCACACAGGTCGGAGTTCACACTGTTGCAGAGCCGAGGGCGTTGGCAGCACTGGGGGCTTGGCCCAGTGAAGTGATCCAGTGCTTGTACCCAGTTTGGGGCCTGACTGATGCCTGGTGGCATGTGGGGGTCTGGATGTGCCATCCTGTGAGACAGCTCTTCCAAAGTTGATGGATAGTCCTCCATAGCTACAGCCTCAGATAAAGGCCAAGCTGTATAGCTGGTCCAGGAAAAGGGGCAAGTGATTCAGTCCAATACTGAGTGTGTGTTTTCACAGAGTGCTCTCTCTTTTAGAGGCCAGCAGAACCCACCCTGCATTAGCACTAATTTGCCTTGCAAATTGCTCCAGGGCCTGATTGGGTTAAGGTGGAAATAGAATCATTCTGGAACACACTCTGAAAGCTCTGCTGAATTGCTATGATCCAATTAGGCAAGGACACCTATGGGGATGGGGAATGGGGATGGACCATTGGGGCTGGGGTGTAGTTACTGACAGTGTCCATGGATCACAGACACTCTCTGTTTGTTGCCTGACAGCCAGCACCATTATAGTGAGTATGTCTCATTCTTCTGGCATATTTTGGAGTCACTGAATGATTGTAGATATGACACTCAGTGAGGTTACATCAAATTCCAACGATTACAAAGCTAATTGAGCTTGGAGCTGGATTGAAAACCTAAGTCCTGAAGCATACAGGTCACATGGAGAAATGAATGAAAATATGACTAGTGAGGCTAGATTTCAAAAAAGATCATCCCAGGTCTTACTTAAAATTATAATTTTTCTCGTTTTATCTGCATGGTAATAGCTGAATCAAATGGAGATTTCAAGAGTGCTATATGATTTTTCGTGTATTGTATGATTGCAGGTTTATGAGGTTCTTTGAGAATCAGAATCACAAAGACACAGTGTAGAATGGTAGTTGTCAGGGCACTGGGGAGGAAAGAATGTGGAGTTACTAGTAAAGGTACAGAGGTTCACTTTTAAAAGAAAAAGAATTGGCTCGCTGCTCATAGCAGTGGTTATGGTGCCAGGCACATACACCAAGGGTGGCAGGTTCAAACCTGGCTCAGACCAGCTAAGCAACAATGACAACTGCAACAACAACAAAAATAGCCAGGCATTGTGGCCGACACCTGTGGTCCCAGCTTCTTGGGAGGCTAAGGCAAGAGAATTGCTTGGGCCAAAGAGTTTGAGGTTGCTGTGAGCTGTCGTGCCTGGCACTCTACTGAGGGTGACATAATGGGACTCTCAACAAAAAAAAAAAAAAAAAAAAAAAAGGAAAGAAAAGAAAAAGAATTGTGGAGCTTGAAGCTGGTTGAGGTTACACAACATTATGAACTACACATGTAAAATTAGCTAAGATTGTATTTTATGTGTATTTTATCACAATAAGAAATGAATAGAAAATAAAAGACAAAAAAAGAAAACAAAGAATTGGATGATTACAACTTCTTGCTCCTAACCAACATCACATACTGTTCTTTATCATGGCCCTCCACCCACCCCCCACCCCCTACCCCCGAACAAGCTTGTCTATGGGGACCTGAAAGAGAGTCAGTGTCTGCTCCAGGACAAGCAACATGACTTAGGCAACAATAAACTTTCTATCAACCAGAGTTCTCCATACTGCTCCCCCTACACAGTCCCAGTACTGTGGGTTGCTTATTTTCCAAATCACTTAACCACAGATTAAGTTTAACTCTAGATAATTTCATACAAGATGTTAGGCTGTTATGTTAATCTCACTAATTCAGCCTTCTGATACAATTTGCTATTAGAATTATGTCACCACCTACCTTTTTGTTGTCCTTTTAGGAGTGCCCCACCCCCACCCCTACACACACAAGAGCCAGAAGAGTATAAAAACACAGGAGCTGGTGACTTATAGATTTGAAATACTGTAGGTTTCCTGTTGTGTGACTTGATGGAGAAACAGGTTCTCCCCTGCATTTGGGAGGCCTGTGATTCTGCACTTGGATGTTGCTTCCATATGAGCTGCTCAGAGGGACCCTCAGGGAGAAATCCACTCTGGGCATTGTGCCGAGAAGGGACCATGAGCTCAGGCAAGGCCTGTATTCATTGATCCCTTTTCCCCAGATTTTTTAAAAGCTTGAACTTGAAATCATCATCATTTCATCTAAGAATAGATTTGTATTTACAATGTATTGGCAGTCAGAGATTCTGTGAATGGAAAAAACTCATCTTTAAACTTCATCCCCAAGGGGGCAGTATTATGAGACTTTACAAGGTGATTGAGTCAAAAGGGCTCTCATTCTCAGATCAGATTAATGGGTTAATCCATTTACCAATTGATGGATTAATGGTTATTGGGTTCGTGGATTAATGGGTCATCAGGGGAATGGGAGTGGTGGCTTCATACGGAGAGGAGGAGACGCATAGAGTGAGCATGCTCAGCTCCTTGCCATATTCTACAGTTTCCTACACTTCATGTTGCAATTTGATCTTGTTTCAGTTGGTGCTGAATGAGAGGTGTTTGGGCCAGGGGATAGATCAGCGGTTCTCAGCCTGTGGGTCATGACCCCTTTGGGGGTTGAACAACCCACAACCTTTTCATGGGAGTCACCTATATACATCCTGCATATCAGATATTTACATTACAATTCATAACAGTAGCAAAATTAGTTATGAAGTAGCAATGAAAATAATTTTAGGGTTGGGGGTTACCACAACATGAGGAACTGTATGAAATCGTCATGGCATTAGGAAGGTTGAGAACCACTGGGACAGATGCTCATTAATTGATTAATGCCCTGGAAGGTGTGAGTTCACACTTCTGGTAGTTTCCACCAGAGCTGACTGTGGCTAAGACATTGACACTTCCCCTCCCACCCCTTGCTTCCTCTCCTCTCTCACTGCATAATCTCCACAGGAGCAGGAGCAGGTGATGTCTGCCTCCCTTCAGGGCACCTGTGACTCCTCCTAGATTATGGAGGTTGGGTCTCACATGCTACCCCCAGAAGCTCCTAAGAACTAAAGTGAATGGAGGAATCCAGAAAGGAATGGAACCAAGTCTTCCTCAGGGCTCACAGCAACACTACTTTTAAACCACCTCCTGAGAGGCGCCTAAAACACTCATATGATGCTTGTGGAAGTCTCTGGAATATTCCTCTACCTGTGAAGTCCTGGTCTTTGTAGTAGAGGTCACTTTTTACTTTGTTCTTCCCCTCCAGAGTCTTTACAAGCTTCTTCAGATAGAATGAACTCCCTTAATGTAATCAGCAGCAGCCTAAAGCAGCTTTCCCTTTAGATCTATTAAGAGCGCATCGATTTTTGTGCACCATAAAAAGGCTTTTAATAGTATTCTCCAGGTGTAGAATTAATTTTGGTTGGGTGAAGTCGGGATTGGAAGCAGTGCGCCTGGGAAAAGGTATGAACGGGACTTGGGGGTTAGTGTCTACTGCTGTCCTACCAGCGTGTTGTGGGCCAAAAAACAGTCCACGCCACGCAAGCTTCTCTGCCTCTAGTCCAGAGGGACTCAGGATTTCCCACCACCAAACCAATCTCTGTCCGCTGGGGTTGTATTCAGAACACCTTCTCTCAAGGTGGGCCAGGGTGGAGCCAGAGTAGGTGTGGGGCGGGTCTTCTTCCCACGCCCATGGTTACCTTCCAGACTTCGGGGACCCCACCCAGATGGCCTCTCTGCTCAGAGGACCCCCAGCCTCGCCAGAGGAGCATAGAACTGGCAGTCTGGGGTCTTCTCCAGGTCATTTCCCTGCCAACCCAGAGTCAGACGACCTGATGCACTCTCGACGACCTGGGAGCTAGGTCCCTGCTTCCTCGGAGGTGCAACCCCAAGCACAAGGGGTTCGTGTCCCTGGCTGCCCCCTTTCTATCCAAAGCTGGGCACCTGCCTTGGGGCCGCGATGATGTTGACCGGCAACTACCTGCTAGTCCTGGCAGGCTGCGGTCTCCATGTCTGCGCGTCCTGCCCCGCACCCTCCACCCGCCATGCCCAGAGAGCCACAGGCGGCCCCTGGAGGGCCAGTGATGACTGGGCCTTGGCCACCTGGGAGGAACCCTGCCTAAGCAAGCCTGCCGCGCGCCGGGTCGCCTCTCCTCGCGCAGGGACCTGTGGACCCGCAAGTGTGAAGGCCTGGTCATGCTTCTGCGCCGGCCAAACCCCCACCTACGTCCTCAGTTTTCCCCACCGTGGATGGGGCGCTGTGAGTCCAAGAACACCACCGCCTGTGTGCGCCAGCCTCCCTTCTCTGCGACAAGACTTGAGCTCTCCGCCCAGCCCCTTCCTTCCGTGACCCACCCTTGGCCCTAGGTTATTGCTTGCCTGACCCCTCTGTTAGTTGCGATCAGAACCTTGTGTGGCTGACGAGGTCTTCTTGGGCACTTTCCTCTTTGCTCAGGTCCTCCCAATAAAACTGTGTTAGCAGGAGGGAAGCCATACTCGTGAAAGAATTTAAGGAGTTTTCTTCTGAGCCAAATTTGAGGACTATGACCCAGAGCCACGCCCAAGAAGCATTGAGCAAGTGGACTCTCAGTGGCGGGGTTACAGTTTGGTTTTATAACGTTTTTTTTTTTGAGACAGAGTCTCACTTTGCTGCCCTCAGTAGAGTGCTGTAGCGTCAGAGCTCACAGCATCCTCCAGCTCTTGGGCTTAGGCGATTCTCTTGCCTCAGGCTCCGGAGTAGCTGGGATTACAGGCGCCGCCACAAGGCCCGGCTATTTTCTTGTTGCAGTTTGCCCGGGGCCGGGTTGGAACCCGCCACCTTTCGGAGGTATATGGGGCCGACGCCCTGCTCACTGCGCCACAGGCGCCGCCCTGGCATAACATTTTAGAGTGACAGGAATTACAGGTGAGGTCATAACTCAATAGGTGAAAACATGCATTGGTTTAGCCCCAAAAGGTGGGACATCTGGAAGTGGGGGCATTTACAGGTGATAGGTGAGCTTAAAGATATTTTTTAGCTGACAATTGGCTGAAAGAGTTAGGCTTTGTCTAAAAGACCAGGAGTCAGAGAAAAGGACTTAGGGACAAAACATCCATTGACTCAAATGGTTTGTTATGTATATTGAGGATGTAGGTCTGGCATGGCCTTAGGCCTGTTAATGAGTCACAAAAGACATCTCTAACCAGGGGAGGAGGCATGATAAGGTAAATTTAAAACTCCAGAGCTCAAGGAATTCTCCAGCCTAGGCCTCCCAGAGTGCTAGGATTACAGGCGTGAGCCACTGCGCCCAGCCTGTTTTCCTTATTTTCTTAATTACATATTTTACTGAGTGTTGAATGTTATGCGTGAAAAGTTTTAGTAATAATTTGAGGCCTCAGAGTCTTTATCTTTCTCCATAAAAGAATAATTTTTGTTTTTGAATGTTGGATGCACTGGTGAAATAAAGATGACTCAATCTTAGTTAATAAGATGAAATTAGTTACAGTATATATACATAAAAAGAGGGAAGGTAGCTATTTCAATACATTTTGAAAGGACAGCGATTTTATATCTTTTGTATGAACCTAGATGGAGTTACTATACTAATGAGGAACCATTTAGGCTCTTAACCATATCAAAGGCCTCATTTGTTAAAATTGTTTGGACATGCACTCAGTTCATTTCTGGAATGTTATCAAGACTCTTAAATATTCCACCATTGTTTAAGTTGATGATATTTTGTCCTTAGGCCAGAGTTAAAGGGGAAGCCGTGTTCATATCCATGCTCAGATTAGCTTAATGGTAGTAGTGAACAACAAAAATTTCTCAAGTCTGGCTTGGCTCTTGTAGCTGAGTGGTTATGGCACCTGCCACATACACCGAGGCAGGCAGGTTCAAACCCGGCCTGGGCCAGCTAAACAGCTATGAAAACTGCAACAAAAAATAGCCAAGCATTGTGGCAGGCGCCTGTAGTACCAGATACTTAGGAGGCTGAGGCAAAAGAATCACGTAAGCCCAAGAGTTTGAGATTGCTGTGAGCTGTGATGCCATGACAGTCTACTGAGAGTGACATAGTGAGACTCTGTCTCAAAAAAAAAAAAAAAAAGAATTTCTCAAATCTGGGTGAAAACCAGTGAGAGGTAGTGAGGGCACATGAATTTAGTCAAAAGCTCGCTCACCATACCTTTTGTGTAAACATTGGAATCCAGACATTTAATTTCAGTAATGGAGGTACCACTTTCTTATAGGTTCACAGGGTTCTGAATCTTTTAAGCTTTTATTTTTTTCTTTTTCTCTGAGGGCCAGGCAAGCAGAGTCCAGGCCAGAAAACATTATAGTGGTGTAGACAGAGACAAGATAATGGGGATTGGGTTGTGTGAGCACTATGATTATAACCTGTGGTAGGGTGGAGAGCTGAGAGAGTCTCCATGCAGACCCTTAGTTTGAATATACTTCCAACCAAAAAATTTGTCTTTCTCTGAAATACAGACGATTCATAATCCCAGTTAATAAGATGAAATTAGTTACAGTAGATACACATAAAAAGAGGGAAGATAGCCATTTCTTTCTTTCTTTCTTTCTTTCTTTCTTTCTTTCTAACGATGAAAACCACCCAGAACGCGTTTTCTCCCTCTCACTTCGCCCATAAGAGAAGAGGGATCATCAATGGCAAGGGCAGTTACGGGATTGCAACACTAACAGCCGGCTTCATGCTCAGCAGAATATGCTGTACCTCCTCATGGTTTCCAGTGCGCCACACATTCAGAGAGACTTCTCTAGTAACAAACTATAGCAAACAGGAACAGTAGATCAGGGCATAGGCCACAATCCCATTATTAGGTATCTACTCAGAAAAAAATTTTTTTTTCCTGTAAGGCACTAGAATGTTTACTGCAGCTCAATTCACAATCACCAAGATGTGGAATCAATCCAGGCGCCCATCAACATGTGAATGGATTAATACACTGTGGTATATGTATACTATGGAACATTATCTTACCATAAAAAGACAGAGATTCTATATCTTTTGTATTAACCTGGATGGAGTGAGAAGAACTTTCTCATTAGTAGAGCCTCACAAGAATGGAAAAACAAGTATCCAAGGTACTAATATGAAACCAGTAGAAGAACAAATACACAAGAGAAAAACACAAGCTCAAGTGGGGGGAAGAGGAGAGCATAGGAGGGAGGAAGATGGTGTGCTCTCACGGAACAGCACAATGTAAGGGTGTATGGCACACTTTCTGGGGGAGGGACACCATTGCAACCAGGACTCTACCTAACAAATGCAAACAATGTAACCTAAGTGTCTGTACCCTCATATTACTATAAAATAAAAGGATAGGACATGGAATTAATTGAAAGATAAAATGGAGTGATAAAATTCAGCATTCTTTCAGCATGAGGCATGTAGTATAACCCCCATTTTGGCTGAATCTTTGGTGGTGCTTTGTCTTAAAAGATACATGCATAGGACTTAAATCTTCAGATCCACACAGTACTGAAGAGATTTGTGAATGTCTCTCTCCCCTAGATTTGGAAGTTTCTTGAAGAATGACTGTATCTTCTCTGTGATCTTTCATAGGTCAACAGGGTCATTTTCATTTTCAGAGATTACTAAAAAAAAAAAAATCAAGAAATCCCAAAACAAGTTTCCAAAAATGGTAGCCTATTTTAAATATCTACATTTTAAAGAGTATGCTTTTTTGCAGATCAAAATATAACTATGCTTTTCAAAAGCTAAGATTCAGAATTCTAAGAAATAATGCTCATATACAAAGTACCGTTTTAGGATAAAAGTTTAAAATTGAAGAATTATCACCCTTCAATCCTGTCACTGTAGCTCTATATTTAAGGCCTTTTATGTAGATGAAGTCTTTAGTCACATGTGCCTCCTGTATTCTTACCTTGGCTCACTCTTACCTTATTCATGTTTGTACCAGGAGCCTAGATGGTGGTTGCTTCCTAGTAGACTTTCAACTAAGCTCTATTAAGAATGATCACTAGAATTCTGAAAGTCAAGATAACAGAAAAACGAGTTTGCTGTTCAGTTGCTAGGGCTCCCAATGCTGTCTTCTAACCGGGACTTCCTCCAACCAAGGACCAAACTTATTAGTTCTCTGACCAATAAGAAGTGTCATTATGGGCAAAAATTAAAACGAAATTTTGAGTGGCTGCAGCTGAAGCAGAATGTCCTGTGACCAATAGAAAGTGTCATTCCCACGGGGGGAAAAACATAAGGGGGGCAGATTAAATCGAAATTTTAATTAAAGATTAAATCGATGGGTGGGATTGGGCACAAATTAAACCCCAAATTCTGACTTGCTGCAAGTAAACCGGGACGTCCTTTGACCAATAGAAATTGTCGTTCCCACAGAAAAAAAGAATACAGACCCATATTAAACCAAAATTCTAACTTGCTTCAGCTGAACCAGGACTTCCTTTGAACAACAGCAATTGTCATTGCGATAGAAAAAAGTATTTGCAGAGATTAAGCCGTAATTCTTTCTGGCTGCAGCTAAACCAGGACTCTTCCTCCAACCAAGAAAAGGCCACTCGCTTAGAAACACGGTTTGGGCTGTTCCCTTACACGGACCAAGGATGAGTACAAATCACCAGCACAAAATAAAACTTGCTACCACGAAGAAATCTCGGAGACACGTTTTAAAACAGCCTTCGTAGGACTACAGATTGCAGGCTCCATAAATTCTGATTGGCTGTAGAAAGACTCTTGTCTGAAAAAAAAAAAAAAAAAACAATGCTTGCCCCAGCTAAAAACTGACCTCTCTCACCAAAAAACAAAAACAAAAAACCGCTGGCGGGGCTTAACCGGTGTTTGTCCTCAGTGGGAACTTATCCTGCTGAGATACAGCCTTTGGGCTACCTACCTCCCTACGGATGGAGGAGCTGGCAGACCCGAAATTGAAAAAGGTGTTTCCAGTAAGAAATGGCAGGCACGTTTGTACCCAGCGTTTTTCGGCCTAGAAGCCGAGGCTTTATATATCCTGATTGTCTGAGAAAGGACTTTTCGGCTTCAAACCTGACTTGCCCCGGGTAAACAGTGACTTTCTGTAACAAAGAAACCCAAGGCAGAACTCAACCCAGATTTCTGGAAGTGCGTTCTTATTCCGCGATAAACACCGTGTAATCTATTGCCCTGCGCAGATGGAGGAGGGGTAGAAAGCATAAACACCTTGGCTGACTGCCAAGGTTCAGGCCTGTAATCCTAGCAACTCGGCGACGCGGCGGCGGGTGGATCGCTTGAGCTCAGGAGTTGGAATCCAGCCTGAGCAAGAGTGAGGGCCCCCCTCTATCTCTACAAAAAATGAAAACCTGAGGCAGGAAGGTTTGAGGTTGCTGTGAGCTATGACTCCAGGGCACTGTACCAAGGGCGACAAAGTGAGACTCTGCCTCAAAACAATTAATTAATTAATCAATTAAAGAAAGAAAAGAAATCATAAGCACCGCTAAATTAAACTGGGCTGCGACTAAAACATCGAAGGCACCATTACAGTAGGAGCAGTTGGGACTGGAAATCTCAGGCTACATCTGTCCTGAGTTGTTGAGAGACTCATGGATTAAATCGTGACTTGTTGCAGCTAAACAGTGATTTTCTCCCACAAAAAAAAAAAAAAAAAAAAAAACGGTAGGCAGAGCGCAAACAGTATTTCTTCTAACCGGACACTGACTCTCCTGAGAAATGCGATTTGGGCTGCTCCCTTACAGGGACCCAGGAGGGGTAGAAATCGCCGGCACTACGAAATTGAAACGTGCTACCAGGGCGAAATCTCCCAGACACGTTACAAACGGGCATTCTTCGACTACAAATCGCAAGCTACATAAGTTCTGATTGGATGAGAAAGGACTTTCTGCTCAAAACCTGACTTGCCCCAGTTGAACAGAGACTTACTCTGATAATAAACAGCAGTTGTTGTCCCAATGGGACACTGAATCTTGCTTAAAAGCTCCATTTTGGTTAATCCCCCAGAGTAAAGGATGAGGAGTTGAAAGCGCAGCGTGCTTATTATAGTGGGCTTGGTTGTTAGGACTAGACCTGGCATGCTCCATAAATCCTGATTGGCTCAGAAAGGACTCAACGTTTAAAAATCTAGTGTTAAATAAAATCTCTACTAGATGACAAATGAGTCACAGGTTAAACCCTGCCTTGTTATGGCGACACACCGACTTCCTAGATCTAAGACATCACAGGCAGGCAAAACCAGCGTTTGTCTTAAGTCTGGACTTAACTTGGCTGAGCAATCACTGTTGAGCTATTCCCCTGTGCAGATGGACAAGGAATAGAAATGCCTGCTAATCCAGGACCGAGAAATCAATCAGAAGACTAAGTGTTGGGGTTCATCGACAGACATAAAGCCCACGTCGGCCAGAAGACTGGGTTCTGGAGACCCAGAAGTCGCCTGTCAGGCGTCCCGGTGACAGCAGCTGAGGAAAAGCTCTACGGCTCACGGCTCCTGAGAAGCTGCGGGCTCCACCCTCCCAGAGGTGCTGCCACCTAGAAACACCAGCCTTGGCTACCTAGGGAAGTGCTCCTGCGAACCAGTCAGGGCCGGGTAAGCAGTGGAGCTGGGGCCCTGAAAATGAAGGCACAAACCGCCAGCCTCCCTGCGACCCAGAGAAACGAGCTTTGCAAAAGGGCGGTCCTGGGAGCCCGCAAGGGATGGCAAGCGCGGAGATGCTAAGGGCAAATTATTGTTTTGGCTTAATCAAAGGCGCTGTCACTGAAAACCATCCTCCCTGGGAAACAGGGACCTAGAGACTTAGGGCAAATAAGTTTGCGACAGAAAATCCGCCGGCTTGGCGCTGTCTGGCAAAGAGCTACCAGGAACTCGGGATACTGTGGCGGTGAAACCGGCACCAGCGGTCCTGCAGTGTGGGAAGCGATTCCACGGAGCGAGCAGAAATCTGTGCACAACACAACCTGAAAACTACCTGGTCGGCCCTCTAGGTAAAGCTCCAGTGAGAAGCCGGGGACTGGATGTAATGAACAGTTTTACCAGGGAGGAACCTTTACCAGGTAACAGTGATGCCAGCGAGAAATCGGCGTTTGGAAGGTACTCAGTAGGGATGCGACCGACCAACATACAGATATGGGAAAAGAGAGGCAGGCAGTGCCACACAAACACGTCCAACTCTGTGCAGCCAGTGACTCTACTGGAAACTTCGACTGCAAAACAATAAGCCAGACACCTATCATACCCACGACTGACAAAATGCCTTTACCCAGCACCTAAATCCTGCTGACTTAAGCCCCAAGCAGAGAGCAGGGTAGATGCTGAGACACATGGGACTCAACCAAAGCAACCTTGCAGTCAGGGAATCGATCAGGAAGTGAAAGTGCTGACCAGAAACCAGCAGGTCGGTGAGTACAGTAGATACAGTATACTTTTAAATGCGATGCCTTGAAATCGTACACGACTTAAGGTAGCATTCCAGCGGGTGATCCGTAACCTGACTCTAATCAACAGGAAATATTAGAAGAACACAAATTTAGCACTATTAAATGAAATGGTCATTTTAAAAAATTTTAAGATCGCGAAAGTGAAGAACTCTTTGATATTAAAGGAGAATAAAAAAACATGTTAAGTAAATGTGATGCTTAATTACATTGTGGACTGAAACATGAAAAGGAAGAATATATATTGAAGCGTCCTAAAGGACCTGGAAGAGAAATGAACTCTGACCCACACTGGTGCAAATAATTGGTGATTTTATTCGCACCTGCGCAGGGGGGCCGTTGCACTGAGACAAGCGGCCCCTCCTATGCAGAGTTTTCTGTCTTTCATACCTTTTTTTTTGCATAGCTTAAGCGAGCAGGGGTGGGTGAGGTGCATTGCCATTGGCGGGGTTTCAGTTCCATTGTCAAGGGATACATTTCAAATTACAATGGTTACAATCTTACAACAATAATTGATTAATGGATACATCTTAGATCACGATAGTCATCATTATACAACGGTAATCAATCAATGGGTATGTCTTAGATCACAATGGTTAACAACAATCAATCAGGCCCCAGTGAGTCTTCTACCATTTTTCACCTGCTGAAAACCTAGTGGTAGTGAAACTCGGAACTTTCCGTGCTTCTTCTATTCTAGAGATCATGGGAACATGGCTGGGAAAAGCCCGTAAAGCAGAAGGGCGAGGGAATGGGAGGCTTGCCGGTGGGGCAGGGGAATGGGAGACTTGCTGCCCGCTGCGTGGGGTGAGTGGGAAGGAGGGAAGGAGACGGAGGGAATGGACTTGCCCATGGGGCGGGGGTATGAGAGGCTGCCCGCAGGGTGGGGGAATGGGAGGGGGAATGCCCACAGGTGGAGGGAGCAGAACCTCACAACATTATATGCTGTAAAAGGCCTTATTAGGGAAATGGCAAAATAGGAATATGAACCCTACAACCTAAATGGATTACAATAAACTTACATTTCCCAAATGTGGTAACTGTACTGTTTTTATCTAAGAGAATATCCCCTCTTCATAGGAAACACACATTAAATTATTAAAGTATACTGGCCACAAATTTAACTCTAATCTCAAATTCTTCAGAAAGAGCACAGGAACAAAATGTGTTATATTATTAAAAACTGGAGAATATGGGGTGGTGCCTGTGGCTCAAAGGAGTAGGGCCCTGGCACCATATGCCAGAGGTGGCAGGTTCAAACCCAGCCCTGGCCAAAAACTGCAAGACAAAAACAAAAACAAAAAACTGGAGAATATGAACAGAAAGTATATGTGGTTTCTGAGGTTTGCTTGTGTTTTTTCTTTTATATTTTACATTATTTTCAAATAAGAATTTATACTATTACATAAGAACTGTGTTATTTATGATCTGCAACTTTCACCTTCCTTCCAGTGTGTATCCTGTGCTTTCTCTCTTTCTTTCTATCTTTCTTTCTTTCTCTCTCTCTCTCTCTCTTTCTTCTTTCTTAGACAGAGTGTCACTCTGTTGCCCTCAGTAGAATGCTATGGCGTCATAGCTCACAGCAACCTCCAACTCTTGGGCTTGAGTGATTTTCTTGCCTCAGCCTCCAAAGTAGCTGGGACTACAGGTGCCCACTGAAATGCCTGGCTATTTTTTGTTGCAGTTGCCACTGCTGTTTTAGCTGGCTGGGCCGGGTTTGAACCCACCACCCTTGGTATATGGGGCTGGCATCCTACCCACCAAACCACAGGCACTGCCTGCAATGAAGCTTTCTTTCCCATGATTTCACTTTTCTATGCCTGTGAGTCTCAAACTCTCTTCAGCATTTTATATAGTGAACATATTTCCTCAGATTCCAGGATATCTCACTCTCCGTATCTTCCCTTTGCTTCAGCAGACACTCAATCTTACTGTGCTCTGCTGCATCGTCTTTCTATATCCAAATTCTGACAGGCTCTAGGATTAAATACTTTGCTTTAGAAACTATTTTGGAGTAATTTTCTACTTTAAGTAGAACCAATATCCTCCATGTTGCTGCATAAGACAGATGCACACTCTACAGGGGGAGCTGAGACAATTTGGTAAAGTGATTGTTTGCAATGGGCAGCTATGGACAGGTTAAAGGAAACCCACAAGGGGTAGGGAGCATTCCAGACCTGATTTCAGAATAGACCATTACTCCTCCTAGGTCAGTAAGGACAAGAGAATGAGTGGTGTTAGACAAAGCCAGAAACTACTGGAAGAAAGGGCCACTCCACAGGATCTTTGACTTTAGTCTCTACCCTGAGGCCCAGCTGGGACAAATGAGGGAATAAATGCCCCATTATTTCTCCATATAAGCAGCTGGTATCCTTCAGTGCCTAAACCAAATTAGAAGTCTGGGGACAAAGGTAGACAGGTTACATCCTGCAGCACAGAGCAGGGAGAAGAGCGGTAAGTGAATCTGGAGGGGCAAATTGGCAATACCCAGCAGGGTCTTTACATTGATCAACATTCCAAAAATGAAAAATTTTTAAATGGTCCAAGAACAATTCTATGCTCATAAATTCAGGAATTTAATTAAAATGGACCAATCCTTCGAAATCCACAGTCTCCCCAATTTACCCCAAAATAAAATACTCTCTTCATAAGTATTCCTGTCACTATTAAAGAAATTGAATTCACAGTAAAAAAATTTCCCCCAAACCAAATCTATAGGCTCTTAACATTTCACTGATTAATATTACCAATACCAAACAGTTAGAGAAGAAATAAGATGAATTATACACAGTTCTCCTAGGAAATAATAGAGTATTCAATATTTTCTAACTCATTTTATGAAGTCAGCATTGCTATGGCAAGGAGTACTCTAACACACAACTACTGACCAATATCCTAACTAAACATAGATGAAGAAATTCTCATCAAAATACTAGCAAATAGAATTCAGAAATACACTTTAAGGAATAATGCACCACATCCAAGTAAGATTTATGCCAAATTGAAGGCTAGTTCAATACCCAAGAAATAATCAATATTATTTACCCTATTAATAACCTAGATTAGAAACACTATATGAGCCTATCAAATGATGCACAAAACATATTTAACAAAATTTAATGACAATTCATGATTTAAAAAACTGTTAGGAAAATGGGAATAGATGGGAATTTCTTTGAAGATATAAGGAATAACTACAAAACTCTATATTTAATATGACTTGTAATAGAAAAAGGCTCAAAGTTTTCCCCATAAAATCAGAAACAAGGCAAAAATATCCATCATTTCTACTCACATAGTCCTAGAACTGTTTGCCAGTAAAATAAGGCAAGGGAAGAATATATTAATTGGAAATGAAAATATAAAATTTCATACTTGGAGAACATGACTATGTAGAAAATCCTAAGTCTAGAAGAACACTTCCAGAACTTATGAGTGTGTTTAACAAGGTCACAAGATACAAGGTCAATGCATGAAATTCAATCCTGTTTCTATATATTGGTAATACACAACAGTATCTGAAACTGAAAACACAATACCACTTAAATAACTCCAAAATACTTAGTTATATATCTAACCAGACATGTGTAGCGTGTGTATAACAAAAAAAAAAAAAAAGAAGAAAAGAAAGAAAAAAGAAAAAGAATACTACAGTATCCTGGTAAGAGAAATTAAGGAAACCTGAATTGATGGAGAGGCATATTATATTCACGGAATGGAAGATTCAACACAGTATGTAATACATATGTCAAATCTTTCTTTATGTATAGATTTAACACAATTTCTATTAGAATCCTAGGAAGATTTTTTGGTTGATATAAACATGCCAAATAAATTAGTTTTTTCCCAAATGAATTAGTTTTAAGGAAAAGGAAAGGAAATGTAATTGCTAACATAATTTTGTTTTTTTTCATTTTTATAAATGAAGAGAGTACTTGTGCAGTTTTGCTATATGGATACATCGCATAGTTGGGAAGTCTGGATTTATAGGGTATCCACCACCCAATAGTGTATGCTATATTCATTAGCTAATTTTGAGCCCTCCAATTCCCTCATTCTCTCTTGCCTTTTGGGATCCCCAATGTCTAATCTTCCACCTTTCATGTTAATGAGCATACAGGTTTTAGGTCCCATTTATGAATGAGAACTTGGGTAGTTGATTTTCTGCTTCTGCCAAAATTTTGAAAGAGAATAAAGTTGAAGGAATCATACTACTTAACTGAAAGACTAGGTACAGGAATCCAGGCAGTGTGGTACTGATGAAGAGCTAGACACATAGAGGAATGGACTGGAATAAAGGGTAAAGAAATAGACCACCCAGGGAGGCGAATTGATTCTGGATAAACCTGTGATAGGAATTCAATAGAGTGAGGACTGTCTTTTTAACACTGGCTGTTGGAAAAATTAGACATTCATAGCCTCAAAACAAAAACAAAGCAAAATAAAAATTCTCATCCTAAACCTCTACAGCATTTATAAAAATGAAGTCATTATAGATTTTATACATAAAACATAAAAGAATAAACTTTTTAGAAAGAATAACAGGGAGAAATCCTGGAGACTGGGGATTAAGCCAAAAATTCCTAGGCACGACATCATAAGTACGAGCCCAACAGAAAATTGATAAATTGGACTTCATCAAATCTAAAACTTGTATTTTGCAAAAGCTTGGTATGAGTATGAAAAGTCAAGCCGCAGATTGGGATAACATATCAGTAAGTTACACATCTCACAAAATGCTGATCTCCATAATTATATAAATAACTAAGCTCAACAGTAAGAAAACAAAAACTTCAATTAGAATACAGAGAAAGAGGTGAACAGATAACTTCACCAGAACAAGAATATACAAAAGGCATTGAGCATTTGAAAGATGATCACCATTAGCTATGAAGGAAATGGAAATGATGCTTTGATGAGATACCGTCACATCTTTGCTAGAATGACTAGGATAAAAATGTTGGCAATACCAACAGCTAGTGAGAGTAGCAACAAATGGATCTCTCAAACAGTGCTGGTGCGAATGTAACAAGACATGAAGCCACCATGGCAAACTGTTCAGCAATTTGAAATAAGTTAAACATACCGTGTACACATGTATTAGTTTTCTATTGCTGTGTAACTCATTACCCTAACCCTAAACAATAATTCATTTTCCAGGTGTATGCATCTCCCTTATTGCATAAACTTCCTAAGAGTAAAAAGCTAAATCAGAAAAGGAAGGACATTAGGCAGCCGCTGTAGCTCAGTGGGTACGGTGCCAGCCACATACACCCAGGCTGGTGGGTTCAAACCCAACCGGGGCCTGCTAAACAACAGTGACAACTGCAACAAAAAATAGCTGGGCATTGTGGTGGGCACACTGTAGTCCCAGCTATTTGGGAGGCTGAGGCAAGAGAACCACTTAAGCCCAAGAGTTTGAGGTTGCTGTGAGCTGTGACACCATGGCACTCTACCAAGGCTGACACAGTGAGACTCTGTCTAAAAAAAAAAGGGGCGGTGGCGCCTGTGGCTCAGTGGGTGGGGTGCCAGCCCCATATACTGAGGGTAGTGGGTTCAAGCCTGGCCCCGGCCAAACTGCAACAAAAAAATAACTGAACATTGTGGCCTATGCCTGTAGTCCCAGCTACTCAGGTGGCTAAGCAAGAGAATCGCCTGAGCCCAGGAGTTGGAGGTTGCTGTGAGCTGTGTGACACCACAGTACTCTACCGAGGGTGACAAAGTGAGACTCTGTCTCTAAATTAAAAAGAAAGAAAGAAAGAAAATGAAGGACATTAAATTCTGGCATATCAGCATATCCAAAACATAGTCTTTCACATGCCATCATTTTCAGGAGAACAGTAACAGGTCCTTTTGACAGAGAATACAAAAAATTTATCCTGTGGTGTAAGACATGAATTAGAATAGTAGTTTGCCAATCACTTCAGACATGATGCATATAGTGACCCAGTGACAGCATCCACTGACAGAATGAGCCCAGGGAATCCTGACTGAGGAAGAGGGGGAAGGCAGAGCCCAGGGTGGTGTCTAACCATAATCCTTAGGAAGTTTCTCACTCCAGAGAAATCTCAGAAGGAGAAGGATCCTCAGAATAATTGTTCTTCCCCCTTTCTGACCTTGCCTTCCTCTGGTCATAGGTTTTGACCCCCCAAGATATGGTGGATAATATCATTCAATTCCTCTTTCTAATGAGAGGTAGGGTGCCAGGGAAAGCCACCAAGGGAGTAGAGATGGCAGGAAGGTAAGCTCACTGCAGATTCAATTAGCAGAGCACATAAAGCCCACTACCCAGCCCAGGTGGCTGGATTTCTGATGTCCACTTCACCACCGCCTTTGCCCTCCACCCCAGCCCTCTTCCCACAGGTAAGCTCCATTGTACACATTGGCAATCTAGGATATGGAGACTCTTAAGATAGAAGCAGTTCTTCCTGGGGCTTTGAACCTGAGGGACGTAAGAGCTATGTTGTCCCTGGAACCCAAAGATTGCAGAGGCACTTGAAGGTGACAAGGTGGGGCAGGGAGGGGCCTGAGAAGCGCTTGGAAAGTAGGGTCTGAGCAACTTACAAGGAGCTTTTTCTGAGCTAAGTTCTCAGAGCTGCTGCCTGTCTGTGGATAGCTTGGAGGCTGAGAACTTGCAAGTGAATCCACCAGCTCAACTCATGGTGCCA
The DNA here is from genome assembly GCF_000181295.1 of Otolemur garnettii. Taxonomy (NCBI): domain Eukaryota; kingdom Metazoa; phylum Chordata; class Mammalia; order Primates; family Galagidae; genus Otolemur; species Otolemur garnettii. Next base: position 9,951,883 of record NW_003852458.1, on the reverse strand, counting down.
ATCTGTGTACTGGAGATGCTACCGCCCCTCCTACAACCAAAAATAATGGGTGTTGGAGGCCTCCCAGCCAGACCCGGCACCCACACCCAGCTACACCCATTCTGAGCCTCTACCTTTCCCAACAGTCACACCAGGGACACACATGACAGAGGAGAATTTCACATTTTTGGACAATTTTATTGAGAAGGCAAAAGAAAATGCATAAAGTGTTCTAAAAGGCAGAACTTTCTTATATCTCATTTGAACAAGTATTTCTGGAGGATTCCTAGAAGAGGATCATCCAGTGAAAGGTAGCAGAGAAAATCTCAGGGTCCTGGCTTCAAAGGTGGGTAGGAGAGGCAGCTTTAGGGCTTCAAGCCCGAAGGGTGGGGAATACACCGCCAGCAGCCTTGCAATGTCCAAGGGTGATGCCAGGGGCCAGCAGTAGACTGGCGGTATCCAGTTAGAAGTTTCAGAATCAGGTGCTGGGACCACTGAGTGGGGTTGTCTGGCTGCTCTGGGGCATCTCTCTCTCCTAGAGGCACCTGTGGTGCTTCCTGAGTTGTGGTCCTCTAGTCTCAGGTAAGCAACTCTGTGTCCATAACAAGGCACTGTGTGCCCTAAGAAAATGACGGTTTCATAAACAGAAGAATCCTTGAGGGGGGAGAAAGCAGGTCTCAACTGAACTCTTGGCTGTCCCAGGATAGCTAGCACTAGCTGCCATGGAAAGGGAGAGGCCAGCCTTGCAGAGCTCAGGGTTAGGAGTATTGGGGGCCTGGGGTCTGGCTTTTTGTATTCCTGGCCAGGTAGTCCAGGTAGAGAAAGTGCTGCTCCATCCCCTCTGAGTGCTGGTGGGAGACAGAGTATCTGGGATTCAGAAATTGCTGGTATTTGCTTTTTTATAGTATTCAGGTGTCTTGGTCATTCCTAACTAGATATCAGGACCCTAGGTGATGTGCCCTGTGGTGGATCATGCCCGTAATCCTAGCACTCTGGAAGGCCTAGGTGGGAACATCCCTTGAGCTCAGGTGTCCTAGACCAGCCTGTGCAAAAAGTGAAACTCTGCCTCTAGTAAAAGTAGAAAAAGAAAATTAGCTGGGCTTGGTGGTGCACAAGTTCCACCTACACCGGAAACTGAGGCAGGAGGATGGCTCGAGTACAGTTTAGGTTGCTGTGAGCTGTGCTGATGCCACCTCACTTTAGCCTGGGCAACAGAGTGAGACTTTGATGAAAGGGAAGGTCAGGGGAGAGGAAGGGAGGGGGAGAAGAGAAAGGAAAATAGAAAAAAAAAAAGAAAGTGGGGTGGTAACTTCAATTTTAGGAGACAATTGCTTCAGAAGAGGGAGTTGATGATATTAACATAAAATCCAATCATCTGGGATTAAATTGTCTAGATTGGCCAGCATACATTGGTTCAGGGGTTGAAAAGAAAACGTACTGCTGAACCTGTGGAAGAAACGCTGTGTTTAGGGCCCCTGGCTTATACAAATGTCATTATTGTACCCAATCCCATTGCTAGTCCTGCAGCAGAGACTGGAACTTTGCCAGCAAAGAAATCTTTGGGGGTGGACGGTGATGTGTAAGTGATGATTCAGGGTGTTAATAAAGAGGAGGGAGAGGTAGTTGCCCAATGTTAATGGGGGATTGGAGGGACAACAGAGTGTGGAATTTGAAGTTTGATTTTGAGAAGTCAAATGTTAAAGACTTCAAACACTTGATATTAAAATAAGAAAGGTTTCAAACAGTTGATCAAAATAGGGTCAGAGGTCACTATAAAATAATGGTTGTTTACATAACCAAAGTAATAATTTAAGGATTTTAAAAA
>NW_003852458.1:9947507-9949002 GCF_000181295.1 Otolemur garnettii | reverse complement strand
AAAAAAAAACAAAAAAACCCCCACACCTCAAAGAAATACCTCCTCATACCTGTTAGGATGGCTATTACCACAAAGACCAGAGATAAGAAGTTGCTGGTGAAGATGTAGAGAAATGGAAACTCTTGTCTACTATTAGGGGGAGTATATTTAGTACAGCCATTATGGAACAGTATGGAGTTTTTGGAACAGATTAAACATAGAACACATAATCCAGCAATTTTACTTCTGGGTATAGATCCAAAAGAAATAAAATCAGTATGTTGAAGAGCTACCTACAGTCCCATGTTTATTGTAGCACTAGTCGCAAAAGTCAAGATAACTTAAGTGTCCATCAAGGGATGAAGGGGTAAAGGAAATGTGCTATATATACACAATGGAGTGTTCTCAGCCATGAGCTAGAAAGAAATCTTGTCATTTGCAACAACATGGAAGAATTTATGGTCAATGGACACTGTCAGTGTCCACACCCCCAATGGTACCTCCCCATTCCACTCTGTAAGTGAAATAAGCCAGGAATAGAAAGACAAATATTATAAGATCTCAAATATATATAAAAAATATATAATGTATCTATGTGTGTCTCAATAAGACTGATTGTTCCCTGTGGACTTGTAATTGGGGGTGGGGTGGGGAAAGCCTTATTGCTCCAAAATATAAAATAAAAATGAAATAATTGTTAATAAAAAGAATTTCAGTACAAGTATGAAAGGCATATAAAGGTGAATAAGAAATAATACAATGCACCCAATCAATAAAATATGATAGGAGGCTGGCAGAGAACACTGTAAAAAAATTTACATCAACGCAATACATTTGAACCTTAGCTATGAAAAATTATAGCACTTTTGAAATCTCCATTTGATTCAGCTATTATTGTGTAAATGAAAACACAAAACTTATAATTTTAGGTAAGGCCTTGGGATGATCCTTTTCTCCAACTAGTCACATTGTTCTTTCATTCATTTCTCCATGTGACCTGTATGCTTCAGGACTTAGGTTTTCAATCCAGCTCCAAGCTCAATTAGCTTTGTAATCGTTGGAATTTGATGTAACCTCACTGAGTGTCATATCTACAATCATTCAGTGACTCCAAAATATGCCAGAAGAATGAGACATACTCACTGTAATGTTGCTGGCTGTCAGGCAACAAACAGAGAGTGTCTGTGGTCCATGGACACTGTCAGTAACTACACCCCAGCCCCAGTGGTCCATCCCCATTCCCCATCCCCATAGGTGTTCTTGCCTAATTGGATCATAGCAATTCAGCAGAGCTTTCAGAGTGTGTTCCAGAATGATTCTATTTCCACCTTAACCCAATCAGGCCCTGGAGCAATTTGCAAGGCAAATTAGTGCTAATGCAGGGTGGGTTCTGCTGGCCTCTAAAAGAGAGAGCACTCTGTGAAAACACACACTCAGTATTGGACTGAATCACTTGCCCCTTTTCCTGGACCAGCTATACAGCTTGGCCTTTATCTGAGGCTGTAGCTATGGAGGA
>NW_003852458.1:9940618-9947074 GCF_000181295.1 Otolemur garnettii | reverse complement strand
GAAACTCCTAAAAACCAAGGCTTGAAACACTGGATGGAACCAAGGATGGAGATGAGCCCTAGCCATGCTCATGCCTCACAGTGCCAACCCTCAACCAATGCCCTGGGAGGACCTGACTCTCCACTGGGGTCCCTCACGCAGTTCCTGTGGACTTTCCTGAGATTGTGATTGTGCCCTTCCAAGCAGCAAGAAGACTGGTGGAGATCATCTTTATTTTATTCTCCCTCTCCAGAATGCCTCAAGGCTTTTCGATTATGAAAACTATGTTTTATGTATCAATAATGTGCCAAAGAACTTACCTTTGAGATCTACTGAGAATTCGTCGTTCTTTATATTCTTTATATTCAATCATTAAAGCCTTTTCCATTACTCTTGGTTTGTGGAATTGATTTTCGGTAGGTTGAGACAGGGTTGGAAGCAGTATGTGTGTGCCTGGGAAGGGGCATGAGAGGGACTGGGACCAGGTTAGGACTGGAGGGGGAGCAGCTCTGGAACACTGGAGGAGTGCAAGGGTGGCCCAGGGTGGCAAGGGGCAGTGGACCACTGGGCTGGGGTTCTCTGGAAAGCACAGCCTCCCCACTGAGAGCAGACGGCGGTGGTTAGTAAATGTTCCTTGAATGGTCTCAAGTTTACATTATAGGGTAGGGGAAGGAAATTAATGTTTAGCTGGACCTCAGGAAGATTGCTAGCCCTGTTCCTTTTGAGCTGTGAGGGAAAATCACAATTTCCCTACCACTAGCTTCTAATGTTAAACAGAACTCATGCAGATTTCTTTTGAGGAAGGAGATATAGGTCAAAGCCAGAAAGCTGAAATAAACAGAAAGTACAAGTTTTTAATCCAATCAGCCAATCTCTGCCTCTTCAGTGGGGAATTCAAGCTATTAACATTTATTGAGATAATTGATAAGTGTGGTAGCATTCTATTCATATTATTTTGTGAAAGTCCATTACTTAGTTTTATCTTTTGCATCATTGTGGAAGCTAGGTTCCATCTTTTAATTTCTAGGTGCTTACTTTGCTGGTGGTCCATTGTGATGGTCAGTGTGTAGAACAGGCTGAAGTATTTCAGGTAGAACTGGTCTTGTGGCAAATTCCCTCAATGTTTGCATATCAGTAAAAGATTTGATTTATCTGTCAATTTTAAAGCTTAGCTTAGCAGGATATAGAATTCTGGGCTGGAAATTGTTCTGTTTAAGTAGATTAAAGATAGATGACCATTGTCTTGTGGCTTGAAAAGTTTCATTAGAAAAATCTTCAGTCACCCTGAAGGATTTGCCCCTGTAGATCAACTGGCTCTTACTCCTGACAGCTTGCAAAATCTTTTCTTTGTCTTAACTTTGGACAGGTTCATCACAATGTGTCTTGGAGAAACTCTATTAGAGTTGAGGCAATCTGGGGTCTGATACCCCTCTGAAAGAAGTGTGTCAGAATCTTTGATGATCTGTGGGAAACTTGCATTTATAATATTCTCTAGTATGGCTTCCATTCCTCTGGGCATTCCTCCTCCCCTTCTGGGATACCTATAACTCATGTTTGAACACTTCATAAAGTCCCATAATTGTGTCAGTGAACGTTCTGCTTTCTCTCTCTTCTTTTTTGCCTCTTTGACTATCTGGATTATCTCAAGAGCTTTGTCCTCTACCTCTGGGATTCTTTTTCTGCATGCTGTAATCTGTCGTTGATACTTTATAGTGTGTCTTTTAAGTTCTGTAATTGACTGCTTCTGCTTCAATTCCTTCAGCTCTGCTATATCCTTTCTGTATTCGTCATATCATTCATCTCTTTATTTGATTCTGTTTTTGGATTTCCTTTTGGTTATTTTCCACTTTCTCAGCAATTTCCTTCATTTTGGGGGGGTTGTTTTCCACTTTCTCAGCGATTTCCTTCATTGTTTTCATCATCTGTATTTTAAATTACCCTTCTGTCATTTCTAACATTTCTTTATAGGTGTACTTCCATCTTCCAATCCTTCCAGGACATTAGATTTCATAACTTGGTGGTGGTGGTGGGGAAATCAAGACCAAAAATAGCATTAAACAAGAGCAGAGAGCACCCAGGTGTGGTGGCTCCTGCCTATAATCCCAGAGATGCAGGAAGCTCCCTTGAGCCTAGTAGTTCAAGGCTGCAGTGAGCTATGATTGTCACCACTGCACTCCAGCCTCGGTGACAGAATAAGACCTCATCTCTATAAACAAACAAGAAAAATGAGGGAGAAAGGAGGAGCAGTTGAGAGAATGCTTAAGTGTGTGTCTCAAAACTGCTTACCCTCTTTCCTACTCAGGTCCACTCATATGAGGTCTGACAAGTTCAAGAAGTTGTCCTAGAAACAGTGCTACTTATGTCATTGCTGAATATGGTCACTTTCCAAGTACTGTCCTTGGGAAGCTATGAGCTGACAGCAATGCCCACTCCACCCTTCAAAGCACTTTTTCTAGGATGAGGTTGCGAACTATTGTCTGACCTCGTATGCTACCAATAACCAGCTCCCACGTCACGATATGGGGCTTCCCCTTTTTTCCTTGAAAGCAAAAATGTTGTCACTCTTTGCCTATGAGGAGAGGTTCAGGTCCAACCACAGATTCTTCTCCCAAGCTGCTTACATCCCTATCTTCTAGAAAGGCTAAACAACTCCCCGATGCTGCCACCAGGTGGAGCGATCGGATCAGGTCGGAGTCCTTAGCCCCAGCATAAGGCAGGTGGGCGCAGTACTGGAGGAAGGTATGTGTGCTCCGAGAAAATGCCCGGAAGAAAGCCTCGGAAAAGATTTTCTTTTTCTCCCCTCTGCCCCAGCAGTTTCGATATCATTAGTTTATTATAAAGGACAGACATGGGAATTATTTTCATGATGAAAGATTTCAGACCTTCAGTGGAACGCGCAGCTTCATGTGGATGCCATCTCAATAGTGATTGATTTCAGTCTACGTGCTTTTCAAGAATTTCACCATTTCTAAATAAGAAATAATTTTTGTCGTCTGGAGCTACTGTGGTGCCCCCATATTCCCGGAGAAGAACTTTATCTCCAACTTTCACACTACTGGTTGGATCTCTCCACCCTTTACAGAGCCTGATCCAACCGCCATTACTGTGGCTTGCAATACCTTTCTTTGGATTTTTCTGGAAGCGTAATGCCTGCTTTGCTTACAGTTTCAGCTACACGCCTTTCAACCAATACTTGGTCACAGAACGGAAGAAACTTTCTAAATGCTGGTGCTGCTGTGACTCCTTCCGCCCGAGCTCCTCCTCTGCTCTCCAGACTCCGGACACGAGAAAAGGCCGGGCAGCCTCTGGCCCCACTTGCCCCATGCCCCTCGTCGTGAGAGAAGGTCCTCGGAAAAGATTTTCCATGCACTTAAAAATATACTAATTAATAAAGAGTTATTAAAAACAGGATGTACTTTCTGAGTCTTTAGCTTTTGAGATAGCTTGAGAGAGACAGGAGCAATATTTTATTGAGCTTAAATCATTTCATTCCATATCATTTCAGCATTATTTAGTGGAGGATTATTATGTGTTGTTCCCTGTTATAAGCGTTGGAGCTGTAAAGACAAAACGACATCAAGGCATGCATTGGACAGTAGGAAAGAAAAACACACAAAACGGGCAATTACAATGCAGAGCCAAGACAACGATGGGATCTTCCACCAGAGCGGACTTCCTGACTCGTGTGGCAATGCAATGAGAGGTTATCAGGTTTGGTGAAAATTGAAGTTGGGTTCTGGGCTGCCTTTAATTTACCTTCCTTTCTCAGGAGGGCCCGTTCTTGGGAAGCTGTGCTGGACCCCATCTTCACCCCTAAGACTGAAGAAGATATAGGCTTATCCTCTGGAGGTGCTAGAGCTTCCTGCAGTGCCCATCAATTGCCCCCAGGGAGAGGTTGGCCACATGCTGAGTCCAGGTCTTGTTCCCTGAATGGGGTAACTCACTCTACCCTCTAGAGGCTTTCTGCTTAGCTCCCTAGCCTTTTACATTAGCAAATGTCACCTAGTGAGAACAGGTTATGATGTGAGCCTGTCAAGTTTTCAGCTTGTTACTCTCGAGGCCTTCCATTTCACTGGCAGAGCTTCTTAACCTGGGCCAAAATTGACCCTCTTGTCAGAAGTGATAAATTCCCTTCTGGGAAAGTGTGCGTGGGGGTGGTGGTGGCTGACCATTTTTAGTTTGTCTCAAAACAGTTGCCTTTTCCCTGGAAGTTTAGTTCATCTAGCTCTCTTTGATTCTAAAGGTCTCCAACACCTCTAAAAATGTGATAGTTTTAAATTTCCAAGTTTTTTCCCAATTCTTACTGTGAAACATCAATCTGCAAGATTCACTTCATTCTTCTTAGAAGGGTTTTCATATTCACTTGTAACATAGTCAGATTTTCTCATCAAAAACATTACACTGGACAGCATTCCCCTCCAACTTTCCCATTTCTCCCGTATTTTATAACCAACTATTTGCAGATTTGTCTATATTTTCTCTCTTCTTTTTCCCTTTCCCAGTCACATTTCTACTTGTTTTAGTCTGATTTATTCCCTGACAATCCAGCAGACGTTCTCTTGCCCAAATCACCACCAGCACTTCCTAATCCCTGTATCCAATGCATGCTTTTCAATCTCATGACTTCTCAACAGCGGGGAGATTGCTGTGCGCTCTTTCTCACCACCCATAACACTGAATTCTTCAGCCTTTCTTTTGACTCTACCAGCTAGTCCTTGTCATTTGCTAGTCTCAGTTTCTGGGTCTAGTTCTTACATTGGGGCATTCTTCAGGGTAATGTTGTTGGTTCTTTTAGCAGAATAACATTTCATCTTAGTAAGTAATATTTTTATCTTGTTTACCCCACACATTTACTACCATTCAACCCAGGACAGAACTGTCTAACAGAACTTTCAGAGATGACAGAATATTCTGAGGCTGAGGTTCTTGCAGGGAGAGGCGGGGACCTCTTGCATAGTATCTGACAGTGTCTTTCTTCTTATCAGGACTTCTTTATTGCCCTCGTTCCTCACACAAAAAGCAAAAAGAGACTGATTTTTAAAAATATAACATCTCTTCCATAAGGCAATGAATACCTCCTGGTCTAGATTTGGGCTATGTAATACATTTGCCACTAGCCATTTGTGGCTACTGAAATTTAAATTAATTAACTTGTAACAAATTTCAAATTTAATCCTGCGGTTGCAATGCTACATTTCAAATGCTCAGTATCCTGGTGGCAAGTAGCTATTGTATTGCCCAGATCAGATACTGAAAAATTAATTAAAAGAAGACTTTGTCCAGAAACACATATAAGAGCCAATATTTTATAATTTTGAGCCCTCTTGGAGGTGATAGAGTCCCCGAGAGAGAAATCAAGACACACAAGAGGACAGGAATGACACAGTGGTGAAACTCTGTGTAATCCCACTCCAAATCAACACACTGTGGTCCTCCACACAAAACCCTAACTATAGATTGATTCCTTCATTGAAATAAAAATGGGAGATAAATCCTCTAAAAAGGAGGAAAGACAAGAAGAAATATTCTCTTTGGCACACTAGTTGGTTTATGGCCTCTTAACTTGAAAGTATTTGTACCAATAAAAAGGTTCAGAGGCATGCCAGGTTTTCCTGGACTCAGCTGCTTACAGACACGTTTGAACTGATGAGCAAAGTTCATTAATGAAAATTTAGAGCTCAAATGGTTGGCCTGCTACTACAAAGTTAAAATGTCAAGTTTCTTAAGCTATCTATTTTCTTTGTTGTCTACTCGAAATTTGTTAACTTTCTATCCTCGTGTTAATATAAAACTGAATGCTTATGATACATGTATTTCTAATTCAAGGCTACTTGAGGATCTTGCAGCCAGTTCTAGCAAAAATGTAAACACTGAAAACGCAGTTGAAAGAGAGTAAGTCTCTTGTTTTCTCCCTTCCCAAACCTGTTTTTCTGCTTTCAGTCCCCAATTATTTCAAAACCTCTGCACCTCACTGAGGAGTTGAATCTTCACACTGAGAGTTCCTGTGTATATGCGTTAAGATAAAAATTATATTTTCTTCCTCCTATTAATCAGTCTGCCTCATATCAGTAATTTTCCAGTGAACCTTAGGGGGGCAAGACCCTCTGCTCTCTACAGAAGCAGATGGAGATGAATGAGAGTGTCATAGTAGGGATCTTTGCTTATGATGAGAGATATTACAGAGATATTATATGGTTCCTTTTGAGACCTTAGTTTTAAGGGCAAAGATACAGAGCTTGGAGGGCAGAGCTTGCTCTCTGCTTCCTGCAAGACACTCAGAAGAGAATTTCGCCTGAGAACTTAGCTTGCATAGAAGGGATGGGGTCCAGAACCTGGGGTCAGTGTAACCAGTACTGCTGGGCATGTTGCACTGCTTTTCAGATCTTCATTTGCTCTCAAGTTTCACAATGGACTTCTAATTGGGTAGCCCTGTCACATAGCCTTCAGTGACATCACACATGTTATTTCTCCCAGTCC
>NW_003852458.1:9939959-9940538 GCF_000181295.1 Otolemur garnettii | reverse complement strand
CTGAATGAGAGAGCCAGGTCCACGGGCAAAGCCATGTGCCCCTTTCTCAAGATGAGGATAACAAGAGAGGACCCACTGTGCTATTTTCTGTCACTTTACCTTCTCTTTACTGTCTCTCTCCTGTTTTTGAGAGGTGCTTAGGCTTTCTCCATCCTATCCCACAAGAAAAACGAGTTACCATGGACTAACCTCAGCTGAGAAGTGGTACCAGCTACAAGAATCTCACTGGAGGATGTGACTGAAACACACAGATGGGACTAGAATATCCCAGTTATTTATGTTTTAGTGGAAATAATTATGAGCAAACACCAGTATAACCTTGACTAAATGTGTTATCTCTGGACCTAAGTTTACCTACAAAATAAAATACAGGGCAATACAATACAATATGTAAAGTCCCTCTTGTTTAACAGGCAATGGCTCTATGATGGATGAATGATGGATAGTTCTGGGCTCAGAGGCTCATGCCTGTAATCTCAGCACTCTGGGAGGCTGAGGCAGGTGGATTGCCTGAGCTCAGGAGCGAGAGCCCAGCCTGAGTCAGAGCAAGATCCTGTCTCTAAAAAAAGTAGAGCCAGG
>NW_003852458.1:9937391-9939818 GCF_000181295.1 Otolemur garnettii | reverse complement strand
AAAAAAAAAAAAAAAAAAAAAGAAAGAAAAGAGAATGATGGAGGTGTAAGTAGAGCTGTGGTTCTCAGCCTTGGCTGTCTGTCATCATTATCCAGGGGAGGTTTCATAAGTCTTGAGACTGGGCCCCATTGATCATAAAGCTTCCCAAAGTTGAGAAGTGCTGCTTTCAGCTGTGAGATGCAGTGTGCTTTGTAGACTAGCATAATGGTCATCTCCTGATGCTTCGTTGGAAATGTAGACTGACTTACTGAATCACAGTTTGCATTTTAAGCTCCCCAGGTGACTCACATGCATATGGAAGTTTGAGAGGCTGCTTTGGAGCTTTGCAGACTATTGTCTGGGGAAAGTGAAATCTAAGAGTTCCCTGGAATTAGGGGCTGTTAAGGGGCAATGTTTTCAGTTCTATGTTTTGCCTCTCGTCCTAAGTTAGGCTAGTCTTTCTATTCAAGATGTTTCAAGCGTGCATCAGATGTTGTAGGTGTGTTGTCAATTCTTTTTATTGACTTTAAATTAAATTGTTTTTTGTGTGTGTTTGAGAAAAAGGCTGAACTATGTTAAAGGTTAGAGGCCATGAAGTCGGCTCCAAACAAAGGGCTAAATGTCTGTGAAGGGAAGCCTGGGGCAACCCCCCAAGGCAAGAATAGCCCTAACCCCCTAGGCTACAGTTCAATCTTTTCTTCAAAGTAAAAGAGGAAAGAAAGAACACCTTTTAAAATGAAGAAAGGAAAGTAAAATAATCCTGAGTATTTGATTTTTTTCTGGTCCATTGGTGTAAATGGGAAAGTTTAAAATAATTCCAAGTTTCTCTAAGACATCAGCAAGTTATAACTAATTCTAATGCAAAGGTTTCAAAGTGTCTCTCAATCCTGATTTGTAACTGAGTTTAATTATTGTTGCCTTGCTAACTTTTGGAGAAGAAAGGGAGACTTGAAAACCGCATTTCAGTCCCGCTCATGATAGAAAGCCTATTTTCCTTTGTCACTGGGAATTTAGAAAAAGCTTGTAAAAATTATAAAGTGTTACCTGCTCATGATAGAACACGGGCAAGCACCATGGTGGGGCCGGGTTAATCCCAACTTTAATTAACAGGTATCTACTCAGTGGCAGGTGCAGTGAAAGGGTAGAGCTTGCATTTGCATCTGGTGGGACCAGGCTCCCAGATAGCTAATTTCTCAGGCTGTGCTGCTGGCAAGTAATAAGCACAGGAGATCCCACTGGTACAAAGCGCTACACTGACAAGACAAGCACAGGGGCTCTGGAGGCCACACTCCTCAGAAATTCTTCCCCAAGCTTTGGAAAGATGCTTCCTTTTGTTTGTTTGGAAGGCTTCCTGGGTTGGTCAGAGGACACTTTGACAGCCCAGGAATATGGAAGGTGGGATTGATTAAAGCTCTAGACATTTATTCTTTCCCACAGATGGTTAACATATTCTCTTGCCAAGAGAACACCCCGCTGGGCTATATTCCGAAGCATTGGGACATGTTTGATTCCCAGACACTGAAAAAAGAATGTATGGTTTTCTTCTGTCCCCAGGCCTGGCCCTAGTATTGACTCTAAAAGTAAACAATAACCAGCAGAGGATCTTCTAAAATTATGGTGAACGAGAGGAGAGATGGTCTAATTATCTATCTACAAGGTTTCTTTTTCTTTTCTTTTCTTTTTTTTTTCAGGGACAACCCCCAACTATCTAAAACCTAGCTTTAGCTCTCCTGGCTGTGATAACTTCCCCAAATGACCAGGGATTCCTGAGAGAGATGCTGTCACCACCTAGTTCAAACCCATTATCTAAATCTCCCTCACCTTCCTCCATGCCTTTAGAAAACCCCAAGAAGGATTCTATTCCCAGTTTCTTCTGTTCCTGTTGGGACCCCCAGAAAGCAACTGTATCCTTTGTGTCCCTTGGTTGAGAGTGCAGGTGGTGAAAGGGGAAACATGTGAGGATTCGCTTCATTTTCTCTGACAGATTTAAAACAAATTAAGGTTGATTTAGGAAAATTTTCTGATGACCCAGATAGGTACACAGACGTTCTCCAAGGATTAGGACAAAGTTTGACCTCTCTTGGAGAGATGTAATGCTACTACTAGGTCAAACTTTGAATGAGAAAAGTGAAGTCTTAGATGAGGTTAGAACGGAGGTGATTTGTGGTTCATGTCTAATACTGATGGCAGTATGTCCTCTGAGGAAAGGGACAGGTACTCCACGGAAAGACAGGCAGTTCCCTTTGAGGATCCCAAATGGAACTCTGAGAAAGAAGGTGACTGGTTTCTAAACATGTATCATTTCTACATTACATTTTCTAACATGTATCTTGGAAGGTTTACATTCATCTAAGAAAAAGTCTATGGATTATTCTATGTTGTCTACTATTTACCAGTAGCAAAATGAGAGTTCCTCACCCTTTCTTTCTTTTTATTTCTTTTTTTTTT
>NW_003852458.1:9932414-9936894 GCF_000181295.1 Otolemur garnettii | reverse complement strand
CACCTTTGGCATATGGGGCCGGCGCCCTGCTCCTTTGAGCCACAGGCGCTACCCATCACAGTCATCTTTTATAATCAAGATCAAGAGGAAGAGGAAAAAAGGAAAGAAGGGATTAAAAAAAGAATGACAGCTCTAATAATGGCACTCTGACAAATGGGCACCATTCAAGGCAGAGGGAGGCCAGAGGAGCTAAGAAACAGTGCTTCCAATGTGGTCAGATTGGCCACTTCAAGAGAGATTGCCCCTGGTGGTACTGCCTGTCAGTAAGCCACCAGGCTTCTGTCCAGAATGCAAGGGTGACCACTGGAGGGCAGCCTATCCCCAGAGGCAAAGGCCTCCTAGGACAGTGACCTCATCAGCCTCCAAACTGGGCTCAGGGTGCCCAGAGCAGTTTCTCATGGCTCCAGCTTGTGTCATCACCCCTCAAGAGCCCCAGGTATGCCTCAAAGTGGAGGGCCAGGGGAAAGAATTTCTTCTGGATACTGGAGCAACGTTTTCTGTACTCCTCTCTAACTCTGGTCTTCTATCTCCCAAATCTGTACCCATACAAGGGGTGTCTGGAAAGATAGTTTCTAAATTCTTCTTGCAGCCTTTAAGCTGTAATTGGGTGACTGGCTGTTCTCTCACACCTTCCTAATCATGCCTGACCTGAATGTCCTGCTCCCCTGTTGGGGAGGCACATACTAACTAAAGTGGGAGCAACCATTTATATAAACATGGGATAAGAACCCATATTATGCCTTCCCTCATTAGAGACAGAAATTAACTCAGAAGTTTGTGCTACCGAGGGACGGGTGGGAAGAGCAAGATATGTTCAACCGGTCCAAATTAAGTTAAAAAATCCCACCGTCTATCCCAATCAAAAATAATATCCTCTAAAAGCAGAAGCTAAGGATGGGCTAGTACTCATAATACAGAACCTAAACTGACAGAAATTATTAATACCTTGCCATAGTCCCTGTAACACTCCTATTCCAGGAGTGCCAAAGCCAAACAGGACTTGGAGACTAGTATAAGATCTCAGCAATACAAATGAAGCAGTCATTCCTCTCCATCCTCTAGTTCCCGACCTGTATACTTTATTGTCTCATATCCCTGTTTCACAGTCCAAGACTTAAAAGATGTCTTTTTCTGTGCATTCCTCTTCATGAGAATTCCCAATACTTTTTTGCTTTTGAAGACCCCTCTGACTCCAACACCCAGCTCACATGGACTGTGTTACCTCAGGGATTTAAGGACAGTCCTCACTTGTTTGGACAAGACTTAGCCCAAGATTTCAGTTGTTTCTCAACTCATATCCCTCAGTGACTTATTCAGTATGTACATGACATTCTTTTGGGAGCACTAGATGCAGAGGAATGCCACAGAGCTACCCAGGCTCTATTAAACTTTCTAGCTGATTGTGGGTACAAAGTTTCCAAGGCTAAAGCCCAATTATGTGTGTCTGAAGTGCGCTATTTGGGTCTCCAACTTTCACAGGGTTAAGAGAGCTTTGGGCAAAGAAAGAATAGAACCAATATTAGCTCACCCTAAACCTCAAACTCTCAGACAGCTTCAAGGCTTCTTAGGAATTAAGGGCTTTTGCAGACTCTGGATTCCTGGATATAGTGAAATAGCTAGACCACTCTATTCTTTAATTACAAATGCTCTTTTACAAGCCCCTGCTTTGAGTCTTCTACTAGACAATTTAATCTGTATATTACAGAGCATACTGGAATTGCCCTAGGAGTTTTGACCCAACACATAGTCCAGTTTTATAACCTGTAGCTCATCTTAGTAAAGAAATTGACACCGTGGCCAAAGGATGACCACATTGTCTATGGGTAGCAGCTGTGGCCCTCTTTACCCCAGAAACAACTAAGCTAATTTGGGGAAGAGATCTAATTATTTACACTTTTCATGATTTTACTGAACCTTTAAATCAAAAGGTAATCTTTGGCTGTCAGATAACTGCCTTCTTAAATATCAAGCCTTATTACTAGAAAGACCGGTTCTACAATTACACCACCTGTGCCACTTTGAATCCTGCCACTTTCCTCCTTGAATCTAATAAGGAAATAGGGCATGATTGCCAACAAATTATAGCACAGACCTATGCAGCTACAGAAGACTTACAAGAAACTCTTCTACCCAATCCAGACATGGTTTTGTATACAGATGGAAGTTCTTTTATAGAACAAGCAGGCTAGACTGTAGTTGCTCAGTATGCAATGATTGAGAGTGGGTCTCTCCCTTTTGGAACCAGTGCATAATTAGCTGAGCTAATAGTTTTAACCCATGCTTTAGAAATTGGGAGAGACAAATGAGTCAATATATACGCTGACTCAAAATACGCTTTCCTCATTTTACATGCCCATGCTGCCATTTGGAAGGAAAGACAATCCTTAACTTCCAGTGGCTCCCCCATAAAATATCTCATGAAATAGACAGGTTGCTACAAGCTGTTCACAAGAAGTTAGCCGTCATCCATTGTAAGGGATACCAAAAAACCTTAGATGATCTTTCTGAAGGTAACTGACTTGCCAAGAAAGAGGCAAGGGAAAAATTCCCCTTGTGGCATCCCTCATTTGGGAGGGATCACTTGAGAATCATGCACCTCAATAACACAAAAAGAAAAGGAATTGGCTTTATCCAGAGACTTTTCACTACTTCTATCAGGCTGGCTACAAAATAGAAGTGGACTTTGCTATTACTTGCTGCAAGCCAATGGAAAATACTTAAAACTTTACATCGGTCTTTTCATTTTGGCACCGAAAGTACCTATCAAATGGCTAAAGCTCTCTTTAATGGAAATAACTTGTTTAAAACCATAAAACCATAACAAGGGCTTATGAGGTATGTTAGAGAAACAATCCTTCAAATCACCATCTAGCACCCCCAGATACACAAAAACGATGTAAATATCCAGGTGAAGAATGGCAAATAGATTTTACTCATCTCCCTAAGGTACATGGTATATAATATTTGCTGTTATTTATGGATACTTTTACTAATTGGGTTGAAGCATTCCCTTTCAGGACAGAAAAGGCCCAGGAAGGTTGTAAAGGCTTTAGTATATGAGATTTTTCTCAGGTTTTGACTCCCTCTGAGTTTGCAAAGTGATAATGGGACTGCCTTCAAAGTGGCTGTGACACAGGGAATTTCTAAAGCCCTGGGCATAAAATATCATCTACAATGTGTTTGGAGCCCCAATCCTTTGGGAAGATAGAAAAAATGAATGATAAATTTAGAGGACAGTTATGAAAGGTAACTCAAGAGACTCGTCTCCCTTGGACTAAATTACTTTCCATTGTTCTCCTTAAAATAAGAAATTTACCTCAGAGACTCGGTTATAGCCCATTGGAGTTACTATATGGAAGGCCCTTTTAAACTAATGATTAATTATTAGATCAAGAAACTACAGAATTAGTAAAATATATTACATCTTTAGCTAAATTTCAACAAATCCTTAAAAACCTCCCAACTATATTTTCACATTCAACACTAAAGGAGCTTTTCTCTCCTGGAGATCTAGTTATGATCAAAACATTTCCCTCCAATTCACCTTCCCTTACCCCAAGTTGGGAGGGTCCCTTTTCTGTTATCTTGTCTTCTTCTATAGCTGTTAAAGTTATGGGAATAGATTTCTGGGTACTTCATTCACAAGTAAAATCCTGGAACCCACCACCTCCATGGAAATGGATCATGAAGAGAATTAACCACAGTCCACCTACACTTGTGAGCTTAAAGAAAATTTGAAATTATTATTTAGAAGACAGCAAGAAAATTGTTAATATAGTTTTCCTTTAATATCACTGACTTCGTTATTTACAACCTGACACCACTGACACTGTAATTAACCTCCTTCTCTCATTATTTTACTCTTGTCTTTTAATGAGCTAATCAGATTTGTGTCTTCCAGAAATGATGTCATCAAGCTACACACAGTAAAGATGGTTCCAGTCCAAGATCTGATTCTATCATGGACCCCTGGATCTCCTTTCCTCTAGAGAAACCCTAATTGCCCCTGTCTCTCACTGCCTGATTCAGCAGGAAGCAGTGAGATCAAGTCTTCCTCCTTTTTCCCTAACAGCAATTAGAGTTTCTACTCAGAGAGGGAGAATTGATCCAGGGTGGATGGCGCCCCAGTGAGCTCAGCTAGAGATGAGGGGCAGACCTGCTGTCTCTGTCCTACGGGTGTTGATGTGGCAGCAGCCAGTAGAGGAACCAACAGGTTGAGGGGGTCACAGGAGGCTCCAATGGTGGGTGGGGCCAGACAACTGCCAGGGGGACACCTCCAGGTTGCCAGCTCAGGGAGCTCTGTAGTGTTTCTGCCTTGGCCTCTGTCTCCCTCTCCTTGCACTTTCTGCTCAAGGGGAACCCCCTATTTCCCTGGTCAATTTCATGTAAGTCCTGGTCAATTTCATGTAAGTTTCCTAGGCCTGAGAATGGAAGGAATTATATCTATTCATTTGTTAAGACACACACACACACAAGCATA
>NW_003852458.1:9930163-9931519 GCF_000181295.1 Otolemur garnettii | reverse complement strand
GGAGAGACTATGGGTCTGACTGAGATGTTCTCAGAGAGGGTCTCTTCCATGGCCAGAGCCACTTTTGATCACTTCCTCTTTGTGGCTCAAAAAAGGTACAGGTTTTCCAGGGCAGCCTCATGGATTGGGACCACCTCCTTTATCATCCTGGTTCTTCCTGTTGTCTTTGAGACTGAGAAGTTGCAAATGGAGCAACAGCAACAACTTCTAGGGCCTGACACAGGGCTGTCTGGAGGAATGCCAAGGGCTCTACCTTCTCGTCCCGGGAAGACCTAGATTATTACTGCTATGTTGCTGGGAGAAGGTCAAAATTCAATAGTATTTGAACTGCTGTTTATTTGAAATTTTTTTTTTTCAACCTTTGGCACACTGATCTATCTAAACCTGGGGGTGGGGAAATTCTCTTCACATTGTCTCACAGATAGACTGTCAACTTGCAACCATACCCTCCACGATATCCTGACTTATATTTTCTGTCCTCACTCTGATACCAGAGTGCAGCCGTGCAGATGGTTACTATTGCTTGTAACTGGAAGATCTCAATATCCCGTTGTGGAGTAGGAACTGATGCCAGTGGGAGGGATGTATCCCTGACCATGAATGACCTTTTTTTTTTTTTTTAATAAAAAAGAATGGCGATGGGCGGCGCTTGTAGCTTAAAGGAGTAGGGCGCCGGCCCCATATACTGGAGATGACGGGTTCAAACCCCACCCCGGCCAAAAACTGCAAAAACAAACAAACAAAAAAGAATAGTGATGTGTGGGAGGGACGTGCACACAATATCAAACAGGCAAAAGACATTACAACTGTCATGTAAAGCGGCCACTATGAATCCCTGTCTATATTGGAGAGGAGGAAGGCTGGCTGCAGCTTCAGCCAAGGGATGGGGACTGTGGAGGACAGAGCAGGAGCTTGAGTCCTGTGCGCATTTTGTCTATTAGACCTGTGTGTGTAAAAAACCAAATAAACAGTGCTCACTTTTTGTATTTAAATATTAAAAATGATTCCAAAGGGGAAAAAGTCGTTTTCAACAGCTTGCTTTTCATGATGTGCCAAGGAAATGAGATACTACAATTTAATCTAATTCATTTCTTTGATCTCTCTGGGTTGGAGTCAGCACTACTAGAGACATATGGGATTGTATCCTTGCCAGAGAGGGAAGTCGTATTAACAGAAGGAGGAAAGGAAGGACATGTGCTGATGAGAAGGAAGCAAGACGTGCACCACGCTCTGCGCCGCTCTGCTGCTGGCTGAGAATTGTGTACTCATTTTTACATGTCCTCAAGTATTCTCTGAAGATCTGATGATTTTACTACTATTAATATGTAATGTTCCACTGTATGTGGACATTCTATT
>NW_003852458.1:9827675-9930007 GCF_000181295.1 Otolemur garnettii | reverse complement strand
TGGCCAGAGGTCACAAATTTCAGTTATGTAAGATGAAAACATTTTACAAAGAGGTGGCCAACACATAGAGGATATTTTGTAAATATTCTGTAAAATTTTATAATGAGTAGTTTGTAAATAAAGGTACATTTGACTATTATTTTCCATTTTCCCTATGCATGGTGGCTTTATGGGAGACTGGGACATCCTGTACCATACGGCATAGTGCCTATAGTTACTTAAAGGAATGCTTAAGTTTTTGAGAGCAGAGATCTTATATTAAGTTTTATTATTATAAAATAAAATAAAAAACAGGGCTCCTGCCTTGTGTCTTTCCACATTCTGGCCCAGGCCATCTCCTAAGCCCTGGGAGTATCTTTGTCTTGTACAAGTTCAGCTTAGAAGTGCCAGGGAGTTAAAGCCCCTGGGGGTAGTCCTTGGAGAAATAGCATCCAAGTATTCACTCTGCCTTCCATCTTTCAGTCGAGCCATTTAGGGAAGAATTCTGTGCACTGCTCGGAAGTCCCAGCAGAATTGAAAATTCATTGCTGATGGTAAGAATCTCAGTAATGGATGCTTGCATTAGCTCTCTCTTCTTACCTGTGCCCTTCTCCAAGCTCACCGATCCTGCTCCCTAATAGAACCTCTTAAATAAACTGCTTGCACTAGTACTTGTGTCTGGGTCTGATTTCAAGGGTTTACAAAATAAGTCACCATGTTTTTAAAAGTAATATGGCAATAATCCTATTGAATTAAACTATGAGGCCCAAGAGAAGAACGGATTCTTTACTACCACATGAAGTAAACAGGACCTTGTAAACATACCTGTTTTACTGTGCTTTCAGATAAGAACCACCATCTCCTTACTTCCTTTACTAAACACACTATAGCAAGCTGCATAATAGATACTATTAAATAACAGAGCACACTGACTCCCAGAAATGGAACTTTCTAAGCTACATATTTTTAAAAAATCACAGGAGTTTTTCCCCCAAGAAGACAGGGGTAATTAAGATTTTTCATATTTGGTATCTTTTCTCCTGGGAAGACTAAGACCTCCAGCTTTTTGGCAGGTCAGGCCCTCCAGTAAATCTATGTGACCATTTGAACTTGTATTCTGACCACAGTCATTCTTGTCCCAAACATGGAACGTGCCCAATTGACTACTCAGAACAATTTCCAACTTGCTGATGTGTCAATTCTAATAAAAAGGACAGCAAGAAGTCGCCTGGACTGCCCATGTAGCACCCCCACCATTCCTCACAGAATCCAATGATTGAGAGAGTAGCTTCAAACCAGCTTAAGGGAAGGAAAACATCTGCTCTATCAGTCCCTCTATCCTAGCTATCCTTTTTTTTTTTTTTTTTTACAAATTATGGATTTACTGTATGCAGCAGAAATCTACAGGAGAAATTCTGTGTAAACTGCTATGTTATTGTTTAGAATAACTATAAAAATAGAAAAAGAAGATGTCCATTTACTCATGCAGAAATGGAATAATTTTAGATTTAGATAGTATCCTCTTTAAAAGTCTCATTTTATAAAAAGAATACTAGCCAGCCTCCCAGCCCAGTATCTATTGAAACATTTATATCAGCACTTAACTGAAAACACAATTCTCAAGGAAATTGGTGGAATTCTAACTATAAACTTACTGACTCAATATAAAATAAAAGGTTAAGGGGTAAGGTATAAGAACACACTAACATGTAAATACTGCAAATATTTTGGTGAAGTAGAATAGACTTCTATCACGTACAGAGTCACTCTGTGTTTGGATTTTTCACATATTGGATCTTGTGGTAAATCACAAATTAGCTATGTTTCTAAAATGAATCAATATAACTTTAGCTAAAAGCAAAAATACTTGGCAATTTAGTAAGCATTTGCAGCATTACAGTAGGCAAATGAAGATTTTTGTTTGTTTTAGACAGAATCTCGCTCTGTCGCCTAGGATAGAGTGTAGTGGTGCAATCATGGCTCGGTGCAATCATGGCTCGTTGCAATCTCAGATTCCTGGACTCAATCTTCTTGCTGCCTGCCTCATCCTCCCAAGTAGCGAGGATTATAGGTACACAGCACACACCACCATATCTGGCTAATTTTTCCATTTTTTAAATTTTTTTTTGTAGAGACAGGGTCTTTCTATGTTGCCCAGGCTTGTCTCAAACTCCTGGCCTCAAGTGATTCTCCTGCATTGGCCTCCCAAAGTGCTGGAGTTAGAGATGTGGGCCTCCACACCTAGTTAAGATAAGGTTATTTCAGAACACTATTTCAAAAACTTCTTAGACTTTCATTACTACCTTCAAGGACCCTTGAGTACAAGGAGACTCCAGTTTAAGAACCACTGGTTTAGATCACAGTGGCTATTTCTTAGATGTCTGTCTGGGACATTTGGTGTAAATCAACCTTAGAACCCTGGTAATCTAAAATTATCACCTTTCTAAAGCCTGACTGTCTGGTAACCTAAAGATTAGAAGATGGCTTCAGAGCCAAGTTCACAGCAAAGTCCACTCTGAAGATAACTATTTACAAGTGCATTCTCCAGTAAGATATGTCTGGTCAGGATTTATGGAGAGAAGCTTCTCTTTGTGGGGTTGAGTTGGCCTGTCTGCTGCTCCTGCCCATGCTGGGGTATGATCATATCTAGGCAGTGGATCACCAGGAAGCTTTAAACTCTAAGACAGAAATTTTAGTCTTTCTGCTTTCCATACTTCCCCCAGTGCACCCCATGCCATCCTTACCTGCCACTCACAAGTGCGCACACATACACATGTCTCTGTCCAGCATAGGGAAGAAAAACAACATGAAAGTCCAGAATCTAGTAATTCTCAGCTTCCTCTCTCTCCATACACCTGCTTGTGCGTGCACACATGCACACACACATATACTTTGTATTTATGAGCAGCAAAATAGACCCAAGGACACAGTTTATCAAGCCCAGGTCTATAAAGTGCTTTTCCATTTTTTTTTAATTTCAAAATATTAAGGAAGTGCAAATGTTATATGGCTTGGTTTTGTAATGCTTGATCATGGCTATAGGTGTGTCCATCATCAAAATAGTGTTCATTATACCCGTTAGGTAGGTTTTCACCCCCTCCCCAAACTTCCACTGAGTTTTACTTCCCTCTCTGCACAGGTGTGCTCATCGGTTAGTTCCAATTTAATGAGTACACGTGGTGTGGTTTTTTCCCCATTCTTTAGATACTTCACTTAGTTCCATCCATACAGTTGCAAAAGACATTAATTCATCCCTTTTTATGGCTGAGTAGTATGGTAAGCATACACCACATGTGCTTTTTCGTTTTTGAAAATCTCCAGATTTCACAGTGGGTTTTATACTTAGAGAAAAGCTTAATATCAGAACACACTTCCCCGTCTCTTAACTAGTCCTCTCTCCTTTCTCACTGAAAGGGCTAAATGAATTCACAATTTTTATAACGTAGCCCGCTTATCTTTTCCAGATTTAACACTCAGATTTTACATAGGTGGTTTTAGTTCTTAGAATAAAAATGATGACTTTTTTTACTTCCATTTCTCTCTTTAAAAAATACCCTTTAAAAACACCCAAAGAAAGTTCTTTTTGCATTTTGGGTAGTTAATGTTGAGACTGTAATAATTCAAAAAATGTGTGAATATGAATCTTGGTCAATAGAATGGTAGTTGAAATTTCAACATAAAACCTGTAAGTGGTGCAGAAACATCTGGTTTCTATGTAATTGTGGCTTTGTTTAATTTTGTTAACTCTATAAGGCTGACAAAGGGTCAGCTCCTATAATGCAAACGTATGATAGTGAATAATTTTTAAGGTTAGTTTTCTTTCTCTTCCCTTCCTTCCTTTCTCCTTTTTCTTTTTTTTTTTTTGAGACAGAGCCTCAAGCTGTCCCCCTGGGCAGAGTGCCGTGGCATTACAGCTCACAGCAACCTCCAACTCCTGGGCTCAAGCAAGTCTCCTGCCTCCGCCTCCCAAGTAGCTGGGACCACAGGCGCCTGCCACAATGCCTGGCTATTTTTTGGTTGCAGCCATCATTGTTGTTTGGCGGGTCCGGGCTGGGGATTCGAACCCGCCACCTTAGGTGTACGTGGCTGGCGCCTTAGCCGGTTGAGCTATAGGCGCTGAGCCTCCTTTTTTTTTTTTTTTGCAGTTTTTAGCTGGGGCTGGGTTTGAACCCACCACATCTGGCATATGGGGCCAGCTCCCTACTTTGAGCCACAGGTGCTGCCCTCTCTTTTTTTTTTTTTTTTTTTTTTGTTTTTTTTGTTTAGATTGCCATCAGTGTAAGAGGATTATTAGGGACACTGCTGATATTACTATCCTAGCAAGGACATGGCCATCACAAGGATTCTCCTTTCATCCCAAAGTTGCATGATGCCTGTCATTTTCCATGCTTTTCCAGTTTGAGTCCTCTATAGTTAGAAGGTCATTTGCTTGAGAGAGAACTTGATAAACGGGTACTCAAAAGTTTGAGTTCTCTGTTCACCTCTGCCTTTGACCTACCTCCCATATGATATTACGTTGAGCTGGACTCAGATAAAATTACCAAAGACATGAAGTTAACTGGCCTTCACTTTCCCTCCCCAGAAGGGTTTTCTTTCTCAAGGTTTCTGGCTCCTTAAACTCTCCGCAGCAATCTGAAGTTTAGTGACTGATCACAACTTAATTAATGACAATAGCAAGTAACACTGAGTGCCTATGATGTTGGGGGCCCACCCCGACTATATTACATGCTATCTCATTTTATTCTAGTGGCAACATATCCAGGTCATTATTTTATTTCATTTTATTTTATTCTTTTGAGACAGAGTCTCACTACGTCGCCCTCGGTAAAGGTCCGTGGTATCACAGCTCATAGCAACCTCAAACTCTTGGGCTCAAGCGATTCTCTTGCCTCAGCCCCCCAAGTAGCTGGGACTACAGGTGCCTGCCACAACATCTGGCTATTTTTTTGTTGCAGTTGCCATTGTTGGTTAGCTGTTCCAGGCCAGGTTCGAACCTGCTCCCTTTGGTGTATGTGGCTGCTGCCATAACCACTGTGCCGAGCCCAGGTCGTTATTTTAATTTGAGGATGATGAAGCTGAGATTCTATGAAGTTCAGTTGCTTTTCTAATATCTTCAGCTATTAGACCCTAGAATTGAGCTGGGCCTACCTGATTACAACCTTGGAAGTTAGTTTGCTATGGGATACTGCAAGGATGATCCCCTGGGATAGTAGCACACGTAGCATAATGAAGTAGAATAAAATATCAGGTTCAAGTCCAGACTGTGTCATTGTTTAGTGTGTGTGATGGGGCAGGTCTCCTAAACTTTTGGAGCACTAGAGTCTGCTTTGCCAAATGAGATCAGGTTATGTCTAAGGCTTCTCACTGTGCCAAAGTCCGGATGCCTTGTCAGCTGAACTCCAAGGCAGTGCAGGGGACTTAGCTATGCATCCATCTATATGCAACCCTCAATAGAACTTTCTCCTGTACCCAGTATCCCAGGCCTATGGGCTGCTCCCTGAATGTCTAAGTAACAGTAAAACCTACCATTTGCTGAAAGTCTGTTAAGTCCCAGGCATTTTAGTAGCAGCCTTAGATAGATTATCTAAGTCTTTTTTAATTCCTCACCATCCTATTTGTCAGCTATCATTACCTCATTTTCTTATGAGAAAATTATTTCTCAGTTTAAGTGAGCTTCCAGGAGTTATCCAGCTAATAATGAGGAGAGATAATATCCAAACAGTTTTCCTGATTGAAAGCATTGCCTTTCCCAGGCTGTTTACCATGAATTTCTTTTCTGAGCTAAAAATGAAAGCACATGAACTGATCAGATTCAGTGCACATATGGTTCCCTCTAACAGAATACTTGAAGTCACGATCATCTTGGATGAACTGGGGAGACACATTGACTGAACCCCTATTTCTCCATGGGCTCTCTCCTCATCTCACGCATGCCCCTATACTGGGCAGGGCTCAGCGGGCTGCTAAAAAGGAAGCAACGTGATGAATGAAGTCACACCTGTCAGGATGCTTCCTCTGACTGTCCGTGTGTTTATTATATTTCCTCTCCTTCTATGATATAAGCAGTGACGGCCTCAAATTAGTCAGTACTTCGAGGATTGTCCTGTTTCCCCTACCACTGATTTCATGTGGAATTAGCACATGAGATTACTAGTGTGATGAGCATTCTTTCTTATCTTTCCTTTTTTCTTCTTGAGCAAAACACAAAAGCCCTGATTTTTCCATTTGCATCACCTACTTCTGACTGCACTCTTGTTAACTTAGTGTCAGGTGACTGCCTATTAACTTCTTTCTCCCATTTAATAAACAATAGTTTTTAAAAAGGAAGGCAATCAACCCCAAAGGAACCTCTAATTGGTGAGGTTTTAGGCTGTCAGAGTTTTCTGATACCTCTGAGATCACATGTCAGGTGGGTATTCATGCACCTGATGAATAATCTCCCACTCTGTTATCTTCTGGATTATCCACGAGGCAGGTGGCTGAGACCCCCACACTGGCTTTAAAGTGTCTTTTAAGCTGGCTAGTCTGTTCACCACGGTTGCTGTCCTTGGACTGACCCCTCCGAGGACTGAGTCCTATGCTTATCAATTTCCTGTTTTCAGCTTGGGGTCAGGCTCTGACATAAGGGCTCTGTGTTCTCTGTGGCATAAGGAAGAGGAAGGGCGACTCCCTGGACGAAATGGAAACTGCCAAGTCCAAGGCTATAGGAAGCTGGCTCAGCTCTTCCCACTGGGAAGTGAACGTCCTGAGGGGAGATTCTGAATCTCAGATGTTTAGGAACCTGGGGACAGAGGAAGGAGTATGGGAGGAAAGAAATCCATCTGACCTGAGATCTGATACAGAGGGCCATAGCATCACTATTAGGGTTGGAAAACCTGTGTTCCAGACGCAGTAAAGAGGGTGACACTGGTCTGTGAGAGTGCCCACAGGTCTGCTGGGAGGCTTTTACATTAATTTAACACCAAGCTACCAACTTTAGACTTGTTAATTGTCCAATGCACAAGCACTCAGATTTCCTAAGTTGTTTCTGCTGTTTGTTTATTTCTGGGCACCTCTTTACGTAAGTAGGGAGAAGGGGTGTGAGCATATCTCAGCCCTGGGCCCAGGGACATTTACTCTCAATATGTCACTGCCACCTAGCTCAGGTCAGTACAGGGGACATGCGTGAGGTTGCTCACATCTCTGAAATCGAGTTTCCCCCCAGTGAAAGTGTGGGAGAAAATACCTGCCTTGCCCTTTCTTATAAGGCTGTTGTGAAGATTAAGGCAGTTAATATATTTTCATTTATTTTTTCAAATTTTTTTAGCACAGGGCAGCTCCATGCTCCCCATCCTAAAGCTTTGGAGGTTCTCAGTGAAGAAGATAAATGAGAACCTTGCCATCAGGGTGCTTATGTTCCATAAAACCTTAGTGATTTTCAAGTTTTCAAAACTTGGGTAACAGTTTGTTCAGTTTGAATCTTACGTGAAAATCCAATAAGCAAAATAAATAAAAAAAGAAGTGAGGGCAGGGGCTAAAGTTCTGTTTGCTCACCCCAGCCTCTGCTTCCTAGTGGGCCTTGGAAGCACTATTTGCAAATTGCATCAAGAAATTTCGTCACACATGCAGGAGATACCAATTGAGAACTTGGTGACTCCTGAATTTGCAACTACTTTGCATGGTAGATGCTGTCAGTGCCCACCCAGATCACCCCTGCTGGCTGGAGCTTTTGGTACATGCCCACTCTCCCTCCTCCAGCTGCTGTGAGTGCTGGCCACTGGCAGCTCACAGATGTCCCTTTAACCAAGAGCATTGTTCTTGGCTTTTGGGAAACTGCTTGTCCAGAGAAGCCACAGGCCACCTCTCCTCCTTGTACCAAGGTGTAATAACCCTTCAAGCTTCCCAGCACTCTGTGGGCTCAGACTGAGACTGGGCTTCAGCTTTGCCCTCCCCCTGGCATCTTCTCCCACCTCTGCTGCCTCCCCCACTCCATGAAGGTGGTTTTCTCTTCCCTCAGCAAATCCTGTACAGAGTCCCCATCTCAGACTATGCTTCCAGGGAGCACAGTGTAGTACACATGCACCTCGTTATGTGTTCCATGTGGCTTATATGTGGCACAAAAATAAAGATGCACAGGGCTATTGGAAAACTGAAGGAAGAATGAGAAAAAGGACTTTTTTTTTTTTGGCCAGGGCTGAGTTTGAAAACGCCACCTCCAGCAAATGGGGCCAGCGCCCTACTCCTTTGAGCCACAGGCACTGCCAGAAGGACTTGTCACTGGTTTCCAGGATGATGTTCTGATCATCAACACCTCCTGTTAAAGCCCTGTACTAAGATCCCCCAGTATATGTTAGCATTCTGTAAACTGTAGAGTGCCAGGCAAAGGTGAACCGTGTTTCTGTAGCCAGGAGAAACAGCATCAAGGTTACAGTAACCACCTTGGGACAGTGATTGCTCTTTCCCACTTCTTGCTGGAGTTCAAGTGAAAAGTACTCGATGGGCAGAGGAACTGGTTTCAGGATGCTCTGTGAACCAGCCTGACCTGTGTGTGCCGTGACCTAGAGACTGCTTCACTTTATCCACCTGTCAAGGGACAGAGTAGATTCTTTGGGGACTGCAGAGTAGATGAGTTGCAAAGCATTAGTTACTATTTATGTTGTTTAAAATATCCATTCTACTGCTTGAAATTGTGTGGTACAGTTAGTTCTATGGGATAAGGCAGAAACTTGTAAAAAATTATTTAAAGTGTCATAAATTATTTATTTTGGAATAATTTCAATGGAGATTGCATCTGGGAGTGATTTTGTCTGAAATAAAGGATATTTGTGGCCAGGTGTGGTGGCTCATGCCTGTAATCAAGCACTCAGGGTGGCTGGTGGGTGGATTGCCTGAGCTCATGAGTTCAAGACCAGCCTGAGCCAGAGTGAGACTGCATCTCGAAAAATGGTAAGGCACCATGGCAGGTGCCTGTAGTCATGGCAGCTACTCAGAAGGCAGACGCAAGAGAATCACTTGAGCCCAAGAGTCTGAGGTTGCTGTGAGCTATGTCACCATGTCACGCTACCTGAGGCCACAAAGTGAGACCCTGTGTCCAAAAGAAACAAACAAATAAATAAATAATAAAACATAGTTGTATTGCTGCAGAAAATGTGAGGTTATCTTGTGTTATTTGTGCTTTCTTATCTCTTGGCTGGGGGAGATTGTGAGTGCACAGCAGGGTGGGTTAAGCTGGGGCTGGAAATCTCTCCTGAGCTCACCTGAGCAAAGTGTGTGTCTATGTCAGGGGTGTGTGAGCATTTATGTGTGTACGTGAATGTGTATGTGTGTGTATGTGGTGAGTGCCAATATTGTGAGAATGTATGTGTGTGTACTTGTGTATGTGTGCATGTGTGTACCAAGAGCAGGAGCCACTCAAATCCAGAGTGACTATAGCCACCTTCAGCCTCTAGGGGTTTCTCTAATACTGCAGGGTGAGAACCAGGGTTGTGTTTTTGGACAAGAATAAGTTTCCTGGGATGGGGGTGGAGGCTTTATATGTGGCACAAAATAAGCTTCCTAGGATGGGGGTATGGGAAGGTTTATATGTGGCACAAAAATAAAGATGCACAGGGCTACGGGAAAACTGAAGGAAGAGTGAGAAGAACTTGTTACTAGTTTCCAGGATGCTGTTCCAATCATCAGCACCCACTGTTAAAGCCCAGTACTAAGACCTCAACAGCTTTTATTTCTAAATTGTTACCTACATATTTTCTTGAATTATATCATATTGAAGAAAATTTTATGCATTTTCGTAAATATTTATGTGCATCCTCATTGTTTAGGGTCATTTCATAAGACACACAAAAGAGAAGTTGTCAAAAGGGGTGAGTGAACTGAGTTCAGCGGAGAGTATTCACAAAGCTGGGGCCACAAAGCTGGGGCGTGATGGAAGGACACTAACCAAGAGAGACAAGGCTCCCAGGGGGAGGGTAGAGGGATTCTTAATACCCTAGTCTGGAGGGGAAGGCAGGGAGCAACCTCCAGGGAGGCTGAGTGAGAGCTGCAGCCCAAGGGAAGCCGCTGGTGGGCCATTGTGGATTCAGCAGGCGATGTGGCCTCCGCCAAACCAAAGCCAGGCAGGAAGGGCCCAGATCTCTCCTTCCTCTCTCCCTTCAATCTCCTGCTGATGCCTTCCCTGGAAAAAATCCAATCAGGAGCTGAAGACAAGGCCACCACTGTGATGCGGGCACAGAGAAGGGCAAGAAAGGGTGGAGAAGGGTGGACAGTACAGTCAGAGGACAAATGGAGACCATGTCAGGCCCTGAGCTGTGCTGCGTCCTAAGGGGCCAGGGGGTGGAGGTGGGGTGGTGGGTGGGGGATGCAGATACAAAAGGAGTGAGCCACAGTCCCCTTCTGGAAGAACATAAGTCAGTAACTGAGAGAGTGTGGTAGAGACCAGAACTTAGCTTATAATCATGACCAGCCTGTTATTGTCTTTTATGAGGAAGATCAAATGACAGTTTACAAACAGTCTAGAAATCAGAATCATTACGCCTAACGTGGCTTTAGAGTAACAGCAGCCCCCGCGTTAAACACCTAACATTCATGGGCAATATCATTCTTGTGTCTTTCTCTGATAGGATTCTGCTACCAGGGAGATGCAAACTCTGGCCTCCAAGCTACTCAGCCATCTGGTCTCCTTGTCAGTATAAACCATTTTCCACAAGGAGAAGAGGCATCTTCCTACATGGCACACCCACCCCCTGTGCCACACTAGATTATAGTGTCCTGTCATTTCATTGGGGGCAAAACAACCGGCAAATGTCCAGGACATGGTAAGCCATGAAACCCGATAGTAAGTGCTGTCAGCTCTAAAACTGTGAAACCTACCTCGCAGTTCTGTGTCTGGTAACAGAGCCAACATTGCACGCGCATGTGTGTGTGTGTGTGTGTGTGTGTATGCATGCACGTACTGTGTGATTTTTAAACACTGAAAACAAAGATAAATGATGGAGCCATTCCTGCCTTAGATTATTCCTTTCTCATCTGCTATGATGGCAGTAGATGGGGGGTTGGGTGCACATTCCAACCTAAGATGGGGCAGTAGGGCTCCCATCCCCCTAGAACTGGTAGCCCCTATTCTGCAGCAGCTGAAATATTTGTACAAAACATGAGATATAAGGTCTGTGAGAATCCATGATTCTGACTTAATTTTTCTAAGAATTTGAAGCAAAACCATTTCATTCAGGAAGAAAGGAAATTGTTCATTGATCCTTTCTGAGAATCATTTTTTAACAATAAAGGTTAGCCACACATTGTGGTGGGTACCTGTAGTCCCAGCTACTTGGGAGGCTGAGGCAAGAGAATCACTTGTGCCCAAGAGTCTGAGGTTGCTGTGAGCTATGGTACCACAGCACTCAACTGTGGGTGACAAAGGAAGACTGTGTCTCAAAAAACAGACAAACCAAAAAACCCTGTAAGGGTTGGTCTAAAGGAAGAGCCAACACTATTTGGTAGAATCTCACCTATGCAAGTGAGTCCCTGGGAAAGTGGCTGGGTGGGTGTTAGGGGATGTTGAGGAACTGTGTTGGCTCCCTTTGCAAAGCAAAACCCCTATAGAGGTGCCATTTACAAATTCATTTTAAAAAGGCAACTAATACAGAAAGATCAGAAAGCTCTGTTTTGAACATACACTGTTGCAGTCTGACTTTGTTTTGAGAAGCTGCCCAGTTTCCCTTTACACAGATTGTACTTTGTAAATGTTCACTATAAACAAAAGCTCAGGCTGAGATGTCGGGGACCGGCCCTAAGAGCTGGCGAACAATATGCTATACACACTGGTAAACAAAGCAGCAGAGTCTGGGCCCATGGACCAGGGATATAAGTGGTGACCACCCAGAGTTCCAAAGGGATTAAAGGGGGCTTCTTAGCTTCCACTCCTGGCAGCTCTGTGTGGGGATGGGGGGTAACTCCCTCTGGTAGCAAGTGGTGGAAATATTTCAACAACCTGTCTGTAGTTTGTCTTCGGGGATTTCTCAGCAAGTAATCAGAGTTATGGTTGATAGTTTAAGGCTTGCTGATTTTTTTTTTTCACAACTATGTAAGTGGTATATATATATTTTTCTAATTGTAGGTTTAGAATACCAGTTTTTTAAATGGAAAAATTGGATGGAAGAATACTGTTTGGACTAATGCCAAAACACAGCTTCCTTTTCTTTTCTCCTGTGAATTACATTAACCCACTTAGCTATTGAAAGTTGTGAAAAGAGCCAGTGGAATTTAGCTGGGTCTGCCAGGAACAGAGGAAGGCAGGGAGTGCTGCGTCTGGGCACAGGCAGGTAGGGGAGCTTCCAGGAGCTCACAGACTACCCTGGCTTTGAGTAGCTCTAAATGAAGAATGGACGGGAGTAAAGGCCTAAACACATTCATCAAGATAGTACACTATTTGTAGCTGTGGTGAAACAGATCATTAAATTGGACAGAGATTGTGGCTGCCGTTTAAGCTTCCTCTGGCCAGACCATGTGTCTCAGATGAATAAAGCAGTAGAAGAACAGTGAGATGAGTTCACATATCCAAGCTGGTTTTGACTTCTGCTCAAACAGAAATTAAGCCATACCCATTGTAGCCCTGATTTGGAGAGGAAAAGAAAATTTAATTAAAACAGGTTTTTGCATAACTGTTTAATAAACAGATCTCTTTTAATGGAAATACTTTATAGATTTCCACCATTGGCTTAAATTACTTTTACTATAATGACGGTGTTTCTCTTTCTCTTGATTTTCCTTGTACTTGGAGCTTACTGAGATCCTTGAGTTTCTATTTTTTTAGTCAACTTTGGAAAAGTTTTAGCCATTTTTTAAGATGATTTTTTCTGTGCCATCTCACCCAAGTCAATCCTATAATATACACACACAAATAGTTAAGTTGGTTAAAGTTGTTCCTCAGCTGACCATATCATTAAGACTCTGGGTTTGTTGTTGTTGTTCAGTTTTTTCCCCTTTCTTGGGGACCCTGTCCTATACAGCCTGATGTCCAGTGTCTTCAAATTGTCATTTCTTATATTTTTTCCTGTTTTCTAGTTACTTTCCACAAGAGGGTAGAACTAGTCTTTGTTAATCCATTCTAGCTCAATCAAGGGCCCCTCCTGAATCCTCTCTCAGAAATGTGAAGCAATTTCTCTCTCCTCCAAATCCTGAGGAAATGTCTTCTCCAGATTTATTGATCATTAGTGGTCATATCTTACCCTAAATGGATAACTCTGAGAATGGTGTTACACGAATTGTTGAACCAGGTTTTCGTTTAGTTGAATAATGAATTCATAGACTGAAGGAGATGATAAGTGAATCAGCAGTTTCTTAGGGCATGTAGGGAAATTCATTTACTGAGGAAGGAGAAGGGAGGAAAGTGGGTCTCCAGCGGGCTGCCAATGAAAGCTAAACGTTAAGGGGATTATATATGTTGTCTAACTGTGTCTATTTTCTCTAAGGTAGGGAGACCAGACGTCCCGCTTTTCAACAATTTGTCCCGTGTCCCGTGGCATTTTTAAAAAGTCTCGATTTTTGGAAAGAATGCACGGACGGGCGGGAGAACAAGAAGGGAATATACGGTTTTCAGCTGCCATGTGGCTATTTCGCCAGAATATGAGTTTTATATTATTTTTGTTAATTTTATAAAGTTAAACTGCAATAATAACAAATAATTGCTGAGAAGTGATTATCGAGAACTGCTTTTCAAAGTTTGCATTGTTGTCAGGCCCTGCCCTGCCCTGTTCCCCCCACTCCCCAGCCATGTTGTCCCGCCTTACCCATGTTAAAATCTGATCACCCTACTTGAAGGGTAAAGAGTGGAACCTGTGTTCTTTTGTGTCTCAATTTCTGGCACCAGGTGTCTCAATTTTATTTATTTATTTATTTATTTTTTTTACATGCCAGCAGTATATATTTATTATTCATGAACAGTCAAAAACTACAAGGCCCATTATTATGAGTAACCACACATATGAAACATCACTGAGCAACATGGAGTGAAAAGGACAGTTATATTTTTATATTAAAAAAATACAAGTACACACACACCCTTTCTCTCAAGTGTTCACTGCATACTTCTACAAAAGCGGGAGGCATCAAGCTGTAGAAGTTCCAATATACATAATATGTTGAAATATCTCAAGCATAAAAACTGTATGTTACGTTGCAAAAATAAAGTTTCTCTCTTCAAACATTTTGATCTGAGCTCAAGCAAAGCAAAATAATGAACACCAGTGATTTTCATATTATCTCACACACTTTAAAATAATCAACACAAAAGGGTAAATAATTGCAAAAACCCTGAAAATATGGAGGCTATGGGAATGAATACATCTCATCCAAAAAAAAAAAAGTCTACAGCAGATCTGTTTCATCCTGGTTCTCAAATAGTTAAGAATCATAATTATACTCAAAATGCAAGTTAAGCCATAACAAACAAAATGATAACAGAAATATCATTACTGCAGACAAGGCAACCTTGCCTTTTATTTCTTTAGACCGATTCACTAGTGCAAGAGCATCATTTACCTGAAAGATCAGAAGAGTCACAATTAAGGAGTACCCATACAAAACTATTTCCTTTTTTCTTTAAAAAGTGCCACATACTATACTTTTCATTACAAATAAAAAATAATAATAAACAAAGCCAACAAACTAATGAAAGACTGTTTGTCTCCATCTCTTGTCAATGAGAAAAGGCCAAAGTGATTCTTTGATTCCAATTCGAAATGGTGTTCGCTGGCCAATGCCCAAGGTCTCTAATTTGGAGCAATCTAGCTGAGCATTTCTTGGACGTTGTGCTCCTAGGACAGGGCTATCAGTAATAGGTCTTAGTGACTGCTGGGGAGATTGAAGGCATCTGCAATTGCACATGCCATTTCATACTTAGTCATTTGTTCATTGCCAGACCAGTGAAAGGTTCCCTTAATCGACGGATCCAGCATCCTCTTCTCTGCTAGCTGCCGACACACAGTAGCTACATCTTTGACGTGTGTGGGAAACCTCTGCTGCCAGTGGTCCATGTTTGCTGACTTGTTGCTGAACTGCACTTTATCAAACATAACAGTCACAGCACTTTCTTCAAGCTTCTCAACTTCTCCGTACAAAATAGGAATCCTCAAAACAGCAGCTCCTAAATTGTTCTCCAGGACAGCTTTTTCTCCTTCCAATTTTGTTTTGCCATACAAATTTAGAGGACTTGGTATGTCTTCCTCCCTATAAGGTGGATTTGTTCCATCAAATACATAATCTGAGCTAATGTAGATGAGAAATGCTCCAACTGCAGCTGCTTCCTTAGCTAAATTCCCAGAAGCATCCACATTAAGTTGAGAAGCAGCATCTGGCTGATTTTCTACAACATCTGGTCTTCTCTCTGCTGCACAATGTACTATGACATGGGGCTGAAAATCATGAACGATGTGATGAACCGCATTAGAATCCAATAGATTAACTTGTTCAAATTTTGGTCTTGCTCTTCGAAAACCACAGCCAACAGCATGCCAGTTATTCTGCTGAAATTCCTTGAATACAGCTCTGCCCAGAAGCCCAGTGGCACCAGTAACTAGAACCCGCCTATTAGGGATGTTAACTTCCTCAAAAGATACAGGATTTGGCTTCTTCCAAATTTCTCAGCTTTTACTTCACTCTCCACTAGCCGGCAGCTTCCAGGAAGAAAGTGGATGGAGAGCTCTTTCGGCCGCCCCACCATGCCCGCCGTTTTCGCGCCGCCGCCGCAGCGGCCGCGACCACGATTGCCGCGGGCCTTAGCTCAGTCGCCTTCGGCCCGCCTCTCTCAGGCCCAGGTCGCGGTGTCTCAATTTTAAAGTTAAAACTTAATCCATTGTATGTCATGGAATGTACACAAAGGATTACAGGCCTCCCTGGTTATTTCTGACTCTGACGGAACGCCTTGATGTAGTC
Organism: Otolemur garnettii; assembly: GCF_000181295.1. Classification (NCBI taxonomy): domain Eukaryota; kingdom Metazoa; phylum Chordata; class Mammalia; order Primates; family Galagidae; genus Otolemur; species Otolemur garnettii. The sequence goes on along the minus strand of NW_003852458.1, from coordinate 9,914,122 downwards.
AAAGCACCTACACTCCTACCTTCTCTTGAGCATCTGGACTGCTCAAGGCAGCGTGAGCCTTCAACCCTGGCTACCTCACCCCCTGTGTGACTCTTCTTGTCTCAATGGGATTGTGATTTTGAAGCTGGCTCAAACCACATGCCCCATTGCTAGAACTACAGGGAATTAGCATCTGGGTGTTTTTGGCTGTTGTTTAGTTTTCCCTCTTTCTTGGGGACATTGTCCTACACGCCTGATGTCCACTGTCTTCAAATTGTCATTTATTATCATTTTCCCTTTTCAACCTCAGCAATAGTGACATTATGAATGGGATAATTCCTTTTTGTGTGGTGGTGTCCTGTGCATTGTAGAACATTTAGTGGCATTCTTATCTCCTACTCGTGAGTTGCCAGAAACAACCCGATTTGAATAGTGACGATGGAAAATTTTTAAGATTTTCAAGATTGAGCACTGAGTAACATCAGTAACTGTTTCTCGTTGTCACTAAAGTAGATGGCAGTAAACAGAGAACCTGATAAATTTAGGGGATTGAAAGACCACCTGGGGGAACTTGGTTATTTTTAACAACTGTTGTTCTGTTTAAGCAGGGTAGAGGTGTTCTGCCAGGTGTAAGTACAGGTACCTGGCAGGAACCGTGTGATAAAATGAACTGTGTCCCTTTTTAACTAAGGCCCTGGGGATCCCACCCACCTGTCCTCTTTCTGATATTAGATTCACTGGGTGGGGGTAGGGGGTGGTGGTGGATGAAGAATGAAATGTTGGCTGTTGTCAAAAAAAAGTACGGCTGCTGAAACTTTTAAAAGTCAATGGAGATGTCATTAGGATTTATCTTCTACTTTTAAACTTTCATCTTTTAAATGAAACTATTATATGTAGAGCACTTGGTTTACAAAAGTACTTTTCAAATTATTATCTTGTTTAATGTGCAAAATGCTTATAACTTGGTTATTATTAATATTATTTCCCCTTTAGAATTGTGTAAACTGAATTTCAAAGACTTTAGTAACTTACCTAAGGTCACCCAGGAGGTAAGTGGAAGAGCCAGGAGTTTGATATCAGATCTAAACCTTCTCATTCTAAGTTCCATCTTCTCTTTAGTTTACTTCTTTAGATTCATAGACCATGATGAATTCTTTCTAAATAAAAGAATGGCGTTTGGTGCCCATAGGACAGTGATTAAGGCGCCAGCCACATATGCGGACGCTGGTGGGTTCGAAACTGGGTTGGGCCAGTTAAACAACAATGACAACTACAACAAAAAATAGCCTGGCATTGTGGTGGGTGCCTGTAGTCCAAGCTACTTGGGAGGCTGAGGCAAGAGAATCGCTTAAGTCCAAGAGTTTGAGGTTGCTGTGAGCTGTGACATCACCGCATTCTACCAAGGGTGACATAGTGAGACTCTGTTTCAAAAAAAAAAAAAAAAAAGGGATGATTTCCTGTTTGCCTAGTTGCCAGTGGCGATCTGAGTTGCTAGAAGCCCTGAGCTAAATTTCTGAGGTCAAGCACATTGGCACTGCCAAATGGTCATGGTTTCTGACTAGCATAGATAAACAATTGGACAGCACAGGACGAGCTCTGAGTGCAGCTCACACAAACCACCTGCCCTCAATCCTCCCTGGCCACCTAAGTCCTGCTTTAGAGAGCATTGTGTCTTTGCCCTGGACCTGGGTGGTATTCAAACACAGGAAAAAGCTTTGCTACCAGAAAGGTGGTCATTGAACTGGCAGTGTTAGGATCACCTAAAATTTTTTTTTTTTTGGCAGTTTTTGGCCGGGCTGGGTTTGAACCCGCCACCTCTGGCATATGGGGCTGGTGCCCCACTCCTTTGAGCCACAGGCGCCGCCCAGGATCACCTAAAATTTTGATTGAAATGAAGAATTTCAGGCCACAACACTTAATGGGGATCTGTGGGCAAGTTCCCTACAAGATTCCTGGACACATTAAAGTCTGAGAAGCACTGTAGTAGGTCCAGGTGTCCTTTGTGACTTCTCAAAGTCCTCTCCACTCTAGTGGTTCTTTAACCCAATAGCAGATGACCTGGACAGTTTTCATGATTCCAGGAGGGTGTGCCTAATCACATCAGTAATGTTATGGCTACTGAAGATGTCAAGAAGCCAGGTATGCCTCAAACTCTTCCCAACATGAAGTCATGCAAGCGTATTTGTCTCTGAAGTTCCCAAGGCCGTGACTGCATCAGACATGCACGGGTGGGATGTGACTACCACCTGAGGGTGTGCTTCTAACGTCAGATGCACTATGCTACCCTGTCCACAGGATTAAGTGAGGTGGCTGTGATCACTGATACTTTCAGGATCTTTATAAATAACACATTTTATTCAGTAGCCTATCAGGAATGTAGGCATTAGCTAATAGAATAATGAAAATGGTGAGTCTAATGTTTGGTTTTCAGATTTGTCCCTTTACTGGTTATAAGTCAAAAAAATCTGATTTCTCTAGACCTCATTTTCTATAAGTTGAAGAGATTAGACTGTTAGTAAGAACTTTTTTTTTTTTTAAAGAACTCCTTTTATAACTCATTAAAACAAACAGAACTCACCTATGGCTAGGCAGGGTTAGTGTGATAATCTATTTTCACAGCAGCTATAAAACATAGTTCATGGACACCATATATCATTTTATGAAAATTGCCCAATTGGTCCATAAAAATAATAAACACATTGACAGGGACTTGTATCGGACTTTGAAAGATTGCTAAGAATATTCTCCTAGGAGAATTTAAATGATAAGTAACTACACTCTAAAAGACAGCGGTTACTATGACTTGCTGAGACAGCTTGTGATTGCAAACAGCTGCTTTGAGGCTGACTCACGTGCTCAAAGTTCAGATGTCTTACAGGGACACTTCTCTAGAGAAACAGGAAACAACATAACATCTACTTCTCCTTCTGGAGGAGGGCAGGCCCTACCTAGACAAACTGAATTTTGCTAACTCAGCTCTTCAATTAGTGATGGTTTAGTGATTATGACATATGTGATTAAGCAAAACCTTCCAATAAAAAGTATCAGAAATCTATAATTTTTTAAAAAAAATTTAACTGTACAAATTTCAAAAATACAAAAAATAATTTTTAATGATATCTACGGAATTAATAAATACTAACATTTTGTCATGTTTTCTTTCGAGTCTTCATCTTTTTGCTGTAGAAATTAAACACACCTACAGTTAAAGTCACACTCACTCCTACATCAATCCCACAACCATGGTTTGAAATGGTTTGTATTATTATTCCCTTGAACTTTTGACACTCCCATATATATTTATGATCCTAAATAATGCAAACCACCCCATCAGTTTCTTTTAATTTGCATGAATGGCATCTGTCTCAGATGCCAAATCCCCTCAAGCCACTCCATTTTCAGGAAGTTGGTGGGGGACAGTTTTGTGGACACTGCCAGGTACCCATGATCAGTTTTCAGTAAATCTCTGTTCTTCTACTCTCCACTTTTCCTGGGACACTGGAAGTTTCTTGGCTGCACAGGTGCAGATTACAAAGGTGGAGGAATAATCCCGGGGAAACCCTCAACTAATGAGCAAAAGAATAAAGAGGCAAGTTTTCCAGGCTCTTGTTTTTCTGAGGGAAAGTCATGAGACACAAACCACACAATTCCTTCAAGAGCCCCAAGCAGGCTAGTAACCAACGCAAAACACATTCTGTATTCACCTGTTTCCTTTGCCTCCTTGCTCCTTCCTGAAATTACTTCCCGTGTAAACCACCAAGTCCATATCCCATCATTGAATTCTCTGCTCAGTTCAAGTAGTTCGAATAGAAATCATCTTGGGTTTTATTGCAGTGTAGTTTTAGAATGTGTTTTGATTTAATAAAAATCAGTAAGTCTGATTTCTATTTGTTGAGGTTTTGTGACCTAGTACATGGTTAACTTTTGCAAAATGTTTCATGTTGGTTTGAGAAGGAGCATTCTCTAACTGTTGAATGCAGACTTATGAACATGTCTATCAGATCAAGTTTGTTGAATTTTGTGGTTGAAATATTCTACCTATTGGTTCATGTCCTCTTGATACATTTGTGAGAATGGATGGGGGGTGAGGGTGTCTGGCACACATTTTTTATGTGGGACATAACCACAAGAGGGACTTTACTTAACAAAATCAAAAAAATTTTTTTTTTTTTTTGCAGTTTTTGGCCAGGGTTGGGTTTGAACTCGCTGCCCCCAGGATATGGGGCCAGAACCCTACTCCTTTGAGCCACAGGTGCCACCCACCAAATCAAATATTTTGGCCTGGTTGTGATTGGAAACCACAGCTGCTTTGAGGCTGACTCCCATGCTCACATTTCAGATGTCTTCTAGGGACATTTCTCTAGAGAAACAGCATACAACATTATATCTATTTCACATTAACCTGAAATAAATTTACTTTTCAAAAAAATAAAGTACCATAAACTTTGCCAAAAAAATGCATAATTGTAGACTTATTGTTTCCTTTTAAGTCTGTAAGTTTTGCTTTTAAAGTTTGAGGCTTTGTTGTTAAGTGCATATAGTTCTAGGATTAGTATATCTTTATCTTGAATTATATATTTTGCCTTTAATGCCTATTTTATCTTTTGCTAGTATAGTTTATTCAATATTTTGTTTTTTGATCAGTATTTTCCTGGCCTAACTTTTTTCATCCTTTTTTCTCTCAAATTTTCTGTTGGAATTATGATTTCATATATGGTCAATATATGTCCTTTATCATTGACGGTTAGATTTTGCTTGCTTTTTCCAAATTATGAATTTTTATACATGTAACTGGCAAATTTGATGAGTTTAAATTTATTGTAGTAATAAATATTTTCAGATTGCCTACCATTCTATTACATTTCTATTTGACAGACTTGGTTTTTTCTTTGTTTTTTTTTTCTTCTTTCTACTCCAGGGCTCACAAAATATTTTATGTAAATAAAATTTTGTTAGGCCATAGCCACATTCATTCAACTGTGTATGGTGCATAGCAAAGGTAGAGTCATGTAGTTGCAAAAGTGATTATATGCCTACAAAGATTATATGCCCTATTTGGCCTTTTTTTTTGAGACAGAGCCTCAAGTCTAAGGTGACCAGATGTCCCACTTTTGGCAGGACAGTCCTGATTTTTAACAATTTGTGCCGTGTCCTGAGGTGTTATAAAAAAGTTCCGATTTTTGGAAAGAATGCATGACAAGCTAGGGAAGGCGGGACAAGGGGAAGGGAACATACGGTTTTCAGCTGCTGAAAAGGTTAATGTAACTCCATTTGGGAATGAAGAGGTTAATGTCACTTCATTTGGAAATGAAAAGGCTGATGTAAACTCCCTACACCCCTCCTGGGCAAGGTCACCCAGGTGGACTGGGTGCCCTACTCCTTTAAGCCACAGGCACTGCCCTATACATAATTTTTTTTTAATGTATTATATTAGTAAATTGTACTTATGTTGAAATTAAAAATGTATATTACAATACTATTTTTGCATTCTATGAAAATTTTTGTTGCTCCATATAGACCAAATTTTTAATTAAGACCCCCCTCCCACAATGGTGTCCCACTTTGCCAATGTTAAAATCTGGTCACCTTACTCAAGTTGTTCCCCTGGGTAGAGTACCGTGGCATCACAGTTCACAGCAACCTCCAACTCCTGGGCTCAAGCGAGTCTCCTGCCTCAGCCTCCCAAGTAGTTGGGACCACAGACACCCGCCACAATGCCCAGCTATTTTTTGGTTGTTTTGGCGGGCCTGGGCTGGATTCAAACCCACCACCTTAGGTGTATGTGGCTGGTGCCTTAGCCACTTGAGCCACAGGCACTGAGCCCTATTTGGCCTTTTATAGAAAAACTTTGTCAACTCCTGTTCTATTAGATTCAAGTATCTCTCTCCCTTTGAAATCAAAGATTGTAATTTTATTCCTATAATAGTTACCCTTATATTATAAGCGCAGACTCTAAAAAGTCAGAAGTTAATAATCTACATTTTTCCCTGAAGGATAGAATGACTTTAGAACTCTTTAGTTCTAGTCACCTTCCCCATCTTCCATTTTTTTGTTTAGTATTTCAGTTTCATCTCATTTAAATTCCTCTCTTCATCAGTCACTATTATTGTTGTTTTTAAGTAAGCCAATTAGTACTCATCCACTTACCAAATCTTTGATACATATTGGGTTTTGCACCCCAGTCTTTCCTTTTTTTTTAAGAGACAGAGTCTCACTTTGTTGCCCTCGGTAGACTGCTGTGGCATCACAGCTCACAGCAATCTCCAGCTCTTGGGCTTAGGCGATTCTCTTGCCTCAGCCTCCTGAGTAGCTGGGACTAAGGTGCCTGCTGCAATGCCTAGGTATTTTTTTTCTTGCAGTTTAGCGGGGTTGGGTTCAAACTCATCACCCTTGGCATATGGGGTTGGCGCCCTACTCCCTGAGCCCCAGGTACCACCCCAGGCTTTCCTTTTCAGTTTAGTTTTCTATTCCTAAAGTACATCCTTGGAGGGGCAAAAACCTACCTAATGGGTACAATGAACACTATTTGGTTGATGGGCACACACACTTATAACCAGGACTCAAGTATTACAAAAGCAATCAATGTAGCTTGAAACATTTCTCCTCCCCTAACATTTTGAAATAAAAAAAAAAAAATAGAGTACATTTTTTAGTAGTTCTTCTGTGGACCATTTAAAAATGTATATCACTCATTGCATATGGCATACACACTCAGACTTTACCTCTCCTCTTGAATGATAATTTAGCTAATATTTTTCCTAAACACTTTGCAGATGAGCTATTTTGAGAAGTCTACTTCAGTCTAATGGTTACTTTGTAGGTAATCTGTATGTTTCTTTTGACTACTGGGAGGATTTTTCTCATTGTCTATGCTGTTCTGTAGTTTTACTCTACTGTGTCTAGGTGTGAATTAGTTTTTACTTGTTTAGCTTAGTATTCATTACAATCTTTAAATCTGAGAATTCCATTCTTTCACTGATTCTGGACCATCAAATATTGCCTCTTCCTCAGCCATTCTAGGCTTTCCTTTGTAACTTCTAGATATATATAGTCTGAGGTCCTCTATCTTGGTAATTAATTTTGAATAATTCATAAACAACATGGATTCTTTCAGCACAAATTCCCACAAATTCCTTCCCCAATATCTACAAGTATTTCAGTGTTTGGACCTCTTCTCATTTATTTATTTCAGTTTAACATCAGCATGAAGACATAGGTTTTGGTATGAAATCTACATTCACATTTATGTTCCATTCCTGTTAGATGTTATTTAACAATTGCCAAGCCTCAGTTTAAGGCTTGAACAAAGAATGCTAAGTGGGGAAGGAGGAGAGTATGTACCTCTAAGTTCGCTGTGTGACGAAATAAGCAAACACTCAATAAAATGGGAAAATGAAAACGATTTCCACACTTAAGTTCAGTGTTATCTCCTCTGCAACTTGAAACATTCTCTTTTTCTCTACTATTTTCAGCTTCTTTGCCTGTACTAAATCCCTCATCATAGGCTATAAAACATTCAGATTTCTCTTTGCCCAAAATAAAAATTTCTGTCTGTCCTGAGGTTTCCTGTCAGTTACAACCCTTTTATTTTATCTTCTTTTCTCAGCAAAACTATTTTTTACTGTGGCAAAATACACATCACATAAAATTTACCACTTTACCATTTTTAATTGTACAGTTCAGAGATATTAAATGAAATCACAATGCTGTATAGCCATTGTCATCATCCATCTCCATAACTATTTCATCTTGTAGAACAAAACCTTTGTATTCATTAAACAAGTTCTTCATTCTCTCTGACCCCAGCCCATGGCAACCACTGTGCTACTGCCTCTATGAATGCAGCTCTTCTAAGGGGCTCATGTATCTTGTTATGCCTGGCTTCTTAAGCAACACAATAGCCTCACGGTTCATTCACGTTGCAGCTTATGTCAGCATTCCTTCTTTTCTAAGCCTGAATAGTATTTCATGGTGTGTATATTTTGGCTGTCCATCATTGATGAACACTTGTGCAGCACACATTTTAGCTATTGTGAATAATATTGGTATAGACATGAACGTAGATGTATCTCTTTGATACTCTGCTTGAAATCCTTTTGGATATATATAACCCAAGAAGTTATATTCTTGGATCATATGGTAAATCTATTTTTAAGTCTTTAGGAGCCACCATACTGTTTTCATAGCAGTGGCATCATTTTACGTTCCCATCAACAGAGCACAAGGGTTCCAGTTTCTCCACATCTTTGCCAACACTTGTTATTTTGTGTTTTTTTTTTTCCTTTTTTAGTAATAGCCATCCCAGTGGATGTGAAACAGTCCAGTGTAAGTTGTTATATTGCTTGGGTAAACACCTAGGAGTGGGATTGATGGGGTATACGGTAAATCTGTGTTAAACTGTTGAACATTTTCCAAAGTGGATATACCGTTTTATAGTACCCCTAGCAATAATGAGAGTTTTAGTTGTTCTGTAGCCTCATTAGCACTTGATATAGTCCCTTTTAACTCTAGCCATTTAAATAGGTATGTAGTAGTATCTCATTGTGGTTTTCTTTCCATTTTCCTAATGACTAATGATGTTGAACCTCTTTTCATATGCCTACATGCCATTAGTATCTTTTCTTTAATACAGTGTTCAAACCTTTTGCCCTCTTTAAAATTGGATTGTTTTCTTATTGTTTGATTTTTTATATATTTAGATACAAATCCTTTATCAGATGTTCTTTTTTTGCCTTCTTTTTGGCCAGTGTGTGTTTTTGTCCTTTCATTTTCTTTACAGTGATTTCTGAAGAGTTAAAATCTTTATGCAATTTCTGTCTATCTCAAAAGTCTTTGCCTAAGCCAAGGTTACATTTTTCTCCTATGTTTTATTCCAGAAAATTAATAGTTTTAGGTTTTGCCTTTAGTTCCATTTTAAAAGATGTCATGTTTCTATTACACTCTGCAAATTATTGTTCTCAAACCAACCACCTTAAGTTGATTTTTATATACATTGTGAGAGAAGATAGGGGGCATTTTTGTGTTGTCTTGCTTTGTTTTGTTTTTTCACATTTAAGTTATTTTGTATTAAGCACGGATTTTACAATATTTAGAATAGTCCATGCACACTGTTGCTTCAGATAGATTAAGAACTTAACAGGAATCCTTTGATCTTCTTGGGTTATATTAGACTCACAGAATGTGAGAACTAGAAGGACTTTTCATATTTCACTGATAAGGTAACTAAGCCTTGAGAATTTAAGCAATGTGCCAGTGGTCGATCCTTGTGATGCCTAGCACAGTGTTAGACACATAAGGATGTGCTCAATAATGCAATATTCTTTGTTCAATACTCATTGTATAAGTGGAAGAAATAGAAGTAAGAATCAGCTGGACATAACGTTGGCTTGCCTTTCTAATATGCCTCACGGACAAAATGTTCTAGTCTAATTACTTTCAAGCACAAATGCCTTGTCAGAAAATAGGACCAGCTCTCTCTCTGCGATCTCTCTCATCCCGGAGTTTTATGGCATCATGAAATTTATTGTATGATTTACTGTTTATTATTTGAAGTAGTCTGCTATACACTATTAGTATTTTTTTGCATTTCATTTTCTGCACGTTAAATGATCCAAGAGAATATTTGTTTGTATTGCCTTGCCTCCCTTAAACACATCCAACCTTAGAACAGTAACATGTTTCTTTTTTTAAGCCAAAATATTTTGTTTATTTATTTATTAAAATTCAGATATATTTAAGTAAGGGGAGGGGAGAGGAGGAAAAGGAGAAAGAAGAGGAGGGAGGGGGATTGGTAAACCCTCACCAGTGTTGTGATTCTAATAATGGTTAACTAGGTTCTTCTCCATTGATCACTGATAGATTAACTGATGACTAACTTCTGAGTAAAGCAGTTGTTGTTCAAGTAACATTTACCTTCTTTGAGTTGAAAACTGTCATGTGGTATGTAGTCTTTAAAGTAAATAAATGAGTGAAGGTTGAATTCTCTTTAAGGTATAACTATAGTAAACACCATGTTATGCTGACTTGTCTTTTAGAGAATGAAAAAGTTTAGCTTCCTGTTATTTAGGGACGTGCAATCTTAGTCTGCAAACACTAGCAAATTTGACAATGCTGCATTATTTATTTATTGCACAATTGGAAATCCACAGCCTTGTGAATGTTAATATTTTCTGGGGATGACAACAGACTTTGGAAGAAATAACTGCATCAAAAATAGTCATTAGTTATCCACAGTTTTGGAGCCTGAATTCAATTGAACAGATAAAAACCAAGAAGAAGAGTCTAGAATGATAATAAATTAACTTGGGAGTCAGAAACTTCGAATTCTAGTTTTGACCCTGGTTCTGGCCTGCTATGAAGCCTTGATTGAGTCCAAAATCTTGCTGGGGCTCTAGCTCATATTTAAAAGCAGAGACCTGAATTTCTGATGATTGGTAATGTCTCTTCCTATTTTAAGAGCCTATTATTTATTTAAGTCAATAATTATGGTAGAAAGAATATGTAATTTTGATAGAAAGTGTTAGCATTGGAAACAATGGGGTGTAGACTAGAGAGGAATACACTAATGATCTTTTGGTAGAGGAAGGACTTAATCCTTTAACCTCAAAGCTTGCATTTCATAGCATCTGAACTGAATATTATGTGATGATTTCACTGTTCAAAAAGATTCTGAACTCCACAGATATGTCCATCTAAACATTATTAGTGAGACTAAGATACACGAAGGTAAGTTGCAAAGAACTAGGAACTCTTGCACAATTCTCAATTATTCGCTTTGTATATTCTGTAACCATAGGGACCAAACCCCTGCAATCTCCATGATCAAAGCTTTCAATCATTTCTGCAAAGTTTGTTACCCAATTATTTGGTAATTATTATAAATACCATTGTTACCCAATCCAGCCAAAAGCCCAATTGGTATGGAAGGCAGCAGGCTGTTAAAAATGATGCTCTCACAGAGGTTGTCAGTGGTTGCTCCTTCCCTGCCTATGTCTGGGGTGGTCCTGGATCAGTGTCAGGGGATGTGTGGGCTTGTTAGCTTCTGTAGTTCAAAGCGACAAATCTCACCCTGGCTGAGTGACTGGGGTTTACAGAAAGCAGCAAGTGATTGAGATTTAAGGAGAGGATCAAAGTATCTCTAAGGAACACAGGAAATTTGTGGAAAACCAGGACCAAGTGGGGCAACAGGTTTCAGGGAAAGAAGTGGAACAGTATTTGGGAAGCACAAGAACAACAGAGCTCTAAAAGCTCAGTTATTTTGTTGAATCCTCACCACTGGTGTTTGTTCTCTTCACTAGAACACTGGCATCCATGAGACTCAACCATTCTCTTAATTTTTACTTCTCTTTGTGTTCTGGTCACTTCTTCCAAAATCAACTGCCCAAGGCTCTGCCTAGTTTTCAAGTCAAATTTCTGAGAAATTTTTCAGTCAAGCTGATAATCATCTCTGTTTTGGCTAGGCAGAATGTCAACATAGCAGGCCTGAGGCTGCTATCTGTAGAATGCCTGTTTGCAAGGTTGGCCATTGGCTGGCATCCTGGCTTCTCCACTATTTCCAAAACTCATTAAGATGGTTCACTGTGCCTAGGCTGTTTTTGCAAATGATGGAGGTTAAGCTGAATACGTGCTTTCCTTCTGGGAGTCTGGAATTTTGGCATGTGCTAGGCAAACAGATGTGATCACCTCTCAATAAAAGTGTTGAGCCCTGAATCTCTAGTGGGATTTCCTGGGCAGAATCATTGCACACATGTTACTGCATTTTTGTTACTGAAGAAAGTAGCACACTCATATGTATCCTCTCATGGAAGGAGAAAGCACAGTAGGCCTGTCCAAGGTTTTCTCTAGATTCTGCCTGTGTCATTTTCCATTACGAACTCTGTATCCTTGCTATTATTATATAACTTTAATAAATCTTTTTTTTTTGCAGTTTTTGGCCTGGGCTGGGTTTGAACCCACCACCTCTGGTACATGGGGCTGGTGCCCTACTCTTTGAGTCATAGGTGCCACCCAACTGTAGTAAATCTTAACCATCAGTTTAACTACATGTAATGTCTCCTGAGTCTAGCAAATTTCTGAATATGGGGATGGTCTTAGAGATCCTGACACAGGCTACCTCAACTAATTAATTAATTCAATAAATTGTATATGGGGGAGGGAGGGTGGAGTTGTACTTAACCTGGCCACCTCAGCTTATAGAATAGTCTAGAGAGCAATGATTATCAACTTTGGCTGCAAAATAGAATCTTCTATGTTACCTTAAAAATTGAACTCTATCCAAGACTAATTAGAATCTCTAGGGGTGGGCCCTGGAGAATGACATGTTTTAAAAGTTCTCTAGTGATTCTAATGTGCGGCCATAGTTGGGATCAAAGGTCTGGACTGATTTTCCTCCAGAGGGCTCTAGCTGGTCGTTCCCTTTAGAAGAAGACTGTGGGCTTGGGAGGCATTATTATCCATCTGGCCAGTACAATGCATGTTTTTTAGAGGAACAAATTAAAAAAAATGTCTTCAGACATACTGAAAAAAGTGAGTAGGATTGTTTAGCTGTACTTGTAGGCAATACTGTGGAAATTGTCTCATTTAAGGGGTTCTTTTGGGGCCATCTTCATAAGATAAAGACTTTGTTGACGACATTGTGTTCTTCCCAACTTTTGTAGAAAAACAAGCAGAAAAAACCAAAGACATTAAAATATGTAAAACCAACTGCAGCATACTTTGCCCACCTTCTGGAACATACTGTTCCATAAAATCTCTCCCTTACAGAAACACTCACATCTGTTTCTCAGGGTTATTCTAACATCTCTGTTAAACTGTTTACCCTGAGCAGAGAAACTCTTACTTTATCTTTTAAAAATGCTGGCTGGCAGGAAAGCCCTACTTGGGCCAGCCTGTGGTATCATGTGATCCTTTGTCACTGTAAAACTGCAGAGTAATTGACCCTTTGAGTTCCTCCCCAAGTCTTCTGTCTCTGGCTTCCTCACAGCCCCCCAGTGCCAAAGCCCTCAGATAAAGCTCCCAGCTCCCTGTAGCAGCTCCATTTCAGCATGTCCTGTTCATATTGGATACCTGGCAAATATCTGCCAAACTGACTTGATGTGATAAAGAAACTGCTGCTGACAGGTGGGAGCTCACCCCCCACCTTCTTCTGCCTTCCTACAGAGTCTAAGAATGTTCCATAAGTGGCACTGGATAAAAGCAATTGCTTTCCATGTGGAGGCAGCCTGACCATGCATGTACTCCGCAGATATCCTGACGCCCTATTAGGATGCGGATTTTACTCACTATAGCTACACAGTATTTGGAAGCAACCTTGACTACCTGTAACACCACCTCACCCCTCTGAATAGCTTGGACTGGCCCTGGCACAGTTGGAAGTAAACAAGACTTAAGTGAGCCGACTTAAAGCTTGGCCTCCAGCCTCTCCTTTATTTGCCTTTCCCTGTGGAGCTGGTGTTACTCTCACCCACATGCGTCATGTGTTCTCTCAAGCTGTTTCCCTTCTCTCGGTAAAACCTGCTTTGGGGCCAGTGGTGGTTTGTGTTCATGCCTGTAATCCTACACTTTGAGAGGGCGAAGCAGGAGGATCACTCGAGACCAGTTGTTCTAGACTTAGATCAGTCTGAGCAACATAGGGAGAACCCACCTCTACAAAAAATTTAACAATTAGCAGGGCCTGGTGATATGTACCTGTAGTCCCAGCCACTCAGGAGACTGCAGCAGGAGGATCACTTGAGCCCAGGAGTTTGAGGCTGCAGTGAGCCATGATCCAGACACTGCACTCCAACTTGGGCTACAAAGTGAGAGCCTGTGTCAAAACACAAAACCAAAAACTTGATTTGAGAAAGGACTTGAAATTCATCCACCCTAAGAGCTTCAGGTTTAAATTCTCTCATGAGGCTTTTAGGAAAGCTCAATGAACAAAGCTTCAGGTGAAGGAGGTTGCTTGTTGGTGGTAGTGGTGGTGAAGGGGACATTGAAGGGACAACTTCCAGGTCCTACGGTACCCTGACTGGAGTTTTCTCCTATCAGCTTTTCCCAATCCTGCCTCTGGCTCAGACATAGAGGCTTGGAGTATAGATGATCCTTAGGACTGTCACTAAAAGTATGAGAGGCACAAACCTCACTTCTGCCACCACCATCTTGTGGTCTGCAAAGCATTTCATTTTGCAATTCCATGTTGTTTCTCTTTCCCCAAGTTAACTAAGACATCTGGCAGCTATGATGCAGCATCAGCAGGAAAAGTTCTGTTTTCCCTTTACTGCCTGGCAATGTCTCAAATTCCAGGGAGTTCTCAAACCCAACTGTCTTTAAAAGTTTTCCCAAACAAAAGGAGGCTACTAAGATAACAAGTCTTAAAACAGCATAAAATTCTATACCGAAAGGTTTGATCCATTAGAATATTTTGAACTATTAGCATATATCAATAAAAATAAAACATAGGCTATAAACTAAAATAGTAGTTGGTTAAGGACAATGGATCATTTTAAGTTTTCATTTTGTGTGTATCTTTAAAGATTTATCTCTAATGAACTATTTTTTGTTAACAGAAGGCCAATCTATGCTAGTGAAAAAGTCATTGTGACCGTGAATTTTCTCATCTGACTTTAGGTTTTAATTCTTGGGATGAGAATATCTTGTTAAAAACTTATATCATTTGATGAGTAAGAAGGTTTGCATGCATGGCTAAGGCTACTATCAAAATCTATGCTGAATTAATAGCCTTTCAAAACCTGTCATTTGATATTGGTAAAGTATCAGTTCTATAGTAACCAAAAGCTAATGAAAATGTTTAGTACCTAGGTATTTTTATAGAAAACACTCAGCTGTGTAATTCACGGCTGTAGAATTCCTTAGCTTTAAGAAATCTGACCGCAAAGTAAAACAACAAATATGAGAAAACAACCTTTCAAATGCTTCAGCAGTTCCAAAATAAACAACTATTACTGAGTCACACCTATATGTTCAGAACTGGGCTAAGCATTGTGGGAAAACTTAGTGTTACAGCAGTATTTGTACACCTTAGCACCTTTGGAATATTATCAGCACACTACTTAACACTAGTTGTCAGCCCCTGTAATTAATGACTATAAACCTTTAAGAGGATATGATGACCCCAGACTATTAGTTCACCAAAGAAATAAAGAATGATGTCTTCCATTGGAACTTATAAGATTGTTGAGGAGGTTTCAACATTGTTTCCTGGCTAAAGTTTGACTAAAAAGACTTTGAATCTGCATTTTCATAATAGTACATTTTGATCATCTGAAATCAGTCTTGAGTTTTCGGTTCCAAGTAGAAATCTAAAAGCATTCCTGCTCTGGGTCTGCTGCCAGCTAAATAGTAGGAGAGGCTTTCCAGAGCTGCCTTCCTCCTTGCACAAGATTTTGTTTTGGCCAGTTGAAAAAAACCTAGTCAATGAGGTCTTTTGAAAAATTGTTTCAATGACAATTCTCCAGTAAACAAAAGAATGGAGTTCAACTTTAGACCCTATGCATTTATTCAAATGTGCCAAGCCTCAGCATGCCTGTTCCTGGCCTTAAAAAATATACATATGTGTATATATACTATGTATTTATACACACGCACATCCAGAATTATGAAGAAAAATAAATCCATGTTTATAGCAGCTAAATGCTTGAACTCAGGAACTGTTGAGTTTGAATCCCAGCTCCTTTACTTTCTACCTCTGAATATTGAGAAAGTTACTTAACATCTCTGCACTTGTTTTCTCATCTATAAAAACAAAGGCAATGGCTGCTGTGAGGATTAAATGTGCCTTACCTATGAAAGTCTAGAATAGTGCCTGGCACATAGTAAACGTTCAATCAATGATAGCCATTATTATTCTATTCTAGACTTTCTTAAAAAAACCCTAAAGCACAAAGAAGAACTAAAGCTCATCCTTATACTGAAGGAGAATCACTATCAATTCTGAGTCTATCTTCCCAGTTTTATGCGCCTGTCTACTGTTTACTCTCACGCTGGAGTCCGGCTCCCGTGTCCAGGGCTCCAGTACACGTGCATGCACGCACAGCTATGCTTCTTGCAAAGGTTAGAATACATGCCTTAATGATTAGGTAATCATGCACAAGTATGTATTCAGGATGAAGCTGTGCACTAAAAGGTCAAACTCTGTTTCAATAGTGATTACTACTAAATGACTATGGTCATTTTTCTTTTCTTTTTTTTTTTTTGAGATGGAGCCTCAAGCTGTCCCCCTGGGTAGAGTGCTGTGGCATCATGCTCACAGCAACCTCCAACTCCTGGGCTCAAGTGAGTCTCCTGCCTCAGCCTCCCAAGTAGCTGGGACTACAGGCGCCTGCCACAACGCCTGGCCATTTTTTGGTTGCAGCCATCATTGTTGTTTGGCGGGCCCGGGCTGGGGATTTGAACCCACCACCTTAGGTGTATGTGGCTGGCGCCTTAGCTGCTTGAACCACAGGCGCCGAGCCTATCGTCATTTTTCAAAGAGAATAAATATTCGTTGCCCCTTTTCCAGTAATTCTCAAATCAAGGAAAGTATTCTAATTTTAGTTGCTTTGTTTGAATATTTATGTTTTTAAGTTACATAAACCTGAATACCATAGAACCAAAACAGATGTTTTATTTACACAACTTGTGTGTATTTTTTTTTTTTTTTGAGACAGAGTCTCACTTTGTCACCCTTGGTAGAGTGCTGTGCTATCACAGCTCACAGCAACCTCAAGTAGCTGGAACTACAGGCGCCCGCCACAATGCCCGGCTACTTTTTAGTTGCAGTTGTCATTGTTGTTTAGCAGGCCCGGGCTGGGCTCGAACCTGCCAGCTTTGGTGTATGAGACTGGCGTCCTTACTCACTGAGCTACAAATGCCAAGCTGGTGTGTTTTAGTTAAAAAGGGAAACTGGATAGATCACTAGCTTTAATTAGTGGATTACTAATGGGATTTCAAGTAGCTAACACGCTCCTTTTCCTCCTTGATGTTCTCCTGCCTTCCTCTCCCATCTTCCCCATGTAGAGCAGTCTTTTTATCTAACATGGGCCTCTCCTCACTTACTAATCACAGACTCATGATCTCTGTTTTCTCTGACAGTTCATGATTCTAGCTTCCTGAGGTGTGAAATCATAGACACTCTGTTATACAGATTTGAAGGTGGATGAGAGGTTATACAGTTCTCTTTCTAGGGGAAACTGTGGAGTCATCTCCTGTTTACTCTCTGTCATCAACAAGGCCCAGTCCTCCAGACTGGAAACATTCTCTACCTAATTTCATGCCATCATCAGAGGTGATTCCTGTTGGTACAGAGGTCATCTGTCTCATTGGTGAACAACATCACACAAGTAACAGTAAATAATACCTGATAATGACAATGAGACTGCATATATCATTCATAGCTTTAAGCCCTAAGTTTCATCATTTTATCTTCCCAGGCCTCATTTCCTTAGGTCCCTGACCTTGTTCTAATACTGAATACCTGTGCTAATGGCACCCCTCTCTCTCAGATAATGATTTGCGTTATTCCAGGAGAGACAAGAAAGCTTTTATTTTTAGGACATAGACACTCAGGGGAAGTTATTTTTGTGTCCCTCAAACCAAACAGTATAGATAATTATTCACCTATCTAAAAAGACACCTAGTTACACAAACAACGGCTATGTTTTCCTTTACTTTTATTTAGAGGTGCCATTTTAATAACTGATTGCACCGGTACTATATAATGGAATAATAAAAGAAGAAAAGCTAGACATAAATTCAAGTGCTGGATTTGAGTATTTAATAGCAGGATGTCACCATGCTACCAGCATTGCATTGAAAGCCGGTTGTAGCAAAAACTAGTCAAAAAATTCCAAGATGAATTGGGGGTATCATGGTTCTTTCTGGGATTTTAAGGTCATAAGAAAAGGTCTATATTGCTAATAAACCAGAATTTAAGAGATATATATATATATATATATATTTTTTTTTTTTGTAAGTTGAAACATAAAACAACAAAGAAAAACATATGGAGAAAGCGTATTTTCCTAATAAACAAATAATGCTTGTACTAGTTAGAGTAGGTGAGCCATAAGAAAAACATGTCCAAAGGACGTGAACTGCCACAGAAGAGGTAATACAGATGGTTAATGTTATGGCCTGAGTGTGTCCCCCCCCAATTCATTTGCTGAAGTCTCCACCACCATACCTCCAGACTATATTTGGAGACAGGGTCTTTGGAGAGGTAATTAAGTAAAATAAGGTCATTTGCGGAGGGCGGGGGGGGGGCAATCCAATATGACTGGTATCTCTGTAAGAACAGGTGACCAGGGTACAAAACACACAAAGGAAGACCATGCAAAAATTCAGAGAGAAGACCACCAAGAAGAGCGGCCTCAGAGGACAGTATCATTGCTAACAACTTAATCTAAGAATTGTGAGAAAATAAATTGCTGTCGTGTAAGCCACCAAGTCTATGGTTCTTTGTTACAGAAGCCCTAGCAAACTGATATAGTTAATAATTTTACAAATAAAATAAACTCAAATTAAACAATTTGAGTATGGAAACTACTGTCACGTATTCCCAGGTAAAATATAAATTGGTACACTTTGAAGGGCAATTTGGTAATAACAATAGAAATTTGGCCAATTTTACTTCAAGCAGAAATGATCTATTATTCACAAAGACATAGGTGTAAATAAGAGTGGTCACTTAAATTTTGAAAACTAAAAACAACTTGCATGTATACTAAAAAGGGATTACACATTATGGGACAGTCATAGAATTCCATAATGTACATTTTTAAGAAAGAATGAAGTAATTTTCATTCTATGATGTCTATGACTTAAAAAGAAAATGGTCATATTTGTTTATAACCAGTATATCCTTTTTTACCAGTTGGGAATATAAACTGAGACCATATTTCCTTTTGAAAATGTTGAATTATTTGTAATGAACATTATGTAAAACCTGTTAGTCTGAAATTGTGTACCACATCTAATTGGTCATTCTATCAGAAAGCTCTTAAGATTTGCCTTAAGATCCTACCAAAAAATTCTTAAGATTGGAGAAATCAACTACATTAAGTTTTGGAAAATTCTATGGTAATATAATACATACACAAGTAAAAGAAAGTGACAATTTAAGACTACTGGAAAATTATATATATTATTTTGAAATATTCATTTATCAAAGATGACAGGAGAGGTTCTGGAAAACCTCCTTGCCTCTTTGCAAACTGAATAGTATGTTAGACACACAACAGAAAACTTTCTAAGTTTGAAGAAAAATGGGCATAAATGGATTTTAGCAGCTGGTCTAAGGCATTACTAGTTTTGAGAAGCAATTCATGTGTTTTTCATGTATATGGAAAGAAACAAATACTCATTCTGACAATGGCAAGTGTCCAAGATAAAAATAATTTTAAGATAGAGACTAGCAGATTATTTTATTGGGTTTTGCTTGCTCTTTGGGTTATAAGTAATTTCACAAAAATGCCACTGGAATTTCATAACTCCAGAATTCAGACTTCTCACTTTGTAAGTCTTATGGAAAAAATTGTCATTAAGTTACTACTTCTTCACCAAATATTTATTAAAAATCAATAATTTGGGCTCGGCGCCTGTGGCTCAAGCGGCTAAGGCGCCAGCCACATACACCTAAGGTGGCGGGTTCCTATCCCCAGCCCGGGCCTGCCAAACAACAATGATGGCTACAACCAAAAAATGGCCAGGCGTTGTGGCAGGCGCCTGTAGTCCCAGCTACTTGGGAGGCTGAGGCAGGAAACTCGCTTGAGCCCAGGAGTTGGAGGTTGCTGTGAGCTGTGATGCCATGGCACTCTACCCAGGGGGATAGCTTGAGGCTCCGTCAAAAAAAAAAAAAAATCAATAATTTGTATCAAACTGCTCTTGAATCTTCACTATTGTGATTAGACCAGGAGCAGCCTTGAGAATAGCTGTGACATGTTCCCAGTGCTTGTCCAGCAGAACAGGACTGGGCCTTTCACCCTGCCCTGCTGAGGAGTGCGTTAGAGCCAATTGCTATCAACAATGCCCTCCAGGTGTTTGACCAGGCCTGGCTTCCACATTACTCCTTTGACCCTAAATTCCCAATCTTATCTCTCTGTTACTTTTTTCCCAGTTCCATTCTTGGCTATTTGAACCCAGACACTGTCTCTCCTTGGTTTGTTTACCTATTTGGTCTTGTACAAACCTCAGCTATAGGCTTTGATTACAGTGTGTCCTGAAACTTTGAGTCAGAGACAAGTCACAGTTAGGCCTACTTTCAGGAATCCTCATTTGCTTGGCTTGCCAATTCACTTGTATAGAAAAAATTTAATCAGTGAGGGTCATTTATTAGAAAAAAAAAGAATAGGAATCAGTCTATACTTCATTGCTGACCTTGGGAAAACTAGATGGGGCACTTGGAAAGAAATTCCATAAAATCTACTCTAAATATCAATCTGAATAGTGGAATAAGGATTAATCTATACTGTTATAATAAAAAATAACTGCCAGATTTTCCAGAAATATTCTTTTTATAAAACAGTTTTCTAAAAATTATTAGGGCTAAAGAAAAAGTTCTAGATCAAAGTCAGACATTTGTTTGGACTTTTGGTTAACTATCATGTCAGTTTGCTTCTTTCTAAAGACTGGGGACCTGTAATCAGCCTTCCAAAATGACCCCTTCCCTAAGTTATTTTTTGCTTTCTCTTTAATACTTCAGACTTTCAGACCAGTTAAGCCTAATGAGCAGAACATTGTAATCTTCTTGCTTAACTAATTTCTTCACAGGACTCTCTGAAGACTCACCATCTATCACTATCAGCTGACTCTTGAATCAGGCCACATGTAGACCCCTTAACATCAAACCCTAAGCAACCTGACCTTCATTCCACAGCTAACTATAAAAGTCCTTGCTCTTACTTAGGGAAATGGAGCTGAGAAAAAAAATCTCTCTCTTCTCTCAGCTTATGTCAATTGCAATAAAATCCTTTCTTCCCTGGCAATACTCATCTTAGTAATGGTTTTCTGTGTGGAGAACTATTGGACCTGGGCTGAACCCTTTTTGGGTTTGTTAATAGACCTAACCTACCGGTAACATAGGGCAGATGATAAAATTCAAGATATACTTTCTCATGCTATGTCTGTCTAATGAGGGCTACATTTGACTCAGAAATTTCCTTAACCCCTCTGAAAGCATAATGGCTGTGTGTGTTATTCCCCAAATGTCAACTACAAATTGTCAGGTGGACACTTGCTGTAATATACACAAAAAAGTCTTCAAGGCTTAAAAACAAATAAGACACTCTTGTACTAAAAAGACAAGTTAAAATTAGTTTATAGAATGTTGGTTTTTAAAGAGTATGTTATTAGACTGTCATCACGTTATTCAACGTTAATTAAAATACTTCCAAAATGAGTTAAAATTTTATTTTTCTATTTTTTCAAAGAAGGTTTGTAAAATTGTTAACAGTGATACATAGTAATGATTTGTTATCTTGATGTATCAAAATGGAGTGTGGGATGAGCCACAGTTAGGGCTGCCTCTCACCATGGGAAAGGAAATTGTTTGCACCACAGTGCTTTTAGATAGCCAGGACTATGTATAGTGAGTGATGTTATGGTTATGTAACTGCTGCCTGGCTCTTTTGTCCCCTGTTATAAAGGTGTAGGGGGCTTGCCCCTTGTGTGGATCTGCCATGTTTCCTCTGCTGCTGTGAGTGGAATAAAGCATGTCATACCTTCCCACTGTGCCTTTTTCTGCAGTCTATCTGAAGCAGAACCCTCGCAAAACATGGAGCCATTCATTTTGAGTGGTATCAAGGCCATAGTGAGGTTGTTTACTCCTCAAATTGATAAGCTTATATATTCTAGACTAAGCATTGAAATCATAGTAAAATTGTTTTCTTCAAAGGGATAAACATATGTGTAAGAGACTGAACATTGAGCCCACAGGAAAGTTGTTTTTCTTCAGAGAGTTAAACATGTATAATACACTAAGGTGATAACACCTACTGTGGCTGGTACCACCTGTGCCCAGAGTGAACCAATAGAAAATGGAGCCAGAGGTGGGCTAAGATAATGATAATGGACACAACCGTGGAGAAACATAAAAATATCAAGGAATTGACAATGTCTGAAGAGGCTTTAGAACTGTTGTTTATGAGAACTTTGAGGCCTCAGAGAAACTTCCAGACCCACTCAGAGCTGTCTGTCTCTGATGCTGAGGTTCATTATCCCTCTAATTACCGCCTTCAGTAATTGTAATCATGAATGTTTGCTTGCTTGATTGTGTGCCTGTGAATCTCTTGCAATAAACTGTGAATTTGAACATCGCTAATTGGGCGTTGAGTCACTGTGAAATCTTCTGGCTGGCAGAATTTAGCATACAGGCCAGGAGAACCTGATTAAAATAACAATTAACCTTAACCATTGTTTAACAAAACCAACAATTATGCTCTTATTTTACCTTCAGAATACTTTCACCAAT
The DNA here is from genome assembly GCF_000181295.1 of Otolemur garnettii. NCBI lineage: Eukaryota > Metazoa > Chordata > Mammalia > Primates > Galagidae > Otolemur > Otolemur garnettii. The sequence continues at coordinate 9,891,699 of NW_003852458.1, read as the reverse complement.
TAGCAAATGTGTTAAAATATTTACATATATACATGGTTTTGCTGTAGGTCAAAACACAAAATAGCACACTCTATAAATGTGGGTGTTTCACAGGCATTGGATACCCTTACATACTGATGCTGACACTGTCCCTGAGGAAGTGGCAGGTGCTAGCTCTGGTTTAGACAAGCTTTTTAAAATTTAATTAAAAAAAAATTAATACTACAGTATTTTTTTTCAAGCAAAATTTTTTCTAACCTTTGTTATTCTCTGAATGTGCTTAGTCTCACTTGAAATTTGGAATTGGATGTACTTTCTCCCTTAATTGCATTTATCTCTCATACATCATACGGTTCTGGATCTGTAAATCTGTGAGCTTAAAGTGAAGCTCCCTTTAAAGTGTATTTAAGTTTGATATAAATCTCAAAGCATCAATTAAATTAGGCCTTATTCAATGCTGCAATTCCAATGCCTTCCTTTGGCCATTGGTTTTATTTATTTACACATTTGGTGGTTTACTAATTTTTCAATATGGATGTTCAAACAATATTTTATTTGGTACAATTCATATGATGATCTCGAGGGCATCTTTTTGTACATGCAAGGGAAAGAAGAGATAATTTAGGTTAAAAGGCACTATTTCCCCCAAATTGTGGGAAAGTCTTCATTTCCCTTTGTGTGTAAAACACAACTTGACAAACCAAAAGGGTAAATATTTACTAGGAGCTTCATATAGTAATAGTACTCCCTTTCTAAAATTTTGAGACCTCAGTGGTTTACAAATGTTAATTAAGGAATCAATGTCATATTATCATCTGCCTTAGCCAAAAAACTAATTTGTAAAATCACAGTTCTCTCTTTTAAATGTACCATGGATTCAGATTCTCAGGTTTGTTTTTTTTTTTGAGACAGTCTTACTTTGTCACCGTTGGTAGACACTCTTGTCATGGTGTCATAGCTCATAGCAACCTCAAACTCTAAGGCTCAAGTGATTCTCTTGCCTCAGCCTCCCAAGTAGATGGGACTACAGGTGCCTGCCACAGTGCCCGGCTATGTTAGGGGTCTTACTCTGGCTCAGACTGGTCTCAAACTCCTGCGCTCAGGCAATCCACCCACCTCAGCCCCCAGAGTGCTAGGATTACAGGTGTGAGCCACTGCTCCAGGCCTACGTAAGGTCTTTATTCTTCATAGAAATCACCTACTACTCATAAAATGGTAAGAATGCTTATTAAAAACATTGATTACATACATGCATAAACATTCTGGGGATAGATGATAAGGAGATGAAAGAATAAGAAGTTTGAAGGCTCTAAGTCCTGGTTCCAGAATTAGAAGTTGTAAAAGATGAGATCATTAGGATAAAGTTAAATTTGATAGTGAATTATTTACTCTGAGTAATCTTAATGATTGTGTGGAGGAGGTTGGAACAATCTATCAGAAGATATTAATCATTTGTGAAAATTGAAACTATTAATTGGCTAAACAGTGCTGTGGTTAGGTTTGCAGGGTGCTCTGCAGCTAGAATGTAAAATCTAAGATCCTGCCTGTTGAACTTACTTGAAAGTGTGTCAACCTTATCATCCTGACCCTATCTCCATGCCGGGTTCAATGCTCCTTTCCTCATTTCCATGTTTCCAACAGAACTTTGTGCTTACAGCCATTCTACACATGATCATGATGTCTAGATATGATGTTTAGATATAAAGTCACCTAACTCTGTTTTTTTTTTTTTTTCAGCTTACTTGTCTGTTTACCCTATTAGATTCTGAGGCCCTTAAGAAAAAGTGATACAGTTTTGTATTTTTTTAATCTCTGCAGTCCCAAAATTTAGCACGGTGCCTAGCATAAGCACCCAACAAACATTTGCTTGATTCAATGTAATTTGATATAATACCCAATTGATGTTTGCTTGGAAATTTTGCTTTCTTGAAATTGCTGATTGGTCCCAGGTTGCCCAGCACAGAAGCTATTAAGAATGAATCTATTTTGCACATCACAAGATTCTCATCTTCTCCTTTGCCACCAGGGGACTTTTGAAGCGCATTGGCCTGAACACACACAATACTTTGTACTTTCCTTTGCAGCCAGTTACACACTAGGCAGAAATCCTTTTGAGGCAGAGACACCTGCTAAGCTACATGTAAGGAAAGCAGGAGATAGTAAAATAATTGCTTTTCTGCTGCAGGTAGACCAAAATGACTATTTAAATTTGTCAGGGAAATGAACTACATGGGGGACTATCTATGTAAAAGTATGTATATGTGCATTTTTTTCTGGGGAGAAATTATTTTAACTAGATTCTGAAAGGGATTTGGAACTCCCAAAGGCTAATACCTACTGCTTAATGCAAATAAACAAAATTTGACTTTCAAATGGCAACCCTCTATTTTGATATGAAGTTTCTTCATGGGAAGGATAACATCGGAGTCTCTTTGTATTTCCTGCACCCGGCACAATAGTATCCAGCACATAGCAATCTGTTGATTGTTTGGACAAAATGCACTGTCAGTAAAAACAAGGCTTCCTTGAAAACTGTCATTATCCAGGGACATAGCACTTAACACTGCTTTTTACTTCACCCACCATGAGCATACAAAACTACATGGATTACTGAAAAAATTTTACTTCTTTCTGAAATAATAGGAACTTTCTATCTTACTTGTATATTTTGAAATTTCTGTTCCCTTTCTATTTCCAAGTCCACTAACTTTATCTGTATTGTACATATATTTGTTCCAGTTTTACATTAGATCTTTTTTTTTTTTTTTTTTTTGAGACAGAGCCTCAAGCTGTCCCCCTGGGTAGAGTGCTATGGCTTCACTGCTCACAGCAAGCTCCAACTCCTGGGCTCAAGCGAGTCTCCTGCCTCCGCCTCCCAAGTAGCTGGGACCGCAGGTGCCTGCCACAATGCCTGGCTATTTTTTGGTTGCAGCCATTATTGTTGTTTGGTGGGTCCGGGCTGGATTCAAACCTGCCACCTTAGGTGTATGTGGCTGTTGCCTTAGCCTCTTGAGCCACAGGCACCGAGCCTTTACATTAGATCTTAAAAAACTCTGTGAGATATACAGATACCCCAGGCAGTAGGACTTCTGCGACTGTCAAAATGAGTCCTGGTTTCCCCCAGATAGGAGGTCTAGTTTCTTATTCCTTTTCCTTAAACAAAAAAGAAAAGAGCAGAGGACCAGGGAGACTCCATACCAATTCAAGTTTTAAACATAGAAAACAGTCCACGTAGGTTTGTAACAGCAGCACACCAGAATAATTTGAAACAGAAGGCGACTCTCCCAAAAAGTTCAAACTGTGTGGGTTAGGCGAGGGAGCACCTTGTTACAGCAAAGCAAAAAGAAAAAAAAACAGGTTTTTCTTTTTGTAAAGCAGGAGCATAACTTGCTGGCTCAGCAATGTATTCCCCTATTCTAGTTTGGAAAGGAACTGACTTGGAGGCCCTCTTACCCCTAGCTTTTCTCCCGCCTCCGACTGTACCATTAAGTCTTACATAATGGGGTGACCTAGAAGGAGAGGGAACAAATTAGTCATTGTCAAAAAACGTTCTCCTACTTTAGCACAGCAGCATTTACTGCTTCCTTTTAAACAGATGATAATAATCAGTTTAGGGATTTGTTGTTTGCAAGGTTACTGCAAGAGTGAGCATTGAACTTTGGACTATAGCTGAGGGGGTGAAGTAAACAACAGGCCTATAAATATCTGAGTTTCTGGCTGTGGCTTGGTGGAGCTGCCCCTGAGAAGCAGAGAAAGGAAGCAGGGTGTCCGAAGGGGTGTGTAAGTAGGAACTCTGTTTTCCCATACTTGATTCTCTTAAAGTTTGTTACATATTTTTGTTTTGTTTGATTAAATATTTTTTTCTTAGAATAAATTTAGAAAATAGTGGGTTAAAGAAATAGAAATAATAAAAAAGAAAAAGAGTCTGAACTGGGGTGAAGTTCTCAGGGGGCACCCCGACAGTTCTTGTCCGTTTCTGCCCTACCTTCTGCATAGCAGAGAGCAAAGGAAGCTGGAAAATCCACAATTTCACTCTGCAAAAGGTCATGATGTTATGTAGGCAACAGTGTATGTTCAAATTAAAATATTTACCGCTGAAATGCAGAGTGAGAACAAATGGGGGTGGGAGGAAGGAAATAGCTGCATGGATTTGAAGAACAGAGACTGAAATATACTCATTGTCTAGCACTGTGGAAATGTCCAGGGGTGTTATGAGTAGCTTCAGGAGAGAAAAGTTGTGGGGGGAGGTGGAGGAGAGGAGGGTTAGTTGTTAAAGACTCATGTCACTGTCAGGTGATCTGTGATTAAGTGCAAAGTTTTTCAGAAGTGGAGAATGGGAGCTTTCAGGTGAAAGATTTTAGATACTGAAATAAGTAAAGGGTAGAGAAAGTTTCTATGTATTCTGCTTTTTAATAAGGAATTTAAAAATCCCTGTTAAATTGTAATTGAAAAGTGATGAAGTTTGTGAAATCTCAACATTCTGCAAATGTCTCTGGGTCAGCTTCCAGTAAATCCAATTTTGTTATTTATTCCTATTATTTTTATATAGCTGTCTGATAGCTATAATTATAATCAAAGCTTATTATGTAGAAAATGATTTTAAAAAACCAAAACCAAACAGTCTATTGACTATGACAGGAAAATCTGAAAGTGAACTCTGTAATTTGTTACCCTCTGCTACTGGCTTATTTTTTTCATCAAAAACCTAAATGAGGAAATAAGTAAAATAATCTTTTCCTTTATATTCACTATTTAGGCTGGGCATTGTGGCTCACGCCTGTAATTCCTAGAACTCTGGGAGACTGAGGTAAAAGGATTGCTTGAGGTTGGGAGTTTGAGACCAGCATGAGCAAAAGCGGGACTATCTCTACCAAAAATAGAAAAATTAGCCAGACATGGTGGCAGGTGCCTTAGTGCCAGCAACTCAGGAGGCTGAGGCAAGAGGATCCCTTGAGGTCAGGAGTTTGAGGTTGTTGTAAGCTGGGCGAAGCCATGGCACTGCAGCCTGGGGCAATGGAGTGAGACTCTGTCTCCAAAAATAATTCACCATTTAGCTACTTGGAACTATGTGCTCTATGGCAAAGTGAGGGTACTAAGTGCTAAATTTTTGTGAACATTCTATAACTACTGAATTTATGCTCTAAAAAACAAGGAAAAATCTAACCATTCTGTTAAGAAATAAAACAGCTTGAATTAATTTTATATTCTCTTGTTCATCCTAAGGCATAAACAAAAAAATTGCTATTACAAAGTGACCTATGTAAAAACTATCAATATGTTATAATAACTAAGAGCTCATAATTTGGATTTGACAGAACTGTTTGAATCTAGTGTCTTTGGTGCCTGTATTATTCTTTGTATTACTGTAGACAAGATACCTAAACTCTTAGGCATAGTATTCTCAGCTGCAAAAGGGAATAATCATTACCTAGTTATTTTAAGGGTTAATTGACTTAGTAGCTAAAAGTGCTTAGTATCACCTGCATTTTGTTCTATAAATGTTCCATAAATGGTAGTTACATTAAGGATAATTGTAAAGAAAGTTCCTAGATTTAGTCCAAATATTTTCTCTTCTTTTTAAAATACTATAATTTCTAAAATGTTTCAATAAGTAGTTGGGTTGGTCTTAGTAAGTCATTTAATTGAATTGATTCTCTCTTTCTCTCCGTCCATTCTCTCATTCTTCTATTATTCTTTCTCCTTTTAGTTACCTCTTATCAAGATATCCCATATGACAAAAATTTGGAGGTGTTAAATAATGTGAAAGATAATTAGGTTTTAAAGATTTGTACCTCCACCTACCAGTACATTAGAGCCTACATCAATCTGATTTTTTAGCTCTTCTATTTCCCTCTTAATTTTGGGCTCACTTTAGGTAACTTATCATCAGCCTCCCCGCCCCCCCAACCAGAAAAAAGCTTTTGCTTTTTTTGTTTTTAGCCTCAAATCAGTACTTGAAAATGCAATGACTTTCTGCTTTTGGAATTTTGTTCTGATCTCTCTACACCAGCAGTTTTCAACCTGTGGGTCGCGACTCCTTTTTAACAATGAAAATACGCTGTGGTATTAGGAAGGTTGAGAACTACTGCTCTATATCAAAATGAGCCTGAACTGCCAGGCTGGTGGCTCATGCCTGTAATCCTAGCACTTGGGAGGCCAAGGCACGTGGATTGCCTGAGCTCATGGGTTTGAGACCAGCCTGAGCCGGAGTGAGACTTTGTTTTGAAAAATAGCTGGGTGTTGTGGTGGGCACCTGTAGTCCTAGCTACTGGGAAGGCTGAGGCAAACTCCTAGGAGTTTGAGGTTGCTGTGAGCTATGACACATGGCACTCTATCGAGGGGGACAAAGTGAGACTCTGTCTCAAAAAAAAAAAAGAAAGCATAAATAACCTATATAGACTTTTCTTTGCTGAGTTAGTCTCAGTTTGGGGAGTATTTCTGTTCAGATATTTAACATTTCAACTTCTCTGCTCAAAGAGAGCATCTTCTTAACCCAAGAATATATTGTCTATTCCTAGGAAATTCCTGAAACTAGTGGTAGCCAGTAAATAGACTGGTTGAGTGTAGATTTAAGTGAGTTTACACTTATTTCATTTTGTATTTAATAGGTTTGTTCTTAAGATATCCTAAACCACAGATAGACAGTCTGTGGTTAGGATGACAGTGAGTGATTTGTGATATTTCTCCTTGGTTAGATTTATCTTGGGTGCGGTAATAACATTATGGCAAGCTTTGTATCTGAAGAGATACAGATGCTTTAATATTAATGCAGTGCTACATTTTAATGGGTAAGACAAAGGAAAGGGGAACCATACCCAAGAGAATATAGAGGTTTGAACCTGAAGAGTGAAGGGCTCAACACGAGCCACATTCACATCGCTATACTGTCCTCACTGCCACCTTCTTTCTTCCTGAGTTCTCTTTCTATGCACCCCCTTTTCATTTCTGTGTAGAATCCCCTGCTTAATCTTCCTAAGATTGGTAGAAGACAGAAAGAACAGTTAGAACTTGGCATGTCTCAAATAAAGGTTAGCTTGTGTTTGTAGAATGTAACTTGGTTACGGGAGCTATAGTCTAAGCATTTTTCTTTCTTTCTTTCTTTCTTTTTTTTGAGACCGAGTCTCACTTTGTTACCCTGTATAGAGTGGCCTGGAATCATAGCTCACAGCAACTTTAAACTCTTGAGCTCAAGTAATTGTCTTGCCTCAGCCTCCTGCTTAGCTGGGACTACAGGCGCATGTCACAACACCCTACTATTTTTAGAGACCAGGTCTCACTCTTGCTGAGGCTGGTCTTGAACTCAGGAGCGCAAGCAATCCATCAGCCTTGGCCTCCCAGAGTGCTAGAGTTGCAGGTGTGAGCCACCATGCCTGGCTTCTAAGCATTTTTCTAAACATGTGTTTTCTTTTGGAGAAGTTCTCAGCTCCTGATTAGGCAAATCTCCATAGCATGTTTAGTGAGTATCTTCTAAGCCAGACACTTTGACAATTAAGAGACACTTTGACAATTCCCCTGCCTCTGGCTGATACCTTCTTCCCCCTTACAGGAAGATTTAGTGGGTAATGAGCCCAACAACATGGAGACAGAATCTATGGGCTAGGTATTTATATAGGAAGTAGATTTATATGTGTTGCATTTATAGAAATCCATAGTTTACAGTTCTGAAGTTATCTAAGAAGTAGACTGACAGGTTTTCTCTTTTACAGGACAACCTCAGAAATGTGGAGAAGCCTGGGGCTTGCCCTGGCTCTCTGCCTCCTCCCCGCAGGAGGGACAGAGAGCCAGGGTCAAAGCTCCTTATGTAAGCAACCCCCACCCTGGCGCATAGGAGATCAAAATCCAATGCTGAACTCCTCTGGTTCAGTGACTGTGGTTGCTCTTCTTCAAGCTAGCTGACAGCTGTGCATTCTGCAGGCATCTAGGTAAGATCATCTTTCTGTGGTTTAGGATATCTTAAGAGGAAAGCTATTAAATGCAAACACACATACATATGTAAAATAAAATAAAAATGGAAACAATATATTAAATCACACTTTTGGAAAAAGTGTGTTTGCGTAAAGCATATTAGAAGAGAAAAACTGGGAAGATACACCCCAAAATATTCATAGTGGTTTTCCTGCGGTTATAGGTTTTTATCTTTTTATGGACCTGTTTATGTTATAACTTCCTACTAAATATGTGTTATTTGTGTAGTGAAATGTTCTAAAATGTAATTCTGCAAACAGATCAGTTACTTCAGTAGTAAGAAACAGAGAAGACTGTTTTATCACTGTTGGAAGAACCCTTGACTTTCTATTAAAGGTCCTATGTCATTTAACAAATACATATTAAAAGTATCTGTTGGGTTATTCACCAAGTAGAATTCTCTGTACAGTTGTTTCCCAATGTCTATGGAAGATTTCATTCCAGGATCCCCCTCAGATTAAAAAATCCAAGGATACTCAAGTCCCTTATATAAAATGGCATTGCATTTGCATACACATCCTCCCATATATTTTAAATCATCTCTACGTTACTTATAATACCTAATAAAGGTAAATGTTATATAAGTAGTTGTTACACTGTATTATGTAGGGAATAATGTCAAGAAAAAAGTCTACCTGTTCAGTACCAACACAACTATCCATTTTTTTCCTGAATACTTTTGATCTGTGATTGGTTGAATCTACTCTGTCAGATGGATTTAAAAAGTATACATTTCCTAGAGTTAATCTGAGGACAAAATGAGCTGATGTTTGTACAAGCATCTAGAAGAAGATTTTAACTGAATACAAGTTTTAAATAATTCTAAAAGTCAAAGTTTTCAGGGTCTTTTACAACAGTATAAACAGGTATAGGTCAGTCAAAAATAGAAGGAAAGCTTCATGTAGAAAATTATAGAGTGAGAAGGAGGAGGGAAGAAACTACTAATCAAATTAAATGAGATTATTCATTTTATGCATTTTTTCCAAATAACTTAGATTGGAAGACCTGCGACTAAAACTGGAGAAAGAAGGATATTCTAATATTTCCTACATAGTAGTTAATCATCAAGGAATCTCTTCTCAGTTAAGATACGTACACCTTAAGGATCAGGTTTCAGAGCATATTCCTGTTTATCAACAAGAAGAAAACCAAACAGATGTCTGGACTCTTTTAAATGGGAATAAAGATGACTTCCTCATATATGACAGGTATGTACACACACACAACAAACACATCTCAAACTAAAAGATACCTTCTTTGTATGTACATATGTATTTACTTTTCCCACCACAATCTTGCACAATAGCAATCTTCTTTATTGTTAAATGCCCTGCCATATATTTCAGTCCTCATCTCATGATCTCTTTTTTACTTTTAGAAGTAAAAACTACTCCCTACTTTGTTTTTAAAATTTCATATTAATATGAGGGTACAAATGATTAGATTACAATGTTTGCAATTGTTACATAAGGTCCCTGTTGTAGTTGTGCCTCTCCCCCAGGAGGTGTGCCATATACCCTTAACATTGCACCAATTCGGTGAGAGCACCAGTCCTCCTCCCTTCTCCCCCTTCTTTCTTCGCTTCTCTCTTCCCCCTCCCCTCTCCCCCCAACTTGAATTAAATTGAGTTTTTTTCTTGTGGGGGCATGTATTAGTTCCTTTACTGCCTTCATATTAATATTGAATACATTGGATACTTGCTTTTCGATTCTTGTGATACTCCAACTCTATCTAGATTAATATAAAAGATGTAAAGTACTCTCCCCTTCTCTTCTTCCTTCATTCTTCCTCTGTTTGTTCTGTACTTGTTTCTGTTATTTGGGTCTATTTAGGTTTCCTTATTTCCACACTCTGCACATTCTATCTGAGTGATCTCACCTGTCCCTTGATTGCACTTATAAAATATAGCATATTCTCGTGATCCCAAATACATATACAAAGCTCAAACACAATGACTGAACTCCAGACCAGCATATCTACATCATAGACATATTCACAAACATCTTAAATTCAATGAATCAAATCTGGACTGATTATCTTTTCCTAAAACCTGCTTATACTTTAATCTTTGTGTAAATTATATAAAACAACCCACTCAGGGGCAGATGCAGCCAAGCAATAGGGCTTATAATCCCTGCCCCAACCGTATTATCTACTATGTTGCAAGAAATCACAAAAATCATCATATGTTGGTAGCCTTGCCACCATCAACCATTCAGAAAACTGTGTGACAGGCATGTATTACTGACTCCTTCCATCACTCCCTCCACTTTGGGTCAATCACCTAATTCTATGGATTTCAAATTCTTGGAATATTAATCTAATTTCCATAATCATTATCTTAGGTTACTTCACTATTGCCTTTTCTCTAGATTTTTTGCACCAGTATTTTCAATTCCTTTCTGCTTTGTATTTGATAGTAAGGGATTTAGAATAAGACATTCATTTTTGTTTTATCACCAAATACTCAGTTTCAAAATAAACTCATTATATGGCTTAGTTTTACTATTTTTGAAATCGTATTGTTGGCTCGACGCCTATAGCTCAACCGGCTAAGGTGCCAGCCACGTACACCTAAGGTGGCGGGTTCGAATCCCCAGCCCGGACCCGGCAAACAACAATGACGGCTGCAACCAAAAAATAGCCGGGCGTTGTGGCGGGCGCCTGTGGTCCCAGCTACTTGGGAGGCAGAGGCAGGAGACTCGCTTGAGCCCAGGAGTTGGAGGTTGCTGTGAGCAGTGAAGCCATAGCGCTCTACCCAGGGGGACAGCTTGAGGCTCTGTCTCAAAAAAAAAAGAAATCGTATTGTTAAAAATAACCCATGCAAAAGAGTTTATCATTCCAGAAGGGAAATGAAGAAAACCTACTACATATCTTTCCCCCTGTTATCTGGCATTCTGGTTAAATTAAAAGAATCAATTTGTACATCATGCACAATTCTAACCTAAGTATTTTGCAGATGAAGTCACATTTTGCAGAGCACATTTATCTCTAATTAATGATTTTAAGGTTACCTAAATTTCTGATCTGTGAAGTGTGTTTATTAGTCATTTAAATATGACCTGTATGAATCTGCTTTTGATTCCATGTACAAATAAAGTATTCATATCTTGAGGGAACCTCAATTCATGCATTTCCTGTTTTTACAAACATTCTTAGTTGGTCCTTTTTTTTTTTTTTTCTTTTGGCTCTTCAGAATCAGGTTGAGGCAGACTCTGCCTAGGTTTAAGCCCTACTTGATCTTACATTAACATTTTTATAATCTCACATTTCATTCAAATTTCTATTTTGTTCATTGCCCTGTGATTTCACATAAAACCATATTACTGGGTAAAATGTAGGCACGAAGAATATTTCAAACTGACCATTTCTGAGAATGCCAAGTGTTACAATTCCAATTCTTTTATTGTGCTAAAATTTTTGTTGCCTTAGATATATATTTAAATAAATGGGCTACTGGTCAAGGCTTTGAGATCTTTTTGCTATGCACAATTTCTTGTGTTGAATTTGGGCTGCCTTAGCAGTCATAAAAGCTACATGATTTGCAGAGCCTAATTTATAAGTCAGTGGGTTTGGGCTCTAGTAGAATTTGTAAGTCAATTATAAAATTATATTTGACCATATCACAATGGCTATATTGGGCATTTTTGTATGTAGTGACATATCTATCTATAACAATTCAAAATGCTAGCATTCATGTATTAAGACTCATTGTGGTCTTGCTATGACCTGACTTGGTATGTAAATGCTTGGGAGCTCATTTGTAATTTCCCATCAAAGAAAATTGAAAGCATCAGAGGATCTTATTATATCACCACTAAACCTAGAATACCTACCCTAGATTGAACTTGAGTAGGATCATGATACAGAAAATATTGTAATGACATTGTGTTTTTTCTTTCTTTCCTTTTTTTTTTTATTTTTAGATGTGGCCGTCTTGTATATCATCTTGGTTTGCCTTATTCCTTCCTAACTTTTCCATATGTAGAAGAAGCCATTAAGATTGCTTACTGTGAAAAGAAATGTGGAAACTGCTCTCACACGGTATTTGTTCAATTATTTTTCCTGGGAGAAAAAAGGAAATCATTTAAGAACTATCTAAATAAGTTAGCGCTTCATAATAAATTACCAATCAATGTCTTTGTTTTTGTGCTAAAAATAAACAACAGTAATTTGTATAATTACACACATTTCCTGTTATATAATACATGCTTTTAAAGTATATTTTTGAAATCCATGTTGCTGCCTTTATCTATAAGGTTTTAGAAAATAAAAATCAGCATAGATAACATATTTCAATTACCACCAAATGATGTTGCGTGAGTGTTCACAGAGTTTAATCAACACATAAAATAATATTATTGTAGTTACCTGAATATCTTCACACAAGAATATAGTGATAGTGCCATTTCATGGCATTAGCTGAAATGGAATTCGGGCCAGAAAATTACTTAATTTATCAAGGGTTCAAGACTATCAGATTTTCCCTGAAGCCCTTACATTTTCTGTCCTTTCTGTAGTCTGAATTACTGTTTATTTCAAAATGAAATAAATATTCTTATTACTGATATTTTTTTCCTGGCAACCATGAAAATATCTATTCTTTGTTATGAGAAGCACTATATTTAAATCTTTTTTAACAAAAGAGATACTGAAACAATTGATTTTAATTTATATAGCTAGACTTATTTTCCTTTATATTGAAAAGGAAAAGAATTCTAAACAATATTTCCTTAATGGGACAGACTGGAAAAATTTGAACTCAGTTTTAAAAAGAATTCTAAATTTTATTTGTGAACTATATTTCCTTTAGATTTTTCTCAGCTCTAAAGAAAGTCACTTCAAATTTTAACAAATCATTTAATTAATTTATTGATTGTTGAGGAGTACTTCAGGTTAATTACATTACTTATATAATTTTTCATGTGTTAATCTTCATAATAATCTTAAAAGGATTGTTTTACTTCTTTTAAAGATGAAGGAACTGAGGTAATGCAAGAAAAGTATTAACTCAATGTTTGACCTATACTAAGCCCTTAATGAATGATAGCTATATTGATTCTTCATCTTTTAGGATTATTTCTATATTTCTGTATTTGCAATTGTGCAAATGCTCAATAGTTATAAGTGTACCTAGTTATTTTGAGAAAAGGCAGGGCAATCCCCATAATATGCTTAGTTTATGAACCACCTGTAAAGAAGAATCACTGATCAGATACTGAATTGATTGGTATCTAATATGCCGAATCAAATTGAAGTTTTTCTATTTCATTATTTCTTTGATGCCATAAATTAGATGACACATTATTTATTTACTAGTAAGAAAAAATAATTGCCAATTAAAGGACGATACAGTGCTAAAACACCATCAATAGTAGAATACATTCTAATTTTAGAGATATTAAAATGTAAGAAAACATGGATCACAGAATCAACAAAATATATTAATTAATTTTTTAAATTAAGTAGACTGTACAACTGTTTGTTTAACAACTGAACACTTCAAACATTACACAGTGTATTTTAAATATTTATCAAATTATTTACAAGTTTATAATTAAATATTACTAAGTTCTAGTGTAGAAGTAATTCAGAAATAACCAAAAAATGAACCACTCAGTAGTTATATGCTAAAGTCCAATGGAATTTATAATCTTTTAAAACTCTTCAAAACATCAAACCATATCACTTAGTGAGTCTTTGGATTCTAAGTTGATTTTGTAATGTTATTTACAACTCAACTTTGAATTGAGGTTTAATATGATGTTGCTATATCTACAGGCTTTGAGTTTGTGATTTGTGGGTATCACAAAACAATAACAGACTTTCAGTGAAGTAAAGAACTAGGATCATGAAGGATGGAATATTATGGTCAAAGGGAAATGGGCAGTAATTTGCTACTTTCATCTGGCGGCACTAAAGAAGGGACACATTAGCAAAGCTTGGGTTGAAGTACAAAGCATATCTTGGCATGCTGCTTTAATCCTAGGTTAAAGTATGAAAAACCACTAAATTTGAGCACAGTTTATGAGATTTTTGAATTATCTTAGGAAAATTAGTATTAGATTAGATGCACTATTGACACAGGAAGGTTCCACAGAGGTCAATTGATTTTAGAATTTGATTGACTTTACTGCCATCTAAGTTCTTTTAGCCAGCTTACTTCATTTTGTTTTTGCAGGTATAAATACAGTGATTTGACTTTCTCTTTAAGCCTTTAACAAAAAGTGTACATGTTGTGACCAACGTCAGGTTCTTAACTCATTAATATGACAATGAAAAACAAAACCAGCTTTATCCTAGTTGAAATTTTGTGTCAGCTGTATAAATCCTTTTTATATGCATTCCTGCTAAATCTATAAATTTGTTGGTAATCTGTTTACATTTATAAATTTATTCCAGACTCTCAAAGATGAAGACTTCTGTAAAAATGTATCTTTGGCTACTGTGGAAAAAACAACCAAAGCTCCACAGCCCCATCATCACCACCACAAGCATCATCACAATCATAGGCATCAGCATCTTGGGAGCAGTGAGCTTTCAGAGAATCAGCAACCAGGAGCCCCAGATGTTCCTACTCACCCCCCTCCTCGAGACCTTCATCACCATCATAAGCACAAGGGTCAGCACAGGCAGGGTCACCCAGAGAACTGACATATGCTAGGAAGTGAAGGTGTACAACTTGCACAAAAGCTCTGACAAAAGAGATGTAAAAATCAGTTACTCTGAAAGTTGTCCCAAGATTCAGAGTTGGCTCCTACTAGCTGATGCTGATATTGTCGACATCTAATATTTGAAAAAACAGGGTCTGCAATCACCTGACAGTGTAAAGAAAACTTCCCATCTTTATGTAGCTGACAGGGACTTTGGGCAGAGGAGAAAGTAATTGAATCTTGTCAGTGACGTTTGCCTCCAGCTGTCTGACAAGCAAGTCAGCAGCTCATTCCCACAGAAACCAGCCCTAAGTGAAGCGGAGCTATTAAGGAAAAAAAGTGAGAATGACCTTCAAACTAAATATTTAAAATGAGATACGTTCCCCAACTCAGTCTAGACACAATTTTACTTCTAGCATTTTTAAGAACTACCAAATTAATCAGTGAGCCAAAAATAGAAAATGGATTTGTGCAAACATGGAGAAATCTAATGGAGTAGCTTCCAGATTTAAAATTTTATGTCATAGTAATTTTAACCCAGATCCTGTGTTTATTATGGGGCAAGTGCAAGGTGATTTCAGGTTTTGGTTAGTATGTCTTTTTTTTTCTTTTTCCAGCGTTCTAATTGCGTTAATGAGAACAGAAACATAAACTATGACCTAGGGGTTTTTGTTGGAAAGTGAGCAATTTAGAATGGAGGAAGAACAACAGAGACATGCTTTCCATTTTTTTCTTTACTTATCTCTGAAAACAATTGTCTTTGTCTTTTCAATCTCACATTTTTAATGGATTAAATATCTTTAAAGAAAGATATTTTAAAATCCAGAAATACTTAACACATGAATGTTTTGCTAAAAAGCACCTATCGCTACATTTTAAATATCCATTTATCTTTTTTATATCTAGGACTCATATCTTGATTTTTACTATCACATATGAATAAAACCTTTATATCTTCTTTCTCTAACATTATATTTCACTCTTCTAAAATTTGAGTGGCTGTCTTTAAAGATGTAAAGGAAAGGATAAAAGAATGTTGTCTATCTCTAGACTGCTTAGAAAGTATTTCCATAGTCAATGATGGTTTAATAGGTAAAGTAAACCCTGTAAACCTGAACTCCTTTATGGCTAATACCAATAAGCAAGAATGGAGCACAAAATTGGCTAAGGCAGGGATTTGTCTAAATAAACTCAATTTTTCAAAGTTTGAAGCTGTAGTTTTGTGTATTATTATTTAGGTTGTATGCTTATACTGAAAATAGAAGGAAAATTTTCAACCACCCTTAAAGAAATTCAATAGCAGCTAGTGAATTTACTGCTACGGTCAAAACCGTCTTCGCTTAAAGTGAGAATCTTTGCCAACAGAAAGACGTTGCTCTAAATCACGAATGGTATTACGAAGAACTGCAATCTCCTTATTTTTTTCTTCTTGAAAATGTTGAAGCTTCTAAATGAAGCAGAACAAACTTGTTATTGCAATGAAAAAATAAGATTTTTGTATAAGGAACAACAAAAAATAAATTTCTGGTATATTTAAAGAGACTTCATTTTGAAAGGTCTATAATTTCAGTTTTGTGAGATTTAATAGGCAAAACTGGAATAAGAATAAAAAAGTTTTGTTACATATATTATTAAATATTACATAATTTTTATAGAAACACACTAAGAAAATATACTTTCTTAAACAATAGTCATGGGAGAAAAACTCACATACCCTTCGGTAGATACTCTGTGGCAAAGCAGTAGAATCCAGATATGATTTTGATTTAGTTTGAACTTTTGCTAGTTTGGCCTCAAACTGAACCAAGTTTAAAAAAAGAGAGTTACTGGGACTATTTAAACAATTAGAAACAATTATTTCATAAATATAAATAAAATAAAGTATAATACATGGAATCCTGTGTAACAGACAATAGAAAAATCTTTAAGTGACAATTTTTAAGAAAGAGCAAAGAACATACCAGATTAATAACCCTGATTTCATGTTAAAATTACCTGGGAGCTTTTTAAAAGTGCCAAATGTGTGGGTACTAACTTAGAAATTTTAGGAAGTATCTACATCATCTTTTTCTCAAAATATCAGGTGATTTATCATGCAGCCAGGGTTGAGAATCTGGTTTAACTTAAAGATAGGTAAAAATATTTTCACATTACCATGAATGTATTATAAAGATAATACGGTGTACTCAACAGTCATGGAAAAAAAACTCACATATCCCTCTACAGAAATTTTGAAATTAAACTGAATTGGGTTTAAAAAATTCTCATAGGTCATTCCTCCAGGCCAATTGTCTTTTGTGCACTATATTCTATTACAATTCTTTCCTTCAGATTTCTTTTAGTGTAGCCTCTGTGAGGACAAAGAATAAACTCTTCATGATTGTGTTCTGATGAGAGAGAAATGGGTAGGTACAAAGAAGACAAATAACCAAGAATTCTGTAAGTGATTGACTCTGGCTAGACCAGTGCCAGGGCTCAAATGGCAAACAAAATGCAAATTTCCAAATAGTGGATTAGAAGTTGGTGGTAGATCTTGAAACATGGCCTATTATTTTCAGCTGGCCATCTCTGGTTTGTGGGTATACTTGGCCAGATGGCAGCAGTAGCAGCAGCAGCAGCAGTAGCAGTAAAAAGCCTTTAAAGTCAACATCAGTCCTCCTTATGCCCACATGGCATCTTACCAAGCACCCCAGGATACCAAAGTTTCAGAAAAATGAATAGTAGGTTATCTCAACCAAGACCTGGGAATTCTTAGTCCATTAAGTAAAATGAGAGTTGGAGATGGGGTAGGGAGAGCAAGAGAAGCATGAATCAAAGAAAGATTGGTAGGATCTCAAAAAAAATGTAAAGAATGAACATTCTGTTAACATATCATTATCTTTGGGATGTGACATCTGGTTAAATAACCTTGAAAGGCTTTAGAGCAAAGAGCTGGAACCCCTTTAAGATACCATATTTGAAGTTCCTTCTAAGTTTTGTTTTTTGTGGTTTTTAAAAAAAATTTTGGTTTGTTTGCCCCTAGGACATATATTTTTCCAGAAATTTATCAGGAAGAAATTTATCTCTTTGTATCCCAAGTAAAGCAAAAGAAATTTCTGATTGGTTTACCCTAGGGTTCCACAATTTCTGGTTGGTTTAAATGTTGAAAATTAGAAACATTCACCCCACATTGGAATAGCAGTCTTATGAAGACTACATAGACTTGATTGTAAAATACAGGTAATCCCTGAGTTACCTGTTCCCACTCTCAGAGGAAACAACACCCTTTCTGGAAACTAGGACATTCTGAACAACTGAAGAGTTCCACCTTTAGGCCAAGTGCTGAAAAGCAGTGTAGGTGACAGTTTTATGGTCTTTGAGCATTGCATTTGGTAGAGAATGAGTGGTATGGAAGCCCTCTCACAGGATTGTTCTTAGTCCCAAAATTTATCTCACTGTGATGAAAAATAATCCAAGAGCAGTTTAGACTAAGGGATATGTCCTCTAGTTTAGCAGACTCTTAAACCTACCTCTAGCTGTAGCTTGATTATTTCACTTTGTTTTTCATTCTCTTGAGTTCTTAACTTTGCATTTAACTCTGAAATTTCCATTTCCTTTTTCCCTATTAGTTCTTTGTGCTTTTCCTCACATAATTCAACTGAATAAAATAAAAGTAAATAAAATTCATTAATTTAACATTCTAAAAATAAAGGCCTATATTTCTTTAGTATTTTAAATAATTTACAAGAAAGTAAATTTTATTAATAAAACATATTTTAGAAATTGTTTATGTATAGGGTAGACCTTTAATATATTTTCGATAAGACCCTGCATAATGCTCAAACACAAAGGTCATTCATTGAATGCTTTTGAATAAATTAACGAAGTTGTACTCTTAAACATCAATAACCTAAAAAAAGAATAAATAATTCCTGTGGTTAAAGAGGGTCACAAAGCCTGGGGTCCCACATGTAAAAGGCCCAAACTAGTAGATGACTCTCTAGAGCTTCATTAAGCCCCTGCTATACTACTTCATAGGATTAGGCCTCTGTTGTGTTTCCATCATGTCTCTATGCTTCATCAAATTTCCTCTTCTATTTTTTTATTACTATCAATGACACCATGCCATCTGGGATGGGAGCCTCAAGGAAATCTTTGATTTTAAAAAGAAAAGAAAGAGTCAATTAGTTCATCATCCCTGCAAATAAGGGGCTTCTTAAATTCCTAATATATATCTATATTTAGATAATTTATTTTTAGCATTTTCTAGTATTTATACTTATGGCCATATAACACAGCATTAGCAGTGACCCACAAATTTTGATATGTAATGTTTTTTATATAATTCAGCTTAATTTTTAAAATTTCCTTTAGGATTTTATCTTTGATTCATAGATTATTCAGAAATAATTTCTGAACATATAGGGGTTTTCTATTTATCTGTATTTTACCAACTTTACATTAATTGCAAAGCAGCCAAAGTATCTACTCAGACCTTTGAAGTGTGTTAAAATTTGCTTTTTGGTTCATGAAATGGTCAACTTTCTTAAATGTTCTATGGATACTTAAAAATAGCACATTTTCTGCATTTATTGGATATAATTTTTATATGTGTCAATTTGTTGATTTTATTGTTTAAATTTTCTATATCATTACTGATTTTGTATGTTTTTATGTACTTTTCCAACTACTAAAAGAGGTGAATTCAAATCTTTCACTATGATTGTGGAATTGTCTCTTTCTCTCACTAGTTTTACCAATTTTTTTAAATCATTCTTTTTTTTAATTAAATCATAAACACATAAATCATGTATACATTAATGCATTTATGGGGTACAATGTGCTGATTTCATATGGAATTAGGAATACTTACATCACACTGAGTTTTACCAACTTTTGATTCATATGTTTAAAGCTCTATCATTTGGTACATGTAAATTTGAATTGTTGTTATATTTTTCTGGTGGATTAATTTTATCATAATGAAATATTTATCCTTGTCTCTAGTATTGCTTTTTGTTTTAAAGTATACTTTGTGCAATATTGGTATAGCTATGCCACCTTTATGTTGGTTACCATGCAAATGTAATATCCTTTTCCATCTTTTGCTTTATTTTTTTTTATATCTTACACTTTAGGTGTATAGCTTTAAAGAATCATATTAGAAGATTTTAATATTTATCTAATTTAATCATCTTTGTCTTTTAATTGGAACATTTAGTCAAAGTTCATTTAATACATTTACTGATATATTTGGGTTTAAATCTATCAGCTTATTATTTGCTGTTTTTTACATTGTGTTCCTTTCTTCTTTTTTCTTGTCTTTATTTGGACTGAATCACTATTTTTTTTTTTTTTTGAGACATAGTCTCACTTTCTCGCCCTTGGTGGAGTGCTGCAGCAGCATCACACTGCTCACAGCAACCTCCAGCTCTTGGTCTTAGGTGATTCTCTTGCCTCAGCCTCCCGAGTAGCTGGGACTACAGGCGCTTGCCACAATGCCCGGCTATTTTTTTGCTGGGTTTGAACCCAGCACCCTCAGTATATGGAGCCGGTGCCCTACTCACTGAGCCACAGACGCTGCCCTGAATCACTATTTTTATTTCCCTTTTTCTCCTCTATTAGCTTGATAGTCATTAGCTTGATAAATATTCTTTTATTCTTCCTTTAATGTTTACTTGATGTATATGGTATGCACACTTGATTTACTGGAATCTAATAAAATTAGTACTTTTACCAATTTACAGACATTATATAAAAATCTTACAATACTTTTAATCCCATTTACTTCCCCTCTATCTTTGGTGGTTTTGTACTAGCTAAATTAGAAGTATGTTTGCTATGTTTTTCAGAATTCCCTTTCCTATGTGGTTCTAAGTTAGAGTTGGCTACAGGAGACATATGCACAAGATTTGAAACCTTCTGAGCTAATTAGCATGCTAGGCAATGTTGCAGTTCACATCTGGTGTCACTGGCTGTCTCACCAAATCAGCATCTATTATTTTCTAAGCACAAGGAAATTTGAATTGTCACTGATCACTAGGTCACCTTACTAATATGGGAGTTGAGTTCCATAGTTTTTTAAAGCTCCAACCAGATTTCTTCCTTTAGCTGATATGAATCCTATGCCAGGTGTCGTTGCAGCTCTATGGCTACACCATCTTTTCCTGTAGGGCACCATCTTTTTCTGTAGGTCACCATGTCATCAGGTTACAAGGAGTGTAAGAAAGATTCAGGCTCTAGTTCATCCTCACTCTTTCCTACTTCATATCCAGTTTTCCTCTGACTGCAGCAACTTTAGTCGTAACACTAAATACAGAGACAACAGCCTTTCATAGAATATACTATTACTTCCTATGTCTCATATGTTCTTTTCTATATATGTCATCTTCTTGAATTTCTCTGCCTTGGGTTGGATATTCTCTTCTGATTTATTTTCCAACTTACTAATTCTCTCTCCAGTTGTATCTAATTGGCTATTAAACCAATGCATTGAAACTTTATTTTTAGTTATTGTGTTTTCAGCACTCACATTTTCATGTGTTTCTTTTATTTTGTTTTGCTTTCTTTTCTTTTCAAGATGGGATCTCACTCTGTTGTCTATATTGGAGTATAGTGGTATAATCATGGCTCCTTGCAACCTCAAACTCCTGGGCTCAGGTGATCCTCCTACCTCAGCCTCCCAAATAGCTGGTCTATAGGCATGTGCTACCATGCCTGGCTAATTTTTTAAATATTTTTAGAGATGAGGTCTTACCATGTGGCCTGGGCTGGTCTTGAACTCCTGGACTCAAGTGATCCTCCTACTTCAACTTTCCAAGTGTCTGGGATTATTGACATGTGCCACCACACTCAGCTCCATATATTTCTCTATTATAATTTTCAGTTTTTTATCAAAATTTACCATTACATTGTTTTATTCCTCAATTATGTTAATCAGAGTAAATGTAAGTTCCATATTTGATATTGCCATTCTGTGAATCTTAGTGTATTTATTTCCTTTTTAAAATTTTTATAATTGAGTTTGCATATTTTTAAAGTCAGATTTACTGAGGCATAACCCATATATAGCAAAATCCCTTTTGCTTTTTTTTTGCAGTTTTTGGCCGGGGCTGAGTTTGAACCCATCACCTCTGGAATATGGGGCCAGCACCCTACCCCTTTGAGCCACAAGCACTGCCCTGCAAAATCCCTTTTGAGGTATAAAGTTTGATGAGTTTTAACAAACATACATAATCTAACCATCACTACAATCAAGAAATACTAATAAAAGTTTCCATTGCTTCAAAAATAGCACTTGTGTCCCTTGCAGTACATCCTTTTACTCACATGCTGGCACACTGATCTGACTTTTGTCATCATAATGTCTCCTTTTTCCAGAATGTTATAAAAACAGAATCATACAGTATATAGCCTTTTGGGTCTGGCTTCTTCCATTTGCTGTAATGCTTTTCAAGTGATCATATTGCTGAATGTATCAGTAGTTTGTGCCTTTTCATTGCTGAATAATTTCCACTGTATGGATGTACCACGATGTGTTTATTTACCAACTAACAAATTTGCTTGATTCCAGTTCAGGGCCCTTAGGAATGAAGTTGCTATAAATATTCACAAACAGGTCTTTGTGATACAGATGCTTTCATTTCTTTTAGGCAAATACTTAAGAGTAGGATTTCTGAGTCATATGGTATATGTTACATTGTAGTTATAGGAATCAAAATTAGAAAATGTATTTCTATACATAAATATGTAGAAAGCTACAAAATCTAAATTAAAATGCGTCAAGGCAGCATTCATTCAAGAATATTGGCTACCACTGAAAAAATCATACATACACATATTTAAATTATTTCATGATATTGTGGAATTCATTAAATTAAACATTTAAAAACTTACTTTTTTTCTGCATGTCCTGATAAAGTTTGCTCATTTCTATCTTATGTCCCTCCTCTTTGATTTTCATTTCACTCATAAGTTTGGCAATATTATCCTTATGTTCCTAGAGATTAAAATATATATTCATTCGAAAAGGAAATATGGGTATACAACTTTTGATTAATTAGAAAGATAAAATTCTTAGTTTATATTAACACAGTATTTGATATGTAATCATATCTAGAAGGGAAAAATATTGTTCATTTGAATAATCAGCTTTGAGAAACATCAATTTTTTTTATTTTGCATGTATGTAATATATTTATTTATGTAATTTAAATGCTATTTTTAAACTGACAAATAAAAATTATATATATTTATGGTATACAACATTATATATATGTGTAAATATATACATATAACATGTATACATAACATATACGTAACATATATATATATATTTTTTTTTTTTTTTTAAGGCAAAGAGCAGATTTTTTCCCCCACTGCAGGGCCTGGTGGACCCTTCTACCCTCAAACAAAATCTTTTTATTAGAGATGCTATATTGCTCAGACTGATCCTATACTCCTGACCTCAAAGGATGTTTCTACTTTAGCCTTCCAAGTAGCTAAGACTATCATTGTGCCTGACTGATGTTTTGAGATAAATATACAAAGGATAGACATAGAGGTTCATGTGCAATTTAAAATAGTTTAACCGAGTAGATTACACATGAACTTTATGGACACCCTGTATATCTAGTTAAATGTCTAAATCAAGCTAATTAACATATTCATACCTCACATACTTATATTTTTATGGTGAGAACATTTAAAATCTACTCTCAGAATTTTCAGGTCTATGAAATATTGTTACTAACTACAATCACCACATTGTACAGCAGATCTACTGAATTTCATTCCTCCTGTCTAATTGAAATTTTATATCCTTTGACCAATATCTCCCTACCCCAACAACTCCTGCGAACAACCACTGTACTCTCTGCTTCATGAATTCCATGAGAAAGACCCATTTCTGATCCAAAGAGATAAAGATAATACAGAAACAATGTCTTTTTTATCTTTGCTTCCTGAATACTCATCATCAGTGTTTAGCATATTATGGATTCTCAAAATATTTAGCTTAACTGCATGAACAAATGATACCACAACATTAAAGTACATTCAGTATGAGGTAAAACGATACTTTGGAGACAACAGAAGGGACTGTTCTATAGCTAACAAGCTTACTGTAATGTAGGATGAATACCTTTGAAAGTGGGTTGAAGCTCTGTTTCTGAAAATTATATGAATATTTCTAATTCCCAGAAGGAGATAAAGCATTACTTGTAATAAAGGTTAGCTTTAGGGGGAGGCATCAGGAGAAAGATAAATTTGGGATTCGAAAAGTCCTTGATAGCTGCCTGAGATTAGTGCCTTAAATTATAGACGCAAAGGGGAGATAGATGTATCATGCTAAGAACAGAAAGAGGAGCATTCAGAGTAGACAGCAGAACAGAAAGCACTCAAGACAAATTTTACATTTTTCCAGGGGGATGTATCTACATAAAGAAACTACTCACAGGCCTAAGATGTAGGCAAGAGAAAAGGAAAGCAGAAAGAATTAAGTAGGAGAGTAGAAAAAAGGAAATAATAAAGGCAAGAGGTCAAGAAAAGTCTCCACATATCACAAAAGCTGGTACTCAATATTGTGTTCCCACTGAGTTCTCTTTCTCTGTCCTTTCCCCCATATATGTGTATATATGGTGGAAAAATGTTTTAAAATTGTAATACTCAATATATACTGAAAACAAAAGATGAATACAAGTCATATTTAGCTTCTGCGATTACAAGAGGTGCTCAAAGTGGCTACCGTCAGTGAAAAAGTAATACATAGATAATGCCACTTTAAATGTGTATACATTTTTTTGGCATACCGACACCCGCACACACACACACAGAAGGCAGGACAATTAAGTTTGTGAACTTATCCTAGAAACAGTGCTACATATCTCATTGCTGAATATCACTGCGGTCACCTTCAAAGGACTCCCCTTGGGAAGCTATGCATTGATGCGAGTGCTTAGTCCACCCTTGTAAGGAATTTTGGAACTCTTTCTGGAATGGCCATCAGAGTTGTCCTTATAGGAGGCCTCACAATTAAGTTCACAAACTCATCCTAGAAAAAGTGCTCTGAAGGGTGAGCTAGATGCTGCAGTCAGTGCATAGCTTCCCAAAGGGAGTACTTATAAGGTGACTATAGTGATATTCAGCAATGAGGTACGTAGCACTTTTTCTAGGATGGTTTAAAAATGTAATTGTCCCACCTTGTGTGTGCACACTGACGTAAAAATTATTTAGGTCATAACTTTTAGCCTAGACTCAGTGAATGGGATTTTGAGGGTCCCTCAACTTTCTGAAATGTTATGCAAAGTTATACTCGTGTGTGCGCATATGTGTGCCTGTGAGTATTTTTCTCAAAAAGGGTTCACAGCTTTTAAAAGATATTCGATGGTATTGAGGAAGTTAAAAAAAAGGTCAAACTCTCATTGGATTGAGGTAATTTTTTAGTTTGCTTTGAATAGCAGCTATTTAAAAAGTTCAGAATCTTGGGTTTTAGTGTTTTTTCTTTAATTTCCACCCCCTTTAAAAATTCCTATAGTATTCTAGACAAAGTAATATCATAGGGCTTGAAATTTTAGGAAAGAAAAGAGGTAAAATTTTCCTTCCCTGATTCCAACCTGACTTCACCATCTACTATTAAACTCTAGAGTTAAGGTATGGAAGGGATTAGGAAAGAATAAAGGAAAAAGAGAAAAAAAGGTGGGAGGGGTGGATGGAATGTGTGAGGACAATAGTGATTTTAATTTAAAGTTTATCTGCTTTGTGACTCCTGACTAACCTTAAGTCCAGGAATGCCTCTAAGAAGTCTAGGTCATTTATTACTCTTTATGTAGGAACATTATTTACTTGCCTTTTCTCTAAAATTCTTGATCATGTTGCATATATCATAGCTGCAATGCCCATAGCCACCTATGCATTCCTTTCAGACCACATATACTTTTCCCCTGAGATATAAGCCCTGAGTCTAGTGGGCTGCAGTGTGGATATCTACTTATCTTGTAGCCACCAAAGGCTAGGCTTCTGTCCCTAAGTTCCCCTAATGAATCATTCTGTACCAACAAACTGAATTTGTTTGCCTACTTCTTTGGATTTTCAGCTCCTTCAGCATTTGGGAGCCACTTTGCATAAATGGCCCTTTCAAAAAACAAGAAACATTCCAGAGATACTTAAACCACCTCAAACTTGGCAATGAAATGCTATATTTTCCAAGAGCACAGCCAGAGTGCTATTAATTACTACTGAGTATTACCCCAACTCCTGGGCAAGTTTCTTAAATGAAGAACCAGACTGAATTTAGAGAAGATTCAAATTAAAATCTATAGATCCAACTTGAGTTTGCTTCTTAGGAGATGAGAGTAAGTTAGCATAATGGGTCCCCTCAAAGAGCAGAGGAATGGGAACCAACATTTATTAAGCATCTTTTATATTTCTTAGGCACTGCCTATGATTGTTAGTACCATATTGCTCCTATAGGAGATAAGGAAAGTTGCAGAAGGTATGGTGGTCCTTGAGAAAGAATTAATTTGTGATCCATATAAAATGTCCCCTTCATTTGAAATTTCAACAATTATCCCAATTATAAAGAGTACAGAGTCATTTACTTTATAATAAAAAGTGTTCAAAAGTGCTAATCAGTAGAGTATACGTCAGAGTAAAAACTCTATTAATGTAATTGAAAATGTGTAGCAAAATAACTGTGTCTCTTTTTAGTGAAAGAAAAATTAATACAAGTGATGTATTAGTACATTATATCTTATAGAAAGATTAGGCTTTTCAAAACTTGCATTACTTTAAAAATAAATTTTCATTTATTAAATATTTTGGTGATTATATATAATATATATTTGCATACACACAAATTTTGGCTATGTTTTTTTAATGAAAACAATCAGCTATGGTCCCCAACCCCAGTATTAGTCTGTGGCCTATTAGAAACTGGGCCACACAGCATTACCACCTGAGCTCCACTTCCTTTCCCCCACCCTGCTATCTGTGAAAAAATTGTCTTCCATGAAACTGATCCCTGGTGCCAAAAAGTTTGAGAACCACTGCTCTATAGGGACTTGATTGAATATGTTGATATATAAACTCACCTGTTCATGAGATTTTAACTTCTCTTTTATAAGATCAGCATTTCTCTTTAGTTGTTCATTTTCATCTGTATAAAAATAATCAAAGAACAAATTCAACTTTTTGATTAATATGGGGATATGTTTAATGTTTTAGCTTTCCTTCACGTATGCATTCAACAAACATATGTCCAGTACCTACTACACTTTAGACTCTATGCTAGATACTGGGAACGTAGAAACAAAAAGAGAGTCATTTTCTTCAAAGAACTCAAACCCCTAATGAGTCAGATGTGTTAGTAGTTATAATATGATATGTTAATTGTTTTATAGGGAAAATGTATCTGAAATACTGTGGAAATCTGAGAAAAGAAAGTTTAAATCAGCTTGAAGTCAGGAAAGGATTTAGAGAAGGGGGACCATTTGGGCTGAGATTTAAGTGATAAGGCTTCTCCTGTGTTAAGATAGGGAATTCTAAACACACAAAATTGCACAGAAGGCCTTGAGTGAATACAGCATATTTGGAAAAACTATAAATCAAGTACAACATTGTTGGAGTGTACAGTGTGAGGAGGAGGTGCTATATAGATTGGAGCCATATCACCAAGGTGGATCTATTATATATAAATGACTTTGGATTTTGTTTTAAAGATTATGGGGAGTCTTTAAAGAATTTTGAACAATGAGTAAGTGAACTGATTAAGAATTACATACTAAAAAGATCATCCGGCAATGTGAATCATGATGGAGAGTGCTGACCCTAGAGAAATGAGATTAGTAAGGCTAGATCAAATAGGACATAACAAACCAAAATTAGGCCAGTGACAGTATGGAAAAAAGTGGGCACTGAGGAAAACCATCTAGATGGTAGAATTTCCAGGTTTTTTAGGAACTGACTGGATAGAGGAGGCAAAAGAGAAAGAGAGGGGAGAGTCTTCACCTTTTAGGTGTCTGGTTTGGGTAACTAGAAACAATGCCTTAATGACCTTTTGGGCAAATTTTAAAACCCTGCAGTTAATTTTGATGACTAAACATCTGAATCAATGTGAACCTCTAATTTCCTATTTAACTGAAAGTTTTCATGATCCTCATCACCAGCTAGATTTGTGGCTGGAAGGATTCAACAAAAGTGGGAAAGAAGTTTTTCTTAGCTTTTTAATTGCTCTCCCTTGTTTTTTCCATAGGGTCTATCTCTCAGAGGTTGGGAACCACTAAGGGAAGAAATAACAAAATTCTTTACTTCTGAGAGTCTAGTCCTCTAGGTGTTTGTGGCAAATATATTAAATTTTCTGATAAAATTTTTGTAAAACTGAATTTAATTTTGATATTAGAAAAGAATCCAACTTTCTTTTTTCCAGATAGAAAGCCAGTTGTACCATTATTATATTAAAATGCTATTCTTTTCCAATAACTGAAATATTCTTTGTGTTATACATTACCATATATATTAAAGCCTGTTTCTAGATTGTCTGTTCTTTCCACTGATATATTTTTCTATTTCTATGCCAATACCCATATTATTTTCTATAGAATGGCTTAAGAGTATGCTATTATCTGGTAATGGGAGACCCCTTCCCCCACATTTTTTTCATAAAAACATAGTTTTCTGGTTTATTCTTAGGTCTTTCTACTAGTAAATAAACTTTAAGGGGGAGGCACCTGTGGCTCAAAGGAGTAGGGTGCCGGCTCCATATACTGGAGGTGGTGGGTTCAAACCCAGCCATGGCCAAAAACTGCAACAACAAAAAATAATAAAAATTTTAAAAAATGACTTAAAAAATAAACTTTAAGATTATTTTATACAATTTTCCCTATTTCTCCAATGCTTATTTGTTGTCAGTTCTATGTTGGAAGGGGCCTTATAGCAATTTAGTTGATTCTCTGAGAGGAAAATCTCACAACTATTACATAGCTGAATCAGAATAGCAAAACACTTGGTTACTTTGTTTTGTGAATGGTAAACTTATCAAGTTAACATGATTATTTAAAATAAGATAGGCTAAATATGTTTGCTTTACTTACACAAAGACAGTCTTAGTCAATGACAAAAAATTAAATGGTAAATTATCACTATGGTTTGAATAAAAAATCATTTAACTACTAAAAACCCACCTTTCAAAACTGAACACAGGGTAATTAAAAACCAAGAGTGTGACTGATAATAAATATATTTCCAAACATTTGAAAGTAATAATAAACATTTAAAAATAATAAAAAGAACTATTGTGACCTATTATAAAACATCCCCTGTCAGAATATGACTGAAAGACTTTGTCCAACATAGAATTTCTTATTTTATAATCATCTAGGAAAGTACTTTTAAGTAGCGAGGAGTCTTGCTCTTAACTCTCTATTTTTAAAGGTGGTCAAATAAGTCATGCTTTTTTAGATTTTATTTTTTTTCCTAACTTACTTTTCAAATTGTGTTGATATTCAATGGTCTGTTGTAGTCCTTTTACCATACTATGAAGAGTAGCACATTCTAAAACATAAGAGATACATTTATTAGAAAATCTCTTGATTTCATTTTGCAATTATTCTCAGTTGAAATAATTTCTTTTGCATCTATGAATTTTATTATTTTTTTATTTTCTCTATACACATACATGTGTTTATTTGGTTTCCACTTTTTGCCTTCACAAAATTAAAAAGGCTTAAAATTTAATAATAACAATAACAATGTTTAAGATAAAGACCAGAAACAAAAACCTCGTAAAGAACAAATAACAATTAAAATACTATTTGAAGCAGAATATGAATGTTTTGACATAATAACTAAGAAAGTTACATGAAGGCTATGTTAACCAGTTTGATGGAAGTGTCTTGGATTATGTATGAAAACACCACACTGTACCCCCAAAGTGCATCAATGTACACAGTTACCATTCAATAAAAAAAAAAAAATACTATTTGAGAATTATGAGATCTTGATAAAGCAACAAGGTATCTCAAAGTAAATTACATAATAATTCATCATCTATGCTGATAGCAATAAGAGTATTTTACAAAAGTTAACAGTTTATGAAGATAGAATGTTCTACTATTATGACTCTTAATTCCTCCCTGCCTTCTCCAATATCCTTGCCACACACTGAGACAAACTTCCCCTCATCTTTCACTTTCTCTAGCTTGCTATTTCCCAGTAATAAAACTATGATTAAATTACATTTGATAGACATTACCTGAGAACCTGTTTCATGTATGTTATTATACTCCTGCTAAAATTAAAAAAATTGAAGAATCACAGATTCTGCCATTACTTATGTCTTTCAGAGTAATCCACAGACTCATAAAATAGGGCAGGTGAAGTTACCTCAGTAATCAGCAAATTGAAAATAGCCATGCAACTGAAAGTATATTAGATGTTTGAAGAATGTGTATTTTTAAAATGTGAACACCAGATGGCTCTCTGACTACATTTTTCTGCTGTGGAAACTAGTTTGATTATTTCTTCATAAGGTAAAGTAGCATTCACTTATTGAGAATGACAACTTTTAAATCTCTTGGCAAACTTTAACCCACATTATCTTTTCTATTGTATTTTACCAAGTAATTTGAGGAATACTGTCCTATTAAATTCTTCCTAAAACCTATAGTTCAGAATATAAAGTTATTTCTTATCCTATATAATTTAGTAAACCAATGATCATTTTGAGCTCAAATTTAGGCTCTAATGTTAATGTAGTTGGAAACATTAAATGAAATTGTGAATGTAAAGGATTTTCTGCAGTACTTACCCTCAATACTAATATCATTATCATTTTAAACTGGCAAAGAGATTATTTATCTATCATCAAATGTAAATTTAAAAATGTCTAGACATCATACCTGATTTTTGAATAAATTCAATCATGTGTAGTTTGCCCTTGCTCCCTAAGTAAATTAGTATACACTTGGCTCTATAAGTTGTCATTCTCACTTGTTCTTTTACTTTTGCCAAGTATTATCCATCCCCAAAGGATTGTATTTCAAATAATACAAATGATACACAAGTGTGATAGAAAGATCCTCAACCTAGCCAGTTTCCATCTCCCTAAGGCAGGCACTATTACCAGGAGACTATACATTTCCAGAGATACACAAATACAGTATATGGGAGAGAAAATATTTTTGTTTGTGCAAAGATGTAATTTTATATAAAAATAATAGCACAATATTCTGAACATTGCTGTTTTTATTTACTATATCTGGGAGATTATTCTGTATCACACAAAACTACTTCATTCTTACTATCACCTGCATAGTAGTTCAGTAGATGAATATATCAAAATTTATTTAACAAGATCTCCACATTGAGGGCCGAAAAAAAAAAGATCTCTATTGACAGTTTAGATCCTTTTTATCTTTTATAAACAATGTAGTAATAAATGTATTCATCACTTTGCATTCATAAAAGTGTATCTTTAGCACATATTCCTAGAAGTGTAATGGCTAGGTCAAAGGACATGTGAATTTGCAGTTTTGATAGATATTGCCAATCTCCTTTCCACAGAAGTTTTACCTTCTAGCAATATATGAGAATCATTGTTCTTTTACTTCTTTGCCAATACAATATTAAAGTTTTGATTATTTTCTATCTGATATACAAATGGTATTTCACATGGAATTTTTATTTTTAATGTATTTTTAAAATTTTTTTGTGAGGGTACAAACAACCAAGTCACAATTTTGGAATCTGTTGTAGTTGTGTTCCATACCCCAAAGGTGTGTCATAGACCCCTACCTTGTGTCCTTTAAGTAGGAGCACACCAATCCCCCTCGTTTTCCTTCCCCCAACTTGAATAAAATTAAGTTTTTCTCTTATGTGGGTATGTGTTAGATCGTCTACTGGCTTCATAATAAAATTGAGCACATTGGATACTTGCTTTTCCATTCTTGTGATACTTTATTAAGAATGTATTTCATCTCCATCCAGATTAATGGAAAAGACATAAAGTCACCATCTTTTCTTCTGGCTGAAGAAATATGTACTCCATGGTATCCATATACCACAGCTTGTTAATCCATTTCTGAGTTCATGCGCATTTAGGTTGTTTCTACATCTTGGCAATTGTAAACTGAGCTGCAATAAATATTCTCATGCAAATGTCTTTATGATAAAATAATTTTTTTCTTTTGGCTAGATGCTTAGTAGTGGGACTGCGGGGTCAAATGGGAGGTCTAATTTGAGTTCTCTGAGGAATTTCCATATTACTTTCCAGACAGGCTATAATTAGTTTGCAGTCCTGCAGTAGTGTAAAAGTGTCCCTCTCTTACCACATCCATGCAAGCACCTACAATTCTGGGAGACTGTGATGTGGGAGGTTCTCATCGAGGTTAAGTGATATCTCAGGGTGGTTTTGATTTACATTTCTCTGAAGATTAGGGATGATGAGCATTTTTTCCTATGTTTTTTAGCCATTTGCCTGTCTTCTTCAAAAAAGGTTCTGTTCATGTCTCTTGCCTGTTGATAGATGGGATTGTTTGGTTTTGTTGATTAATTTGAGTTCTCTATAGATCCTAGTTATTAAGCCTTTCTCAGATTCATAATATGCGAATATCTTTTCCCATTCTGAAGGTTGTCTATTTGTTTTAATTGTTGTGTCCTTAGCTATGTAAAAACTTTTCAGTTTAATTAAGTCCCATTTGTTTGTTTTTACTGTTGTTGTGATTACCACTGAAGTCTTTATAAAATCCTTTCCAGGCTAACACCTTAAGAGCTTTTCCCACACTTTCTTCTAGGATTTTTATCATTTCATGCCTTAGATTTAAATCTTTTGTCCTTCTTGAGTCAATTTTTCTAAGTGGTGAAAGGTGAAGGTCCAGTTTCAGTTTTTTACATGTGGTTAGCCAGTACTCCCAGCACTTGAATATTTATTGAATGGGGGTTCTTTTTCCCAGTTTATGCTTTTGTTTGGGTCATCAAAGATCAGAGGGCTATAAGAGATTGGTTTCACATCTTGATTTTCTATTCCATTTCATAGGTTTATGTCTCTATTTTTGTGCCAATACCACGAGGTTTTGATAACTGTAGATTTGTAATATAGCCTAAAGTCTGGCAGAGTGATACCAGACTTTGTTTTTACTACTAAAAATTGCCTTTGGCGTACAGTGTTTTTTTCTGATTCCATACAACAACAAAAAAAATTTTTTTCCAGTTGTTAAAAGTATGATGTTGGTTGTAAAGGACACCAAGGGACAGACGACCTCTAAGCAATATGATTTGCAGCTGAGGGGTGAACTATTGGGCGATTTGTCCACAGGAACTCCTTATGGAGAAAGAGCCTGTGCCCTCAGCACATAGTCATTGTTAATTACTCCCCTCACCTGTATCATTCCGTGTCAATAAAAGGCTGGTGCGGAGGTTGCTCCGGGCTACCGGAAAGTAAGGGCTAGCCCGTCTTTCACAAGCTTGTACTTCTAATCTGCCTCTCACCTGGTTCTTTCCTGTGCTAACCGAGACCAGGGCCACAGGAGCCTGATGGGTCATGACAGTTGGTATTTTAATGGAGATTGCATTAAATCTGTAGATTGCTTGGGTAGAATAGATGTTTTAACAATGTTGATTCTTCCCAGCAAGAGTATGGTATGTTCTTCCATTTGTTGATGTCTTCTGCTATTTCTTTTCTTAGGGTTTTGCAATTCTCTTTGTAGAGGCCACTTTACCTCTTTATTTATTTTTTTTTGACACATTACAAAACTTTATTGGCTTGTTAAAAATGAATGAGTTCAGCAAGTACATTCATGGTCTATCCACATTATTAAAACAGCACTAAAAATAAAACATAAAAAATGATTACCCATTATTTACAGAAAATGTGAAAAGATGGCTTTAAAATCTGGAACATTATAGGGGAAGAAACAGGGTATCCCTTTACCTCTTTAATTAGGTATATTCCTAGGTATTTCATTTTCTTTGAAGCTTCTGTGAAGGGAATTGTATCTTTGATTAGCTCCTCAACTTGGCTGTTACTAGCAGCCAAATTGTTACTACTGATTTGTGGACATTTGATTTTATACCTGAAATGGTACTGTATTTTTTGATCACTTCCAGAAGTCTTGTGTTTGAGTCTCTGGAGTTTTCTAAGTATAAGATCATTTCATCAGCAAAGAGCAAGAGTTTGACCTGCTCTGCCCCCATTTGGATGCTCTTTATAACCTTCCCCCATTTGGATGCTCTTTATATCCTTTTCTTGTCTGACTGCATTTGCTAGAACTTTCAGCACCATATTGAATACTAGTGGTGATAGAGGACATCCTTGTCTGTTTCCTCATCCAAGAGAAAAGCTTTCAGTTTTACTCCATTCAGTATATGGAGGTTGTTGTACATGGCTTCAATCAGTTTAAGAAATGTGCCACCAATGCCTATATTCTTAGGTATTCTTGTTAGAGAAAGATACTGAATTTTATTAAATGTTTTTTCTGCATCTATTAGGAGGGTCATATAGTCTTTTGTTTTTGCTTCTATTGATATGGTGAATTACATTTACAGACTTGTTAAACCAGCCTTGCATCCCTGGGATGAAGCCTACTTGATTATGATGTGTAGCTGTAAGTTATTGGCTAAGATTTTATTGAGCATTTTTGCATCTATATTAGTGAAATTGGTCTTAGTTCTCCTTTTTAGTTGAGTCCTTTCTTGGTTTTGGAATCAGGGTGATGTTTGCTTCCTAGAACATGGGGAAGTTTCCTTTCTTTTCTTCTCAATCTTTTGGAATAGGTTTTGCAGTATAGGTACAAGCTCATCTTTGAAGGTTTGATAGAATTCTGGTGTGAAGCCATCTGGTCCAGGACTTCTTTTTTGTTCTTGTTGTTGTTGCAAGAATTTTTATTGTTTCTTCAATCTCAGTGCTTGATATTGGTCTGTTCAAGAGATCTATTTCTTTCGGTTAAGTCTAGGCAGATGGTGTGATTCCAGGTATTGGTCTATTTTCTCCACACTGTCAAATTTCTGGGTATAGTGTTTATTGTAGCAGTCAGAGATAATCTCTTGTATCTCAGTGCTATCTGTTGTTACTTTTATTTTTAATTTCTGGTTGAAGTTAATAGACATTTTACTTTTCTGTTTCTAGGTTTTTTTTGTTTTGTTTTGTTTTTTTTTTTAGAGACAGAGTCTCACTCTGTCACCCTGGGTAGAGTGCTATAGTGTCACAGCTCACAGCAATCTCCAACTCCTGGGCTTAGGTGATTCTCTTGCCTCAGCCTCCCAAGTAGCTGGGACTACAGGTGCTTGCCACTATGCCCAGCTGTTCTGTTTCTAGTTAATCTGGCCAAAGGTTTGTCAATTTTATTTATCTTTTCAAAAAACCAACTATCTGTTTCATTGATTTTTCTGGATGAATTTTTGTTTTCTATTTCATTTATTTCTGATTTAATTTTGTTATTCTTTTCTTCTGTTTGACTGGATTGCTATTCCTTTTCTATTTTCTTAAGATCATTCATTAGATTATTGATGTGTTCTCGTTCTGTTTTTCAGATACAGACATTTAATGTGATACATCTCCTTCTTAGAACTGCTTTTGCAGTATCCCACAGGTTTTGGTAACTTGTAGTTTCATTGTTCTTACATTTGGAGAATTTAATAATTCCCTCCTTTATCTCTTCCTTAAGCCAGCTCTCATGCAGCATAAGGTTATGTAATTTCCATGCCTTTGTGTGGGGATGAAAATTTTTGTGGGAGTTGAGTTCTACCTTTATTGCCTTGTGATCTGAGAAGATGCAAAGTATATGTCAATTCTTTTAATTTTGTTCAGGTTTGATTTGTGACCTGGGATATGATCTATTTTGGAGTGTGTTCCATATGCTAATGCAAAGAACGTATATTCCTCAGCTTTGGGATGATGTGTTCTGTATATATATATTAAGCCCATTTGTTCAAGGGTTGCATTTAAGTCCCTCGTATCTTTGTTGAGTTTCTGTTTAGATTATCTGTTCAGTTCAACCAGAGGGGTGTTCAAGTCCCTGGATATTACACTGTTATGGGATATCATGTTGCTCAGACCAATCAAGGCCTGTTTCATAAATTTGGTAGCATTTAAGTTAGGTGAATAAATATTTAGAATCGAAATGTTCTTTTGATGTATTGTTCCCTTGACCAGTATAAAGTGATCATCTTTGTCTGTCTTTAGTTGCTTTAAGTCCAGTTGTATCTGAAAGTAAGATTGCAAATCCTCCTTTTTTTCTGATTTCCATTTGCCTGAAATATTGTTTTCCATGCCTTTACCCTTAATCTAATTTTGTCTTTCAAGGTTAGGTGTGTTTCCTGGAGACAGCATATGGATGGCTTGTGCTTTTTTAAATTCAATCAGCCAGCCTGCACCTCTTCAGTGGGGAATTGAAGCCATTAACATTTATTAAAGAGAATTGATAAGTATAGTGGCATTCTATTCATCTTATGTTGTGAGGATCCATTGCTTAGTTTTATCCTTTGTGCTTTCCACAACGTCAGAAAGGATAAAAAGTTCTGTTTTTTAGTTTGTGTTTACTTTGCTGGTCCATTGTGTGATGGCCAGTGTGGGGAATAGGTCTAAGTATTTCCTGTAGAGCTGGTTTTTTTCTGAATTTTCTCAGTGCTTGTATATATACAAATGATTTTATTTCTTCCTTCATTTGAAGCTTTATTTAGGATACAGAATTCTGGTCTAAAAATTATTTTGGTTAAAAGTAAAATTATAAAGATTAAAGGTAGCTGACCATTTTCTTCTGGCTTGGAAAGTTTCAGCTGAGAAGCTTGCTGTCACTCTGATGGATCTGCCCCTGTAAGTCAATTGGTGCTTGCTCCTGGATGTTTGCAGAATTTTGTCGTTCATCTTGACTTTGGACAGTCTGATTATAATGTGTCTTAGAGATGCTCTAAATGTGTTGAGACAATCCAGATTTTGATATCCCTCTAAAAGGAGCATTTCAGAATCTTTATCCTTGGAAGTTTTCTTTTATGATATCCTCCAGTAGGGCTTCCATTCTTTTGGCATGTCCTTCTTGCCCTTCAGGAATACATATAATTTTATGTTTGAGTGCTTTGTCAAGTCCCATAATATTCCTAGTGAATATTCTGCTTTCTCTCTCCTTTTCTGCCTCTTTAACAGCCTAGGTTAGCTCAAGAGCTTTATCTTCTAGCTCACAGATTCTTTCTTCTCCATGGTCTAATCTGTTGATACTTTCTACTGCACCTTTAATTTCCATGATTGACTTCTTTAAGTCCTTACGAGCCACCATATCCTTTCTACATTCTTCATATCCTTTGTTCATTTTTTTTGATTCTGTTTTTCCACTTTCTTGTCAATTCCCTTTGTTTTTACCATCCATATTTTAAATTCTCTATCTTTTCCATTAATTCTTTATAGGTGGAATCCTCTGCAGTAGCTACCTCATGATTCCTTGGGTGGGATTGTTCTATTCTGGTTTTTCATGTTGCTAGATTTTTTCTGTTAGTTCTTCCTCATGTGTGCTTTCTTCTTATTCACTTTCTTCCCCTACTTTTTCCCTCTCACTGCCTCCTTTACTTTAAATTACCTTGTCTCAGAGCTTAAGTGTTGAAGTGATCCTTTCGTATAAGGCCAAAAGGAAAATAAGAGTAAAGAGTGAGAAGGGAAAAAGAAAAGAAAAAGAAAAAGTGGAAGAAAAAAGGAGAGTGGGATAAAAGGAAAAAATTGAAGAAAAGGAGAAAAAAATGACAAGAGAGAAGAGAGTGATAGGAGAAATGGTGGCACTTGGTGGGGTGCTTTAACCATACCCACAGCTCTAAAACTTTGTGGGTGTCCTGGGCTGGGTGAGTCCCTCAATGTCAGGAGCTCCTTACCAGCTAAGGCAAAAGCAAAACCCAAGCTCTTCCTTATATAGAAAGAAATCAGCAGTGGGTACCTGCAATACCTTCTTTCCAAAGGCCAAAGCTAGACACACACCCAATGCAGTGAGCTTGTGGCCTCTGTGAGCCAGACTAATGAGGTGACACCCCCAGCCTTCAGAGAAGAGGAAAAACATGAAAAACAAATAAAATAAATAAAAAATTAAAAATATAATTGTCCAAGATATAGAGGAGGAAAAAAAGAGATATCTTAGGGGTTGTACGAGAAATTTATGTAGGAAAGATGAAAAAAGTAGAAAAATCTCCACCAAAAGATAGAAAAATGAGAGAAATAAAAATGAAAGAAAGAATAAAAAGGGTAGAAAACTGTAACAAAAGTAAAGGAGCACTTGCTATTGAAAAAAACCCAAACATCCAAACCAATAACAAAAAAACTATTAAAAAGGGGAAAAATACAAAAAGAAAAAAAA
Organism: Otolemur garnettii; assembly: GCF_000181295.1. NCBI lineage: Eukaryota > Metazoa > Chordata > Mammalia > Primates > Galagidae > Otolemur > Otolemur garnettii. Next base: position 9,853,805 of record NW_003852458.1, on the reverse strand, counting down.
ACAAACAAAAAATTGAAAAAAAGCAGAATTGTAGAACAATATACAATGTATCCATGAAGTTCATGTGCAATTTGAAATTTACATTGTAATGTGTATACAAACTATGGACACCCTGTGTGTGTGTATTGCAATATATTGCCTGGACAGCAGGTTGTCAGGAGCCAGAGAACACACGGTGGATTTACCATATATGATGGGGGTCAGAAGCCACTCTCTAGTTGCAAAGGAGATGGAATCTTATCTTCCTGACTTCTTTGGCTTCAATCGGGTCTGGTCACTTTGTCAGCATTCAGTCCTCAGAGGACTGGGGTTCCAAATCTCTCTTTCCCAGGAGGTCCATCAGACAGTGTCCTGACAACAAAGTGGTCCTCCTAGGGAGTGTGGTGTCCATTCAGCTCACCCCAAGGATGGCAGGTCAAGCTCAGCAGACACTCTAGAGTCAGTCATGCACTAGGATCCCAGGACTAACCTTCCCTCACTATCAGTCTTCCCACAATGGTGTGGCCCTACCAGCAGCCAAATTGATGGGAGAATCATCCTGCCTGACGTTCAACCCTAGCTGTAGGATGCTGTTCGAGTCTACTCGCTGCTCCAGTGAGCAGCCCAGCCCAAAATCAAAATACTGCAGGACAACCCTTTCTTATCCCCAGACCTCCACAAGAAAGCCAGATTGTGCCTATACCAAGCAGTCTGCCTTCTAGGTTGGTTTTCCTCAGCTCCAGACCTCCTCATAGGCTCTTGAAGTCTCCTGCCTCACTGTGCCCCCAGAGTGATGTTTCTGTGCAAATTTACCTAGCCAGAGGTGGCTGAAGATCTCTCTCTTTTGTCTCACCATGAGTATCCGGCAAGGTGATGTCTCTATTCCACCATCTTGCTCTACCCTCCACAGTTTAGAATTTCTAAGGAGAAGGAGATGGTGCATCTGAACAGTTGGTCCTCCTGCCCATTGCTGAAGTGGCCGCTCTCACTGATCCACACCTGCTGCTTCTCCTCTAGCCATGGCAGATCACTCACATAAAATTTTTAAATAGAGAGTTCAAACTTCTTTTTATACATTTACAAGTTATTTGATTTTCATTGTCTGTTACCTACTGGATTATGTTCTTTAACTATTTTGCTATTTTACTTGGTTTACATCTCTTCTTTTTTTTTTTTTACTACACAAAGTTTTTCCATTATTAAAACTCAAATATTCACAAGAGAATGAGAAGGTAAGCAAAAGACTGGAGTAAATCTTTGCAAAACATATCAGATACTGGACTTGTTTCAAAAATATATAAGAAATATTGAAAGAAGTAAATCTAAAAAGTCTACATACTGTGTGATTCCAATGATATGACAATCCAGAAAAGGAAAAACTATGGAAACAGTAAAAAAATAAGGTTACTAGGGGTCCAGGTGAAAAAAAGGAAGGAAAGATGAATAAATAGAGCACTGAGGATTATTTAGGGCAGTGAAACTATCATTCAGTATGATATTGCAATGGTGGATACAAACCCACAGAATGGACAGCTCAAAAAGTGAGCACTAATGTAGACTGTAGACTTTAGTTAATAATGCAAGATGTTAATAACAGAGAATCTAGAGGGGATAAAATAATGAGAACTCTGTATGTTTAATTTTTTCTGTATATCTAAAACTGCTACAAAATATGCCTATTAAATTTTTTAAAAGTCAAGCACATAAATTATCACTTTTACATGTTGTATCAACACTTAAAAGATCTCCTCTGTTACAATATAAAAAATCTATATTCTCTTCTAGTTCTTTTGTAGTTTAATTTTTGACCTTTAATAAACTATTTTAGGGTGGTTTTAGATGTACATAAAAATTGGGATGATATTGAAGAGTTTTGCTTAGTTACCCCTATTACTAATATCTTACGTTAGTGTAGTACATTTGTTACAGTTAAGAACCCATGTTGATACAAGTATTAATTAAAATCTATGTTCAGAATCCCTTAGTTTTACCCAATGTCTTTTTTCTATTCTAGGAGCCTATCTACCACATCGCCTTATGTTTATTTGTCATGTCTTCATAGGCTCCTCTTGGCTGTGACAGTTTCTCAGAGTTTATTTTTGATGACCTTGACAGTTTTGTCAAATACTGATCAGGTAATTTGTAATGTTCCTGTATGGGAATTTTTCTGATGTTTATTTCATTATTACTAGACTTGGGTATGGGTTTTGGGAAGGAAGACTATGGAGGTAAAGCATCATTTGTATCATATTAAAGTGCCATGCTGATCATATACTATCAACATGCTATCACCTTTGATGTTGACTTTGATCCTGTGGCTGAGATAGGTATTTATTAGGTTTCTCTACTTTGTAGTTACTTTTCCTCCAGCACCACCCTTTCCATACAATATTCTTCACTATAGTTTAGAAAGTCAGGAAATTGAGCCCATATTCAATGTGTGTGAAGACATTCTCTTTCTCTTTGAGGGCAAATTACCCACATAAGTTATTTGGAATTATTCTGCACAAGATATTTGTCCCTTTACCCCCAATTATTTACTTATTAAATCATTTATATCAGTATGGACTCATGGATATTTGTTCTTTGGGTTATGATCCAACACTACTTTATTTTCTTTCTCAAATTGTTTCAGCTTTGGGTGGTGCCTGTGGCTCAGTGAGTAGGGTGCCGGCCTCATATACCAAGGGTGGTGGGTTCAAACCCAGCCTGGCCAAACTGCAACAAAAAAATAGTGGGGCACTGTGGTGGGCACTTATAATCCCAGATACTTGGGAGGCTGAGGCAAGAGAATCACCTAAGCCCAGGAGTTGGAGGTTGCTGTAAGCTGTGACACCATGGCACTCTATTGAGGGTGATAGAGTGAGGCTCTGTCTAAAAAAAAAAAAAAATTGTTCCGGTTTTGGCCCTTGAGAGCTCTTTCAGTTGGCTCTTGTGTCCCTTTTGACATACTCCCATCATTGTTGAGTAGTTTTCATTTTCTTTTTGAGTGCTTTCTCACTTTCTGGCCCTACAAGATGCTTCAAGCTTATCTTATATATTTCCCGTCCCAATCCTAGAATGAGCCATTTCTCTAATATTTATTAGAGAATAAGATTAGAAACCAAGATATATTCTAGACATTAGGTATGATCATAGCTACTGGAATATTATTGCTTCTAAAGCCCTCTTGGTTGACAGAGCAAGAAAACATATGGCTTTATTTTTAAACTAAAATTTCCAAATGCATCTGATATTTATTTTGCTGTAATTGTGAAGCAGAAAGTAGAAATTCAACTTTTTTCCCCCATGGTTTATAGGTCTGTAGTGAGCCTCTGATGTACATATCTTAGCTGGGTAGAACGAGACAGATTATTTGACTTTTATTCTGTGTCTCTTCATTAGTTAAGTAGAGTAATAATACCTGTGCTATCTGTCATAATAAGGATAAAATGAGAAGATAGTCTGAAAAGTTCTATATGAATTTAAAATACTTTGCAAATGTATGGTGTAATATTAATCACTCTTAAGCTAAAAAGTACTCTCATTAGAATTAGTGTTTCTTCAGGCAGCAAAGAACTAACCTTCTTTAATTGAGACCTCCTTTGTTTGCATTACTTTTAATAAACTATTAGTCTTTTCCAACTGAATATCCAACATATTGTTCTTTCCACTGGTTTCTATCATTTTCTGTAGAAGAAACAGAATATAAATTATTACAAAATTAATGCTGTTAATTTGATTCTTTTACTAAGAATATGAAGAATAATGAAAATGCAAATCATTTACTACCTGAAAAACTAATAATTAAATCTGGCATATACAGTCATGAGCCACATAATGATATTTCAGTTAAGGGTGGACTGATATAAGTGGTCCCGTAAGATTATAATGTAGCTGCCTTATACAGATGTACTGTTTCTCATCGTTTATACTGTATTTTTCCTATACCTTTTCAATGTTTAGATATACAAATACTTACCTTTGTGTTACATTTGCCTGTGGTATTCAGCATAAAACATACTATACAGGTTTGTGGCCTAGAAGCAGTAGGTTATACTATAGAGCGCATGTGTGTGGGAGCCTAAACCAGTTAGGTTTTTGTTTAAGTACATTCTGTGATGTTTGCACAATAATAAAATTGCCTAATGACACATTTCTCAGAATACATCCCCATTGTTGAGTGATGCAGGACTGTATTTTTAAATAAGTCTACTTCCTGATTTTTAATTTTAAATGTAATATGGTAAATATTAAAACAGATTTATAGTTATCAAAAGTAAAGGTATGAAAAGTAAAGCTATGACCTAACTTAAACCCCTTTATTTCCAACTGTTCAATCCTCAGTCCCGTGGTAACAATTCCTTCTACATGTTTCCAAAATATTTTATGAGTATACAACTACAGAAAAAGATCATACTATATTTTGTTCTGCATCTTGGCTGTTCTACTTAGCACTATTATCTGGGAAATGATGTATTTATACATAAGTATAAATAGATCTACTTCATTCTTTTTAACAGCTGCATTAAGTTTCAATTAGTCTCTTATTGACTAATTTGGGTTGTTTCTACATTTTCCTTTTTGCTATAACAGACAATAAATAAACATTCTTGAACATATATCTATTTGGTATCTTTGTGTATAACATCATAAGCCTCCATGTACTCTTCAAACAGCTTTAAAGAGTTTGACTGTACAATTCATGAACAGTCTTACATCATCCATATCTTTACCCACTTCCCTAGACTACTTATGAATTTATCTCAAGGCAACTCCCTGACATTATATTATTTCATTTATAAATATTACCATCCATATGTATCTCTAAGAGATAACACACTTTTGAAACATGATCACAATGCCATTATCACATCAGGAAATGAATTATTTCATATTTAAAATGTTTAAGAATACAACAGATGTTTCCAAATTAATCTCCAAAGTATTGTACTAATTGTTTTCCCAATCAACAGTGGTTCTTATCTCTTTCTCTAGTCTCTCTTATCATTGTTCAAAAAAAGCTCATAGCTACCCATCACCACGAAAAATTTTTCATTATGGCATTTTCTTGGTGTGTGTGCTGGGAAAAAGAAGGAAGAAATAAGAATGATGAGTAAAGGATAGAAAGCAGAGGTATCAATCCCCTCCCATGACTGCTTCACAAACTCCCTCTCCAAATCTTTAATTTATCCTCCTACATTTTTTCAATAGCCATCCCTACTCCTTTCCATGGCAGAGGAGGGAGAAAAACCCAACATACACTTGTGGGTTTGGTCTATCATTTGTCCAAAAGGGGAAGAGGGACTTTAAATGGGTTTACTTTTAGGCAAGAGAGAAGTGAAAGGGAACAGAAAAATAGGAAAGACTAAAAACAGAAACATTAGTCATATTGATAAGAGATTAATGGATATGTCTACATTAATTCTTACTGAAACTATTCCTGAGTTTATGGACATCCTGGACATTTAAGTACAATAGTTCCTCTTTATCTGCAGGGGATACCTTCCAAGACCCCCAGTGGGTGCCTGACAATATTTGAGTTTTTTCCTATAATATATTCTATGATAAAGTTTAATTTATAAACTAGGAACAATAATACATTAAAAACAATAACTAGTAATGAAACAGAACAATTGTAACAATATTTCATAATAAGAGTTATGTGAATGTGGTCTCTCTCTCCCACAAAGTATCTTTCTATACCATAATTACTCTTCTGATAACTAAGACAGCTATTAAGTGACTAACAGGCAAGTAGCCTATAACAGCCTAGATATGCTGGACAAAGGGGTGATTTACATCCAGAGCAGGACATACGGGGATGAAATGAGATTTCATCATGCTACTCAGAATGATGCATGATTTAAAAGTTATGAATTGTTTATTTCTAGAATTTTCTATTTAATATTTTTGGACTGCTGCTGACCTTGAGTAACTGAAACTGCAGAAAGCAAAACCTTGGACGGAGGGGGGACTACTATATGTATTTTCTCTTTGAATTTGGCAAAAGTAGAGCAATTATTTGTTCCCCCACTCTAGAAACATTTTGATGTGTTAATACATGAATCAAGAACAGATATATTTTAAATACATATTTTTAAGCTAAGAGAGGAAGAGCTTAGCAAAATACACTGTCATTGTTACTTTGCTCATTTTTTGTAGACTTTTCTTTCTTTCTAACTTCTTTCACTGGCAATATCAGTTCATTTCCCCTTATTTATTAGAATTGGTTGCTACCTTTACATACCTTTTCTATTTGTGAGAAGTCACGTATCAGTTTGTCAAGATTCACGCTGCTAATCTTTTTCTCACATCCTTCACTGCTTTTATCCATTCCTGAAACTACTGAAGAGTAGAGTTAAAAATAAATAAATAAATACACAAATAAGATCTAACACATCACAATAGTGGTCATAACTTAACCACTACAAATAGTATTTCTGTATTCTACTTGTAGAGCACCTATTTGAACTCCATTGTACTCATTGAATTTTTGTTATACCCAGCATTAATAATGGTCAAATGTATCAAATCTTCTCTACCATTTACCACTCCCATCCAGCCAATTTGTTTAGATTTGTTTCTGTAAACAAATTAGTGCAATGATGTGCCTATGCAGAAATTATTTGATCTTAACACACAATAAAATGAATAATACCATTGCCACCATTTATCCCTTTGCCATCAATATGGCTAGACCTAAAAGCTGATACTTTAATTAAATCTGAGGCGTGATTTTTTTTTTTCCTTTGCAGTTTTTGGCCAGGCCTGGGTTTGAACCTGCAATGTCCAGCCTATGGGGCTGGCGCCCTACTCCTTTGAGCCACAGGCGCCGCCCTGAGGCATGATTTTTAAGTGTGATTTTTAGCCCTGATCTAAGATGTTAAAAATATTTGTTTAATGTTTGCACCACAAATATTTTCTGGTAGTGTGCATATATTTTATATTTTGTTTGATAACCTGTTTGGCAAACAGGAGACATAAGGAAATTAATGTTCATAAAGCAATCTCTCTGTATTTCTAGCCACTTATAATTTTGTGTAAAACTGGGAATAGCCAGCTGTTAAAGTGAAGAATAGTTTCAGTTTTAGTCGTATGAAACCAATCATAAGAAATTCTTCAGTACTCCGGACTCATCCAGTCAAGATGGATGACTTTTGCGGAGTGGCCAGTATTTACATTTGGAGGTTAAGTGATTATTTAGAAGAAATTAGGATTAATACAATCTGAAAGTATGAGGCAGCTGCGATTAGATTTCCTTTAGCAAAAAGGAAGGGGAAAATTCAAGTGTGAAATTCAGGTATTTTAGATTGAGGAATGAGCATGAGCCAAAATATAGTGTACGAAAGTGGCGACTATTCCAAAGTAGAAAGTACACAAAATGCCTGCAGTAACTGCTTGGGGGCATATTATTATTTAAAGGGGATTACACTAAAACAGACTACAAGAAATCATATTTTCTTCTTTTCTATATTATTTTTGCTTTAGCAACTACTAACAGTTTTTTTAAATCTAAGACAAAATTTTAGCTATGTATTTTCAGTTTATTGAATTCTATCTTCTGTATCACATATGCAAGTGAAAGCATAAATAAAATCCCCTAAATAGTTAACACTTGTTCTTTATAGCCAAAAAAAAAAAAAAATTGTAATAGCCTCCCATAATACAGTAAAATTCCTTTTGGGGTAAAATTAAATCCATCGCTATTTTATATTGCTGTTATTCTTTGATAGAACTGTACAGTCATCTTTAACACTTTAAATAAAAACATTAAACTAGGGTTTTGCCTTGGAATGTGGCTCTCGAACTAAACCCATTCTCATCTGAGCTTGGTTTTCTCCCAACTCCTTCCTCTAATAAAATCCTTGGGCTGTTTTTCCTTATAAAACCATCACTAATATTTCACTTGCTATCACTGCTTGCTATCCCTTTTGTTACACTGGCTGAGCCAGGCAATTTCATTTCTATGTGTCTTCATTGCCTTCTCTTCCAATTTCCTAGGTCAAGATCCTTTCAGCGGATATGGTCTTTTTGCTAGGAGAAATGAGGTGGCAAGCTGGCGATTCAGCGCTTGTCAAATTCTTTAGTGAGCGGCACAGACTGATTTGTGACCTTCAAGGCCCAGCCTCAACCATCCCCACAGGCAAATAACAACCCCATTTCCTTCTTAGTCCTTCTTCCCGCTGGCTTGAGTCCAGTCCTCCCGAGGGCAAATCATTCAGACCTTCCCTGCGGGCCTCCCCCACCCTCCTCACCGCTCGGGTCCCCTCCTCTTCTCCCCTGCAGCCGCCCTTCCTGAATTCTCCCTCAGAACTGAAGCTTGAGCGTCACTGCTCAGGGTCCCCTGCACCTTAAGGGCCCAACGGAAAGGTAGGGTGTGAGCTGAGGACCTGCAGGTGTGAGAGAAGTGGCTGGGGCAAAACCCTGTACCAGCCCAGGACGCTGTCAGGAAATATGATGAAAAGAATCTCCACGAAAAAGTTGGGAATTTCGAAGCCCCATAGAGTTCGGCGTGTACCTGCAGTCACTCCCGCTTTCCCGGTCTCCCTCGCAGCCGCCGCCGCCGCCGCCCGGTGCCTGGTCCGCCCCTAACTGCTGTCCGCTCTTCGGGGAAGCACGTTCCTCCAAAAAACGGGCCCCCCCTTCTCTGGCCCCCCTGGGCCCTGTCCTGGAGCTCCCACCACCAGCCATCCTTACCGCCTTGGCTCCAGCTTTCCTCAGGATCTGCGGCTTCTTAGATATTTTTGTGTGGTTTCTAGAGTGTGAATCAACACCAGATCAATCATTGTTTACCCACCCAAAGAATACGTCGCATTGGATTTGTGAGTCAGCACAGTTGAATAAATAATAATCCATGTTTATTTTTAGAATTTATAAAGTGGGCTTTTAAAATACCAAAGTCAGTTAATAGATATGGTTTCCCATCTACAGAATTTTGTCTAGGGAGCTTAGTGATTCAAGGCATAGACTTGTCCCTCTCACCTTTTCTCCTCCATGAGAGGCACCCACTTTCAACTCGCTTTGGAAGTGCTCTAAACTTTTCTCTTTGTTCTTCTTAAATAAAAATCTCTCTTTGTTAACCTGGGGGTGGGGGGAAGGCATAGACTTTCGTGTATCAAAATCAAGTCCCAGCTCTTCTATTTATCAATGGATGATCTTGGGCAAGCTCTAAATTATATATGCCTCAGCTTCTCTGTGTAACAGACATTAATAATAATGCCTGCCTCATAGGGCTGTTGTGATGATTAAATGAAATGATGTATTTAGATGGTGCTCACTGGAGTTCCTTGCTTAAAGTTAGTGCTCAAAAATGTTAATTATGGTAAATTTTAAATGAAGTTTTTTTTTTTTTTTTTAGACAGACTCATTATGTCACCCTTGGTAGAGTGCCGTGGTGTCACAGCTCACAACCTCAAACTCTTGGGCTTACGCAATTCTCTTGCCTCAGCCTCCCAAGTAGCTGGGACTATAGGTAGCGGTACCTATAGTGGGTAGCCCACTATAGCGCCCAGCTACTTTTTTTTATTGCAATTGTCATTGTTGTTTACCAGATCCGGCCTGGGTTGGAACCCACCAGCCTCAGTGTATGTGGTTGATGCCCTAACCACTGACCTACAGGTACTGCACCTAGATGAAGTTCAATAATCAGAAAATGTATCCACTGCCAATTTTCCCTCATCTACTTTTTTTTTTTGTAGTGGGAAATGGGAGGTTTATTTTTATTAATTAGAGTTTTCTATGAAAGCCAAAATTCGACAAGCAGACAAATGTAAATAGTAATATGATAATCCGTATTTTATTAATTGAAAGGTGGTATATCATAGCATCAAAAGAATCCAATTGAAATGGGAAATGTGGGGTGCAGTCCTCACTCTGTTGCACAAATAAGCTTTCCTTGACATTATAATAACAAGCAGGAATATTGAGAATGGCCTGCTGAATTGTTGGTTCTATCCAATTAGCATATATAAAATATTCCATGTGACTCATGTCATAATAGTTTTTGAAATAAGCCCATTTAAGATCCATTTAAAATGCTACCTTCTACACCTGGGTGTGGTGGCTCATGCTTATAATCCTAGCACTTCAGGAGGCTGAGGTGGGAGGAGCTGTTGAGTTTAGGAAGTTGGAGACCAGCCTGAGCAAGAGTGAGACCCCTATCTCTACTAGAAATAGAAAAAAATTAGCTGGGCATTGTGGAGGGTGCCTTTAATTCCAGCTACTTGGGGGGCTGAGACAGGATGATCACTTGAACTGGGGAATTTGAGGTTGCTGCCTAGGCTGATGCCAAGGCACGCTAGCCTGAGGCAACAGGATGAGACTTTGTCTGCAAATAAGGAATAGTAAATAAATAAATAAATAAATAAAATGCTACCTTCTCAATGAGTCATTCACTCATCATATCAATCAGCAGTGACCTACTTTTCTTTATTCTATGAAACACGCGAGCCTTCTTGTGGCATTTGCTAGGACTGTTTGAATTGATGCATTCTCTCTCTTGTATTTATTATTGCCTCTTTGGTAGAAGAAATTGTTTTCTTTATATATGTTGCAGTTTCTCCATAGAGCCTATCATTGGTAGAGAATATAAAAATGAATCAACACACCAGAAACAAATCAGGAAAATTTAGCTTTGTTTATCTAGTTTGGAGTCAGAAGTTTCTCTTCCAGTTCATAGGTGTTAGTATTTTTTTCCCCAAAGAATCCAAGTGGGTTCATCATATGTCTGTCAGTGAGAAACTACGTGAGCTTCCCATGATTTCATCTTTAAAAAGAAATGCCGTTCAGTTTTATTCAGTTTATTTCTCAAATTACTGTCCAGTTGAGAAACAGAATGCATCAAATATTTTCTCAGAAAATATTCATTTTCTTATTGCTCAAGAATTCATTGAATATGTATTCAGAAACTGTCTGGAAAACCATAGGAGAGAAACAAATTGTGTTATTATGCCATAATACCAAAGAAAATAATATTGGAATACATTTAACACACTCTGATTTGGAAGAGAACACCCATGCATGTTGGTAATTGAAAAAAACTAGAAGCTACTGATGTATATAAGTGTCTTAAGATAAGCAATACATTAATTTTTTTAGGTTAGAAACAACTTCATTTATTAATACATTCTGAAATATTTACGTACTTGCAAAATATCAGCTGCTAAAGATTAGACAATATGGCAAGAGGGAGACAAATAAGATACCCTCTTTCTACTTTGGTGTTTACTGCTTTAAAGGAGAAACTAGCATGGGATTGAATTCTAGTGTATGTTACTGGCAATAGTGCTTTGGTATTAGAATCTCACCTCATTATTTAAGTTCCTACCACTAGTGTGTTGTGATAGGAACTTAAATAAACAAAATATGACTGTGAGCCCCCATATCACTGCAAGTGTTTATAAGTGGTTTAACTAATCTATTGAGTTCTCTGTTCAAGCCTCATTAATTATTAATAACTCTGAACATACGTACTTCTGTTTAGGGTATTTTTTTGTCTGCTCAATCAAATTTGCCAATTGTTGAAATTCCAGTTCAATCACATTTCCATAAATATGTATTTAATTAAAGGATGCTATAAATGGGAAAATCTGTGCAAGGTGAAATATAAATTAGAAATGGAAAAAAATATATAAAACACAAACACACTGGTTCATCGCTCTAAAAAGTTGTTATATTTCTCCCACAAATTTGGCTTTGAATTTCCTACTGGTCAGAATAAAAAGGGATATAGGATCAATTACTTAGTTTTCCTTATGAAAGAGTAAAAAATCTAAAAGTTACTCAGGAGGGGACTGGCGTGGTGGCTCATGCCTGTAATCCTAGCACTCTGGGAAACCAAGGTGGGTGGATTGCCTGAGCTCATGAGTTTGAGACTAGCTAGAGCCAGAGCCAGAGCCAGACTTCGTCTCTAAAAAAATAGCCGGGTATTGTGGTGGGCCCCTGTAGTCCCAGCTACTTGGGAGGCTGAGGCAAGAGAATTGCTTAAGCCCAAGAGTTTGAGGCTACTGTGAGCTGTGATGCCACAGCACTGTACTGAGGGGGACAAAGTGAGACTCTGTCCAAAAAAAAAAAAAAAAAAAAAAGTATATATAATTTAAAGAAAAAGTTTCTCAGGAGGAACAGAGTGTTCCCTAATTTTAACCTTTTAACTTATCACATCAAGATTCATGTAGGAGGCCCTGGATAATTTAATAGGCATTTTCCTCAAGGTTAACCTGAGGGTAAAGGCAGAAAGTACCTTTCCAGGACACTTTCCTAAAAGTATCTCTGTTTAAAAGGCTAAAAGTGGAATAGTAATGGCAATCATAATGAATCATGGTCGAAGCCCCTGCTTTTCAAAGTATGTTGTCCGTACTAAAAACACTGGCATGCAAACCAAGATAAAATTTTAAGCATTCCTCTCCAGCTAACTGAATGGACCCCGCCCCCCGCCATTGGCCAAAGGGACCCCCCATCCCCTGAAAAAACCCTTAAAGCTGAGTTGCCAGCCATGAGGAAAAGGGAGGTCAGACACACCTAGTTATGTTCTATCTTTTTGGAGTTTTGTTTTGATTTTTTTTTTTTTTTGTAACATTAAGATGCAAAATCATTAACAATCCTAAGGCCATGTAAGACAAAGGATAAACCACACCTGCAGGTCATCGATTTTCTCTGGCAGCGGTTACTTCCAGGTACTCAGAGATTTAAATTATTCACAGTCTCTGTCTGTCAAATAGATTTAGCTGCCTGTCCAAGATATGTATGTCCCCGTCCCTCAGGCCAGATAAATCATGTTATTCTTCTCATCTGTGATTGCACCATACTTCTCAGATATGTTCTCTTCAAAGACGAGATGACAAGAAGAGCGCTCCAATTCTCTCATACACTGCCAAACCACAAAAGCCAAGAGCCATAAACTTTTCCTTCAATTTCATCACTCTGTTGATTTTGTGAGAGTTATTATTTCTTCTGAAATGCTCCTTGCCAGACTTAGTGACAGACAAAGAACACTTGGGAGTGAAGAACCTATTGTGATTTAAACGTCACAAATTAACATTTTTTTTGACAGAAAAATTTTTTTTGACTCAAAGTGACAGAGTTTCACTTTGTCACACTTGGTAGACAAAAAGTATGGTGTCTGTACTTTTTGGTAGAGTGCTATGGTATCATAGCTCATAGCAACATCAGACTCTTGGGCTCAAGCAATCCTCCCACCTCAGCCTCCCAAAGTAGCTGGGACTACAGGCTCTCACCACAGCACCCAGCTATTTTTAGAGATGGGGTTTTGCTCTGGCTCATGCTGGTCTCGAACCTGTGAGCTCAGGCCCTGGCTTCCTAGAGTGCTAGGATTACAGGAGTGAGCCACCACGCCCAGCCTAAATTAACATTATTTTTAACTAAATAATTTAAATTCTGAAAGTTAGTAAAAAAGTACATTTTATTGTACTTTAGTTAGCCAGTTTGAGCAGGTGTAAATAACAAAAACAAGTCTTGATCAATACCGTTTGGCACCACCACCAGAGAAAGGCTGGATTCCATTTTTTAGATGGATAATCCAATATTAATTGCCGATACCTAGAAAATGGCTACTCCTTTCCACATGTCGACCTTTGTCATCATTTGTTTCTCCAATGTGCTCAAATTTTCCAATTGTTGAAATGCAGTTCTATCTCCTTTTCATAAATACATATTTAATTATAAAATATTATAAATAGGGTGAAACATCCGCACAATCTCCTGTGTAAATCTCCTGGTCTTCTGTAAATCTCCACAGGGTCAATTCAGAATGTAGTAAAATAAGCTGGGCATGGATGTCTGTTTAATATCCAAAAGCAATGGTAAAAAGGAAGAAAACATAATTCTAGAATGAACGAAAGAAAACTTTATTGCGAAAAAAATTTTTTGTAGATAGTTATGTATGATATCAACCTAACTCAATTTTTTTGAAAATTTTCTTTCTTTTCCATAAGGGTTGATCTCTGTCTTCCTGTTTGTGGTGTGTGACCCTCCCCTGTGTACATTGACATATTTGATTGGAAGAACGTGTAAACCTGACCCAAACTGGGCTAATTTGATTCTGCCCTGAATATTTAAAATGGATATTCAGACATCATCAATTATTCTTTCAGAGAGGCTGAACATGAAGTGATGGCAATTGGAAAGCTGTGTAGAGGCGGCTTTCTTTTTCCTTTTTCTTCCAATACACTGGGAACAGAAAAATCAAATTTTTAGGGGGGTTGAGAATGGGGAAGAGGAAAGGAGAGGCAAGGGGAGGGGAAAGAAGAGGAGGGAAGGAGAGGGGAGGGAAGGGAAGAGGCTGAAGTCAATAAAGACAAATGATGGAGTGAAATTTCTTCCAGGGTTTTGATGACTTTCCAATTTCTCATTTCAATTTATCATATAGTTCTTCATTTATGTTCTTGGATTTTATGAGATATCCATATTTTATAGATAAATTCTCTCTTTTTTTTCTTAAGCCAATCTTTGATTTCTATTGCTTGCAGCCAAGAGTTTTAACTAAAATGAATGATAGATAAGGGGGAAAAAAGAGAGAAATACATGAAGAGATTAAATAATAATTCATGGTGACAAAAAAAAAAGGCTCAGAATTAAATGTTTTAGGAGAAGGCTCTTTATTGTCTCCCTCTTTCATGTTACTTTGCATTATTCTTTAGCCTGGATGGATGGAGTGCAGATTTTGCACTCCATGCAGATTTTGGGGACCCAGAGATCTAATACATCAGACTATCCCTTCTAAGGTGTGAAACTAGTTAGAGTGCCTTGTGATGCCAGCCACTATTTTCCTAAATAACCATTACACACAAAACTCCTGTGCCACCATCTGGAGTTGTGTTTTCACATACAGGGCCTTCTGTTATAAATAAATGTTAAGAAACTGAACACTCCAAAGACCATAGTGCCAGTCAAGGACCCAGTGTGTCAAGTACACTTAGTAATACACTTAATAAAGTAGTGACTAACTATAGTGTCTAACTACAGTAGTGACTAACTATAAATTTAATCTAAAATAAAAATGATTTGAAGATACAACCACTTTAAGATAGAGGAATACTGGGTAACCTTGTAACCTATGAAGAAAAATCTGTTTAATGTATACTATGATGAATGATGACATTGCTAATGTTTACTTTTACTGTGAGAATAAAAGTAACAAAGGGAAATAGGAGGGTAGAAGAGCTCTTTGAGGCGATGTCTTCACTGTTCTCCAGAATTGCTGGCTTTTCTGTAAATATAAGTGAAACTGATGCTCTCTCATTCACTCTTCATTGATTAGCTTGGGTGACAGGCAGATAGACTCCTTACTCTGACAACACTTGAACTACGTTCATTAAAAATACTTGATGGTGTTCTTTGAATTTTGGATGCAACATATATTACAGTTGAATATTCTGCTGTGAAATTTATTTAGTAGGGTGGCGCCTGTGGCTCAAGGAGTAGGGCGCTGGCCCCATATGCTGGAGGTGGTGGGTTCAAACCCAGCCCCGGCCAAAAACCACAAACAAACAAACAAAAAAACTTATAAGAATCGTATATTAAAATGGGGCCAGAGAAAGAAAGGGCACTTCAGGAAGTCTAGATGGCAGCACAAGCTGTTCTATCCATTGGGAATATAATGCAGAAGATTCAATAATGTTCAAAATTTCTGTGGTAAATAAGGCTTCTGTAAGGAGTTTCTGGATAGTCTCAACGATGGGCTTAAGAAAATAAGAGGATCACAATGTACACCTCTAGGGTTTTGGAACAAACCATGTTCTCTTCAGTTAAGTATTCTTTGGGAAACAGTTCATATTTTGGTACTGGAACTGGCAAAGTCTGAATGATGTCCCATGGTCAGCACTTGTCCTATCAAGTGCCCATGCCATTAGATTGCCCATCATAAGCTGTGTGTTAACTAGCCCATCGTGCATAAGCTGGGAGTGTGCAGCAGGACTCCATCTTCAAGTGGAAATGGTATAAAGGAGATTAGGTTTGAAGAGGCATGAAGAGTAAGTAGCTCAGCCCTCTATAAAAGCTTCTCTTCCTGCATTGCTTCCATTCCTCATTCTACATTCATGACCTCATGGGCAGTTGTTTATAACTAATTGGCTAAGGAGAGAAAAATTAAGGTCTGGTACAAATGGTTTTTCATGATATACTGGCGCTAGCCAAATTTACAATTATAATTAGTGCTGTCTCAGAAAGACAATGGTAAAGAAAAACCCTTCCAATGGGCAGTAAGGTGAACAGCACATCTGATTATCTCTTTTTTTCACCTCCTCCCAAAGCTTCAGTTGCTCCAGGCAGATTATTTCTCTTTATGCTCTCATAATGTCCTGTGCATAGTGCTAATGCTGACTTAGGTCTATATCACAACTGTCTTTGACTCTGTCTCTGGTGTGATCTTGAAGAGAACAGAGCCTATGTTGTGCCCATATCTTCCTCATCTAGAAAATCCTTGGTGCACAGCAGTGTTTTCTGTATGTTCTTAAAACCTCTTTTTACAGCATTAGAGATCAGAGAGTTGAGACAGAAGAGTGTGTGGTTTAGTAACAAGACTGGTTTTGGAGAGAAAGGAGTCCTGCCCCTGTCTCTCACTAGTACCCTTTACACATCAAAGAACTTCCTGAAGCTCAGTGTCCTTACATTTCAACTATGAAGGAGGATAATATTTACTTCGTATCATCTCACCAATTACCTGGGGGGGGGGGAGGATGAGACATCTTTATGAAGGTGGGATAGGGTTTTACTAAAGAAGTAAGATAATCACACTTTGACAGTTTGGAGAAGGAGGGGTTCTCAGAGAGAGAGGTGGAACTAAGGACACGAGGTGGGGAAGGCATGAACTTGCAGGTGTGCCCCTGAGATAAACCCCTGTTACTTTTTCCATGATTGTTCACTTGCTCCTATGGATTAAAATATTTCCCCAGTAATGTTGTAATTCTTTTTAGTTAATCACAACCTTTTTGTGCATCCTTGTCTGCAGGTGTTTTGGTGAATAAGGGAGCAGGGTATATCAAGAAGTTTGAGCTATTCAGAATCACTGCATCACCAATTAAGAGAGGTCTGTGGTCTGGTTCTGTTTGGTGGCCAGAAGCACACATGGAACAAAGTGAAGAGGCACGAGATGAAATCACCATGGCAGTCTGGGCTCAGAAGCAAACATCTGGTAAATGTCTGTTTTTCCTAGATTTGAATCTAGATAGTTGTGTTGAAGGTGCAAGAAGATGATGCTTGTATTCTATAAAGGTTAGCAACATTGAATATGAACTGTCTTCCTGGATTTGTAAGTGCTCAGTAAGTGAAGGCCTTTTGTTGTCATTGTATACTGTGTTTCCCCCCAAAATAAGATCTACCCCCAAAATAAGCCCTAGCAGGATTTCTATTCATTTGTTAAATATAAGCCCTACCCCCGATAATAAGACCTAGTGATGGGCATTATGCCCAGATACACTGCATAGCCACACCATGCATTTCAGCACGGAGCGATAAGAAAGGTTGGAATACCTTTTATCTGCCACAGCTCCTTTCTCTGAGCCATTTGCACTTGCACGGGTGTGTGTGTGGTAACCAGGGTCACAGGCATCCTATTGTGCACCTGCTAATGGCTAGAGGAAAGGAGTCCATGCATCACTAGTGCCAGCCTCACCAACTAGGTTGGCTCCCCCTGTCAGGTTCCAGAAGATGACTTAACTGTATTTGAATAAATGTAGATTGTTGTATTATACTTAATAAAAATAAGACATCCCCTGAAAATAAGCCCTAGTGTGTCTTCTTGAGAAAAAATAAATATAAGATAGTGTCTTATTTTCATGGAAACACGGTACATCCAATCATATACTGAATAGAGAGCCTGGGCTCTGAAACTGTTGTGCTGTGTCAGCATTCTGGCACCAGTACAGGCAGTCCCTGGATTATGAATGAGATAGGTTCTGTAGGTCTGTTCTTAAGATGAATTTGTATGTAAGTTGGAACAGGCATATTTACCTATTACCTGTAATAATCCCCATTCGAAAATGCAAGTCATAGGTCAGTCAGATGTTTGTAACTTGGGGACTTACAGTAATAGCATCCATTTGTAAGTACTAATGGTATTCAAGTTGGATGTTTGCAACTTGGGGACTGCCTGTATGTATTAATTTTGTGACTTTGGTCAAATTAATTGGGGATAGTAGAATTTACCTCATGGGATTACTGTGAGGATAAATATGTCCATGAGTGTAAAGTACTTAGAACAGTGTCTGGCATATGGCATATGGCTTAGTAGGTGCTAGCTAAGTGCTCTCTAGTCTTCAGAAATGTTATCATTAGATGCCATTGCAAGGTTGTGTAGGTTCAGTGCCATGCTGGTGCAGTTCCAACGGTCTCATGAGCACCGGTTGTGCAGTGATGAAACTCTGACAGCTTAGAATTGCCATATGGTAGTATTTACACTACAGAACTTGGCAAATGGTACACATCTGAACTCCTGTCCACCCCAATGCTTGCCTTGAAGAACTAGTTGTTAAACATTTGCCAACCTACCATTGGTTCTGTTTGTTAGATAAGAACCTTTTATCTTTGGCAGGTAATCCATCATTTTCCTCACACTGTGAAGAGGATAAAAGAAGCTTTTCCCTCACTCAGGAATGTTACAGCATGCATTGTTTCTAGAATTCTGGACCAGTTAGAGGATCTGAGTTTTCCTACTGGCTCCATCATTTACTACCATAGTTTATTAACGTTGAGAAAGTCTCTTTAATTTTCTGAGTCTTGGTTTTCTCTCTTATGTTAAATGTTAAAAATAATGTCTGACTTGCTTATAACACTTATTTTTTATATTTGAATAAAATAACAGATTTGAATGCACTTTATAAAATCAGAATCCTATGCAAATTATTTTTGTCCTATGGCACCATCTAAAGGAAAGCTAACAATGAAAATCTTTCTACTTTGGATTTTTGACTGCAATACCTTTGGGAAGTCAAAGTGAATACAATTTTCAGAAAAATCATTTCATCCTTATAGAAAAAGCAGCTAACATCTGTTAATGCCCATAGAGAAATCATGTAGAGATTCCTTTTTTAAAAAAAAAAAATCAATAGAAAATTGCTATCTATATATTCCTACAAAGACTGCTTCGTGGTACTACTGTGAAAAATCTATTATATTCAACGTTGTGTGTGGACAATTTTTTAAAAATCAGTAGACAGCAGTAAGGAGTGAATTATTTTTGTTCATGTAATAATAGATAAATATTATTCTATAATTTTATACAAAATATTATTCTCATGAAGAGTGATACATGCATAAGCATTTCTTGGTGTTGTAAACCTCAGATTACAGAGAAAACCACGTTTCCAAAAGGATGAGAATTAGTATTGATAAATCTCATTCTCCCCTAGTTAGTCATTCTCCCCTAGTCTTTGAGCTGATAATGGGGGAAAGTCAAAGTCTGTTTCAGCAAGCAGGCAGGGTCACTGTCACAGAGAAGATTATCAATGCTCTGAGAACTCTAAGCCCTAGAAAAATATCATTCCATATATAAAAAGTAATGCACCTGAGTTGAGATGGGAGGAATCTGTGGTTATTTTGATCACATAGGTGCTTTGCCTTTTAGTTTTTAGGAAGTTTTAGTGAGCGAGTAATGGTTTAGTAGCATCATATAAAGATGCTATGCTCAGATCCACGTTCATCTGAGATTTCTTACAACTTTATTTTGTGGGAAATGTGCTATTCTTGGGAAACAGCTTTTCCCAAGTATTAATAGATATAATACTGGGTATTCTTCCATCACTGTATGTCTTATTGTAAAATATAATAAATTAGGAAGTAATGTGTTAAATTTAAACATTTCTTTTTAAACTGCAGAAGCTTTGAAATGTCACAATGTACTCTGGCTCTTCCAGAGGGGCATGTAGTATGAGGTGTTTTCCAAACTTATTTGATTACCGAGTCATCCATTGTTGAATATTTTAGGGGTCACATATGTATTTCCCAGAATACATGTTGGTAAACTCATTCTAAGTGGCTGTTAAGGGAGCTAACAAGCAGATTGTGATAAACCCCACTATAAGACGGTTCAAAGAAGGGAATGATCACTTAAGGAGGAAGGAACTCAAAGGAGGCTTTGTGAAGTAGCATTTGAGCTGGGCCATGAAGGATGAGAGCAATTTTGCCAGGCAGAATCCTTAAGTGGGAGCTTTTCAGCTGGAGGAAGAGGCATGAGCAAGAATATGAAGATGGGAAAGCACAATTTTCTTTCAAGGAATGGCAAGTATCTGCAAGGAGATCTTCTTAGGCTCAACCAAAAGCTCACCAGAGGACCACAGACCACACTTGGTTCCAGGCTACTGAGCAGGATGTAGGACAGGAAGGATGGAGTAGCAGGCTTTCTGCTTTAGACTCAATCATGGCACCACTATGAAGCAGTGTGCACAGCTGTTTATCCAGTTGTCCAGCAGCTGTTTTCATTTCCCTTCACCCCCAAGTGACAGCTAAGATTCAAGGGAAGGTGCTGAGCAGGTGAAGGAGTCGCCCAGGCTCAGAAGCTCTAGACCCTGCTGGAGCAACGATAGCTCCTGTTACTATTCCATGGGTTCAGCCTCCAGTGTCCCTCTAGGGGACATGTTCAACTACAAAAGTCATCATACTCAAGTCCAAAGTGTGGGTTCTCTCCAGATATTTGTAGTCTCTCCCCATCTAGATGTAATTTACCAGCCAGAAATCATTTTAATCACTAGCAATGTTGTCTTTGTGACCTAGTTGACATAATACCCTTCCTGGGAGATTTCATGCAGAACTTGAGTGTTAACTAAAAATCAAAATCCTATTCAGAAGCCGTGCCTCTTACATCCAGCTCTGAAATATTAAACTAGCAAAAGAGACTGGACAAATCATGTGGGATCTTGGATTCCAAACTAAAGAGCTCGGATTCAAATAAATTCCAGTGTTTTCTTTTTTCTATTTCTGACAAAAGCAAAGCATATGAAAAGACATATTTTTGTATAAAAATAAATAAGTACATATTATAGCACTTGAATAGATTTCAGAGTTCGTATAGCTTACTAAAATCATTGAGAAGTTTAAATACAGGAACAGATGCGTGGCCATCTTCAAGAGGCCATTAACTTTCTGAAATAAAAAAGACTGCTCTTTCAATCCATAGCAGTAGGTAGGCCTTCCTTCTTCTTTACTCCTCATACCTTAAAGCACCTCATATGAATGATAAGCTTATAGTAATAGAAGGCTGAATCTTATATAGTGTATTTGAGAAATAAATACATTATAATGCTTATAATGGTTACCTTTTATTTATTTGTATCGTTCTATAAATATTAAGGCAGTGTATTTTCCAATATTGTAGTAAAAGAAGGGACCCAACTTTCCAAGTAGTATTTCCAAATAAGTAACCCCTGAGGTTTCACCCCACGGTTCTTTCAGGTGATGACTGTTCAAAGGGCAAAAAAGCAGCAGGTGGGGAAACTTTTCGGTACCAACTGTAACCCTGTGTATTATAAAAAGCTGTGGCACTTTGCATTCAACTTGCTGAAGGAATGAATAATTATTAATGGGTTTATCCATTCCATCCCCGGGTTCCCACATCTCAGGACTCAGGGCTTGCATAAGAACCTGTGGTTCAACAACAACCCCACCCCCACCCCACCCCACCCCACCCCACCCCCAGAGTCTGTCCCCGTACCAGGAATCTATGTTCCGTGCTTTACTGTTCTCTCAAGCTCCTACACAACCTGCCCAGCTAGCTTCCCTTTCAGGCCTGACTTACTATCTGCTTCCCATGATGACAAGTAGCTAGTCTGACACACTGACTTGCGCCAGTGGGTGAATGGTAGAGGAGCTGCTTTTCCTTCTTCCAGGCAACATGCTCAAGCTTAAAGACAATGCTCACTCAATCTCTCCCCTGCTTCACACGCATGTCATGCAACTCCTGTGACATTTGCAACACAATTCCCTATGAGCCTACACACGGGGAGTCACAGCCTAAGGAGAAGGCACAGTCCAGATAAGCCAGCAGGATTTCTGAGCTGCGCTTTTGTCTGCTCAAAAGAGTCAGGGAGGGAGGTGCCTCCTCTGCCTTTCTCAATTTCAGCACATGCACAAAAAATCTCCACACCTGTTGCCAATGTGTTTAAATCAACTGTGCCAACCTACCCTTAAAACAGGAAGAATTCACAGTACACGTTCTGGTTTAGGATGTTTTCATGTTGCTGTTTAACAATAGAAGTACACCATCAGGAATCCAAGAAAATAAATTTATTAAACTTTGAAGGAAAAAATCCACAGACATAAAGAAAGTTAAATATAAACTGCAGGACACAACTAGTCATACTAGTGAATAATGGCTTGTGTGGCCAGCAAAGTACCAAAATGACATTCGGAGACTGATTGAGGTATTTAGCTATTTTTGGCTATAGAAATGTTGTCAGCCTATTGTGAAATAGTAAGATGGTTCTTTCAAACACACAGCTTTAAATTGAATTCGGTTCTACACTGATGATATTTTATATGAAACTAAATTATGTAGCTCTTGGAGAAAAACCATAGCAGCAAGATAGCAGAAAATGTATTAAACATCTATTACAAAGTAACATATTGAACTTTAAAGACCCAATTCTAGCCTTTCATTGTCCTTCCTACAAGAAAGAGGGAATTTAAAATCATCAACCATTAAGCTTGCTTCCTATAAAGGTCTGAGCTAAATGGCAAATACTATTTAAGTTAAAGCTAACGTCTAAGTTTTAAGCTTTTTTAAACAATGAGAAGTACTGTTCAGTGAGATGAGCCTCTTCTCTGTATCATAACTCTTTTGGGGTCTATCCCAGTGCTCCTAAGAATGATGTTTAGGATCTTAAGGGATTGGAAAATAATTTATAAGTTACTCAGGTGCCTTCTTTTTCTTCTGACTGACTGCCTGCTTTAGACAGAAAATGAAAAAATGATGAAATTCTTTCTTTTAATACTTTAAGTAAGTCCTATAAAAGTTTTGATGAGAAAGAAAGTTTCTGTTATTGACTAAAGTCATTTTTGAGTTATCTGTGGGGGCTGAAAACCTTGTCTCTTCTGTCCCTCATTACCATGAAAAATGAATATATATCTGGTTAACGGTGGGGAAAGAAAATCTCCTTTCTTGAACTCTTTCTTCCGTTACATGGTTAACTTCATTCAACTTGCTTCAACTTACGAAATTCTTCTTGCACCTATTCCCTTCTTAGGTAACTATGATATCAAACCTAGTTGGGTTTGAAGAGATTCCACTGTAGAGGTTATAGAGTTTATCACTCACAATGCACACGCACTAAAATCCTCACTCCATGAGCAAACATAGCACTTTAGCGTCCGGGTCAATATGAACTAGCTTTACCTTCGACTTCTCTCAGCATGTAGCTCTATGGCATGAACCAAAATTTGAAGACATTTTCTTTTTTTTTTTTGCTTTTGCATTGTTTTTGGTTCATTTTTTTGGGCCAGTTGACATGTGCAAACATTTAAAAGTTTTCTAAATGAACAAATATGTTGTTTAAAAATTCAGACACAATAGGTGCATTCCAATAATGCAGGTTACTACCAGCACTTTAGAATCGTTTAAGGAGTTTGAGTTTGGAGAGGTATAAAAGGGCCTTGTAAAAAACTAACTTGTTTTTCTTTCGGTGCATTGACAAAAGCCTTAAACCAGCTCTAGACTGCAGTTGCTACATTCCTTAGATGGGTAATCTGAACTACAGTACACAGTGTCTAGTGTCATAGAAAACAGCCATGCTTGAAGTCTAAATTATTAAAAATATCTGTATCAATTTTATGTCAAAATAAATATTTTACATATCCAAACTATTTTTGCCTCCTTCCCTATAGTTTAGTTCCTGATTATTTAAAAAAGAAACAAATTAGCCTGTGCTATGTGATTTGCATTCAATTTTCCTGAATTGCAAAAGCCACCTGATTTTTCGCTTTTTCAAAAAGCATGATTTACTAGACATTAAAAACACAGCCATTCAATGCTTAGTATCACAAAATTAACACTCACAATAACAAGACAATCACTGCCACTAAACAGTCTTTGAGACAATTATTTAAAATATTTACAATTCACAACAGGAATATCTATCCGATTAAACATCCTTCTTATTTTTTCTTTTTAATACCATGTTTCAACATTTCAGGAAAAGGCCTATTTAGGATCCACACTTCACCCTCCCCACCCCAAAAGGTTTAAACATTGATTTGGTTTAAGCATTCGTGCCCCAGCTGATTCTTTGCCATTAAATACATAGCTCTTGGAAATCAAAGAAAGGCTATGGTATGATTTTGTTCAGTTGGTCTGTGCTCACGTAGCCACAAGACGAGAGAAACTCTTTGTCAGGCAAGGGCAAGGCAGTGGCATTGAGTATGAGGCCTTGTGGAGACTGTACTATATGAATGGAGGTATAATCTGGGACAGGTATCTCAGAATCCGGAGCACATTCTGCTGTCCCAGACCTCCTAGCAGTAGTGGTAAGGCTTTCTGTGGTGATGTAAATATCTTCCTGGTTAAAGTTTGGCTCTACGTGTGATTGGACCTCCATGTGAGGGGCCACGGCGATGCATTTTTTGGCATCTGCCTCACAGAAGTAGGTGTTGTCCACGATGAAGTTTGCTTGGCAGAGTGAGATCACTTCTGGATGCGTGTCGCATTGGGATATCCCTGCCTTATTCTTCTGGCCCGGAGAAAGGACCACACTCCCTGCTGGTGTAATGTCGCTCACCTGGGCATAAAAGTCAATGTTTGCCAGTGAATTCGGATTGCTTAGCTGAGTATGGGCAGCTTGATGAGTTGTCTCATTTCCAACAAGACATGGTCGTGGTTTGCTTTCGTCTGCTAGGACAACACTGAGCTGCTGAGTGGCAGGGGAAGTGTCAGGGTAAGGTGAGTTATTTTGATTCTTCTGGTCAAGGCACACAAGATCTGCTTCTTCTTTTAATCTCTGTGGCTGAGCCACCTCTGAGGTACCATCACACATGTCAATGGCACTGAAATCAGTCTCTAGGATGTCGGGTTCATAACAGCTGGTACGTCCAGAGTCATCATCCTTTGCCCCTAGGATATTAAGTGATTTCTGATGGTTACTGCTTAGAAGTCTGTCTGTGTCTGAGCCTTCAGTCTTTTCATCAGGATCGTCAATGTCTAGTTCAATAAATTCCACCCAAGAGTCGTCATTGTAGAACTCAGGTTTGTAGTTATCATGAATGGCTAAGATTGTGTTCACCTCCTCTAATTTTCCTTCCTAGAAAATAGAAAGAATATGAAGACCTATGAATCATTAAGTGGTTTTGCAAATAACACTTGCAGATTAATTATGGTCACAATAAGAACAATAGTAACAAGAACATATAATAAGAAAAAGTAAATTAGTGCAGAATTTTTAAATATATACATTTCATAGGTTTAAGAGATGTAATATCTTTATTTATTTATTTATTTTTTGAGACAGAGTCTCACTCTATTGCCCTGGGTAAAGAGCTATGGCATCATAGCTCACAGCAACCTCAAACTTTTGGCCTCAAGTGATCCTCTTGCCTCAGCCTCCTGAGTAGCTGGGACTACATCCATACACTATCACATCCAGCTAGTTTTTCTATTTTTAGTAAAGACAGAATTTCAGTCTTGCTCTGGCTGGTCTCAAACTCCCAAGCTCAGGTGATTCACCTGCCTCGGCCATCCAGGTGTGAGCCACCATGCCTGGCAAGAAGTGTAATATTTAAAAAAAATTTTTTCTCCAGGAGATGGGGTACAAAAAAATTAAATGTGATATACACAGCTTGCAAAAAACGTTCACTTATGTAACAGTATTCTTCAGGTGTTACTTTGTCCTATCTAAAATTTAAATAGACTTATGAATTACCTTGAGAAGATCAGGATCAATGCCTTTAATCTTTGGAACTGGAACTGGGGGTAGAATCAGCATCTTAATCCTTGAAAACAAATACAATTTTGGTTTGATGTATCTTAAAAGTTACATACTCTCATATTTAAAAAGAAAGAAATAAAATACTATTACTTAATCCAGATATTCTGCTACTTTATAGAATTAGAACATGAGAAAGAGAAGGAAAATATTAAACAGTAAACAATAAAGAAAATCTGTGGAAGAAAATGAATAACAAAAAAGCCCTCATGTGAAGTGCATTTAAATAAAATGTAGTTTTTTTTTTTTTTTT
>NW_003852458.1:9807562-9827409 GCF_000181295.1 Otolemur garnettii | reverse complement strand
TTTTTTTTTTTTAAATGTAGTTTATTGACAACCAACTTTAGTAGTGGAGAGTAAGAGATTTAATTCTATCTGAAGTCAATTTCCATGTCAGTTATAAGGAAGGCAGTTTTAATGCACATGAAAGAAAGAAAAAAGAAAGAGCCAGTCCTCATGGAGCCTAATTCAGTTGTGCTCCTGAGAAAGGGTAGACTGGGATGAATTAGCGCTACATAGTTCACAGGACTCTAACACTATCCCAGCTGACCTCATCAACCAGAGTGTTACTTCAGGGGTCATTTTGGATGTGACATGACTAATCTGACCTATTTTTAATTGGTACAGATTTATATGCAGAATTCTATGATGCATTTATATTTTTTGTTCCAAATATTTACTATTATTTTTGGTTGTAACTCATTTCAATGTCTATCCTGCTTTTCGTGTGCCTTCTTGTATTTCCAGCACTGGCATAGTTCCTGGCCCAGGGAAGGTGCTCAATAAACATTTCATGAATAAACCTAAACAAGTCATTTATTTTGCTAATTAGTGTTACTGGAGTTTATGTTTTAAAATCAGCATTGTAGCTCTGGAAAAAAAAAAGCTCAGAAATGATCCATTTCAACCAACTCATTTCATTGTTAAAATAAAAATCGTCTAAGTGTTTAGACAGGCCACTGTTGGGCAGAGATGGTAACCTGATGGTTGGATATCGGTTGATATTCCACTCAGTGTGAATGGCCAGTCTATTCGATAAGCAATGCATTCTCTGACTATTGGTACCTGCCTTTTTACCTAATCTAAGGAATAAGACAAATTTGAGACCTCTATTGTCCTTACTCAATGTTAAAGCAAATTGTTATTGATGAGTAGCAGATACAGAAATAAATAATTCAATTATTAATAACTGCCATCATTTTTGAATGCTTCTGATAAATGAGACACTGTGGGATATACATTGTACTCAATAATGGATCAGCAAATTATGGCTTGTGGGTCAAACCTGGCCTGCCACCTACTTTATAGATAAAGTTTTCTGGGGACAGAGACATCTTCATTCATTTATATATTGTCTATGGCTGTTTTCTAGCACAGTGGCAGAATTGAGTAGCTGTGACCAAGACTGTCTGGCTGAATATGCTTCCAAATTTACTGACTCTTTTATAAAACAAGTTTGTTGACACCTGTGCTAAATATTTCATTTGGTCCTTATAACTACTAGGGAGGCAGATGATATTATCTATGCAAAGATTTGGAGAATGAAGAAGCACTCTCAATTTACGCACTAATACTTGGCACTGTTGGGGACCTATAGAACATGACTCCAAAACCCAGGCTCTTTGACTGTCATGCTGTGTTATTTGGTTCTATATGGCTAAATGCTTATACCAAATTTTTAAAAGCTTAAAAAAGATGTAACAGAACCTGATCACAGGAAGCAAAGATTCCCAAGTGGCTAAAGTTTGACTCTGTGATGTGTACCTCTCCTTTCTGAAGAGGATGATGCATGTAGGCATGTGTTAGTGGTTTTCTTTTTTTTTTTTCATTGTTGGATAAGAGTTTTATTTTTCACTAAGTCTTTTTTTTTTTATTGAATGGTAACTATGTACATTAATGCACTTCTGGGGTACAGTGTGGGGTTTTCACATGCAATCCGAAATACTTCCATCAAACTGGTCAACATAGCCTTCATGTCATTTTCTCAGTTATTGTTTTAAAACGTTCACATTCTACTCTTAAAAAGATTCACTTGTACCCCTATAAGATAAACCTCAGAAGTGATCCGTCCGAACCCCCTCCCTCCACCCATTCCCCCCCTCCCTTCTCCGTGTTAGTGGTTTTCCAGGTAGAGACTCCACACCACAGGGGCAGACCTGACCCAAGCAAGTCATGCAAATGAATGAAGCAGGACAGTTGCTACACCATTAGAAAGCAGGAGGATGGTGGCAAACTGGAGAATGTATGGCCTTCCCAAAAGGGACAGCTGGTTCTCCACTTCAATATGTACTGCATTGCTAGAACATCAGTCCAGTTTCATGAGGTCCTTCAGTTTTTAAAAATAATCCAGAAATCTGCGAAAATTCTCTATTTTGTAAACACTTTTTTTGTTGTTGTTGTGGAGACAGAGTCTTACTATGTCACCCTTGGTAGAGGGCTATAGCGTCACAGCTCACAGCAACCTCCAACTCTTAGGCTTAAGCGATTCTCTTGCCTCAGCCTCCCAAGTAGCTGGGCCTACAGGCACCTGCCACAACACCCAGCTATTTTTTTGTTGTAGTTGTCATTGTTTAGCTGGCCCGGGCTGGGTTTGAACCTGCCACCCTCTGTGTATGTGGCTGGCACTGTAACCACTGAGCTACGGGCGCCAAGCCTACTTTGTAAACACTGTATAGCCAAATCTTTTCTCCAGAATCAAAAGTAAGTAAAATATAACAGAACATGAATCTGCAGTCTGAATTTTCTCAATTTGCAACTTCTGTTTTGTACTGGTTCAGCTATTTCTTTCCTCCATTAGTAATAGCTCTATGGCTGCGTTACATGATGGGAAGCAATATAGAGTAAAGATACCCTGGTTTGAAACTACATTTAGATAGGAGAAATTTCAAATAGAATATTAAAGGTTAGTATTTACCAAAAGTATCAATCCTAGGCTAGTAGGAATGTTATACTTATTTTGATCTAACCAAATCAATAGTAATCTTTCTGTTTCAATAATTAATCTACTATGCTGCTTAGTAATAATTGATGCTTTCATTGGAGCACAGCTTTTCACATGTTCTATTATTCTTACTTTATCCTTTATAATTACAATAGTTGGAAACTGAAGCCCAATGTTTTCCTAGTGAATACTGGTGTCTGGCCTTTATCCAAGCCCTTAATTATTTCTACTTTCATTTCCATTGTAATCATCTTTCTCTTCACTGCAGGCTCATCTGGACAGGCAGTGAACTTTTCCTTTGGAGGCATGGTCATAAGGATAAATACAGACTCACAAAATTAAATGAAAAAGTTGAGCAAAAGTCATGCTGTGCTTAAGTGACCATACAGACAATGAGACTAGCTGCTATTATAAAGATGCTGTGTCCATGAACCACTTATGCCATATGAGTTTGTTTACATGCATGGAACAAACTAGTCCCCAAATTATTCCTTTAATCATTTAATTATAAATTATCTTACTGGGGAGCATTGGGAACCAATGTGTAAGTACAGAATGCCACAAGTTGGGTTGTCCATAACCTGGAGATTGCCTACACATTTAAAATTGCATATGAACTTTATGGCCACCCTCTATATTTTTCTAGAGTTGAATCTTAATTATCTAGATCAAGACAGGGTCAAGTGGCTTGGACAATGAATTATGAACTCATAAAATTTAAAAGACATGTAGAACCTAAGGCCCTTTACCATTCTAGATTTCTAGGGAAGACTGATATGTAGTATAAGCAATTTATTCTTTGGAGTATCATTTTAATTGTTGTAACTACATGTTTTCTTTATACTGGCTGACAATTGTTTTTTCTACTTTCAAGAGAACATACATATTTAGACAATAGTAAGGGTTTCCAATAGGCTGATGAAAGAAAATTTAATTCTTTCTACAAAGAATACAATTTAGCCAGGAAATTGAGAGTAAAAGATTTCAAATACATTTTACAGTTTGATGGTTTTGATAAATCATTAAGTTCAAGTTCATTATTCACAAAAAAATTCTTTTAGGAAAAGAAGTCATTATATCTAAAAGCCACCTGTGAGTGTATGTTTACTGCCATACAATTCACAATGGCAAAGGTGTGGAACTAACCTAAGTGTCCATCAACTGAGGAGTGAACAAAGAAAATATGGTTTCTGTACACCATGAAATACTACTCAGCCATACCAAAAGATGAAATAATATCTTGGATGAAACACAGGCCATTATCCCAAGTGAATAAAGCAGGAATGGAAAACCAAATACTGTATGTTGCAATGGACACTGGAGACTCAGAAGGGGAAAGGATGAGAGGGGAGTGAGAGGAGATAAACTCCCTGTCCGGTGCAATGGACACTATTTGGGTGATGGGTACACTAAAAATCCAGACAGCACCGCCATACAGTTCATTCATATAATCAAAAATCACTTATAGACCTAAACCTATGGAAATTGAAGAAAAAGATAAAAACTACCTTTTAAAAAAAAGAGTTAATACATTTTCTTCGAAATCTTATTTCTTGACAGGATAATATTTTTGTTTCAAATACTGCTAGCTAATTAAACAACATAATAAATTAACTTGGCCTTCACAATGACTTGTAATTGAAAGCAAATTACATACATGGTGGGTTCATTTTTGAAGTTATGTATAAATTATCCCGCCATCTGTATAGATTAATGAATTCAAATCAATCAAAAGAATAATTTGGCACTTTTGTTATTGGTATTAATTAAATACAGAAATTACTTAAAATTCTAAAAATATACTCTTATTTATTTATTTATTTTCCCCCCAAAACTGAAAATGGTGCTATCCTGATGAATAACAGTTGTTTTTGTAAAATTGGAATGCTGCTAGAAAGTTAGGTGGAAAATGAAATTCTGCAGAGTGCATTTTGCTTCCTGTTGGTTTACATTAGAAAATAGGGTCTGAAACTCTACTGAATATGACTCTTTTTGCATTCAGTTGCAGACTTTGAGTACCCTTGACATTCTAGAATTCTAGCATTCCAAGAATTCTTCTTCCTAATGAAATACTATTTTGAAGTTTACAAATGCTGTAGTACTTCAAAAAACAAATTACAAGCTTTTACAATATATTCATATAGATCCCATTTTGATTTGGAGGTTCTCTTGGCTTCAGCTGGAGAACTTGCTTTCAATTCTAGGTAAGGTAATCAACTCTTGGTTGCCTTAGAACTGAAGGATTTTCTGGGACACGGAGCTTGTGTTGCTAACCCCAGGAGAGTCTTAGGCAACCTGGGAGAGTTAGTCACTCTACTTCTAAAGAGAAGAAGGAGCAAGATTAACCTATGGTTAAAAAATATCCTGAATATAAGAAATTGGCAAATTGTACCAGTCATTTTCCCTATATTGTGTATAACAAATTTCTTGTAATGAATACTGGGTTTCTTTCAGAAAGAAAAACGAATAATAGCATCCCACAGCTACAGCTACAGGGAAACGTAAAGGTCATATAACCCCCGCCCTCATATTATCCATGGGAATATAGGGGCCCAAAGAGGCTAAAGGACTCAGCAAGATAAAAAGTTGTGGGAAAATACGACTGGGAACTCAAGTCTTTTTTTTTTTTTTTTTAGAGAGACAGTCTCACTTTATCACCCTCGATAGAGTGCTGTAGTATCACAGCTCACAGCAATTTCCAACTCCTGGGCTTAGACGATTCTCTTGCCTCAGCCTCCCCAGTAGCTGGGACTACGGACACCTGCCACAATGGCTGGGTATTTTTGTTGTTGCAGTTTGGCCAGGGCTGGTTTGAACCCATCACCCTCGGTATATGGGGCTGGCGCTCTACCCACTGAGCCACAGGTGCTGCTAGAACTCAAGTCTTTTGGCGCCATGAGAATGCAGAATTGAGTCTCTTCAAACTTAGAAATAATTTTAACTGCATTTATAATTATAGATGAAATACAAAATTATACGTATTCAAATATTTTGAATAAAAGACAAATTTGCTTGAAATTGCCATCATATAAAGTATATAAAGGTCTCATTTGAATTATCTAAGTACCTTTACTTTGCCACTTAAATTTGCCTGTATATAAGATGGCATCAGACTCGGTCAGAGGCTCAGTCATAGCCTGGGGTCCTGGAATGAACGGGTAAACTTGTTGAGGACTTGGATAGAAAGGTGCATATCACAGGGCATGCTTAGTCACAGCCTGAGCCTCTTAGTGCCCTGTACAACTTCCCAGATAGAATCTAAACCTGTAAGTTCTCTATGAGGAACACAAGAAATTCAGTTTTCTATAAATGGTAAATGTATAACTGAAGATAAACGTTTCTGGGTTAATTAAAATTTGCAAAAGAAAATATCAAGACACAAATGGATACATACATGAAAATCAAGATAACTGGCAGAAACATTCAAAGAAGACTATTTCATACCTACCTTTGCTGTTTAGAAAATCCAAATACAAATAGCATGGCCATCAGCCCAAATATTCCAAAGATAATAATTAAGAACCATGGAAACCGGAAATCTGAAACACACAAGAATATGTCAGTCACAGAATTATGAATAGGTGAAGCAAAATTTATATTTCACTTTTGTTTTTCACATAAAAATGTTTCCTAATTTATATTCATCTAGTAAAGTCAGTGGTTTCCCCTGATAACTACTGGAACAGAATGCAATGAATTGTTTTTTTTTTTTCCATTCTAAGAACACTTCTTTCCAATTTTCAAATCCTTTCATATTTATATATAAAAAATTCAAAATGAAGAAACAACATAGAGTTGAAACACAATGCATGTTTAAAACAAAAACAAAATAAACTACTTTAAGCTCTTATGTATCCAGGGAATATCATTAAATGCTTCAATTCTAGGAAAAAGGGGTTGCTCGTTAACATACTACTTAAGTAATGCCCCGGTTTTTTTTTTTTTTTTTTTTTTTAAGTATAGTGATTTTTTTTTTTTGAGACAGAGTCTCACTTGTTGCCCTCGGTTGAGTGCCATTGGAGTCACAGCTCACAGCAACCTCAAACTCTTGGGCTCAATAAATCCTCTTGCCTCAGCCTCCCGAGCAGTTGGGACTACAGGCACCTACCACCACACCCAGCTAGTTTTTCTATTTTTAGTAGAGACAGATTCTCACTCCTGCTCAGGCTAGTCTCAAACTCCTGAGCTCAGGCAATCCACCCGCTTTGGCCTCCCAGAGTGCTGGGACTACAGGCATGAGCCACAGTACCTGGCTATGTAGTAATTAATATATTTTAGGCTCCAGATTGAGGAGGTCTTCAAAAGATTAGGAATAGACTTTTTATTTATAAATCATGACAGAAACTTCTTAGAAATGTGGAACATATTTTTTATAGCTTTAAATATACATTTATAATTAAATTACTAAATTAATAACATACATATATATCTCCTATGACAGAAAGATCAGCACTGAGGCTCCCATCTTCAGGTTTTAGTATACTCTGTATCAGACTTGGGGGAATCTGTAAAACTTCTTCATTCCTTTAAGAATAAGTGCCTCCAAGCTACCTGGAAGTTTGTTACCAATATTCCCACCGCAGTGGCAGAGGCTAAGCATTTCTTAATAAAAAAGACAGGTGGGGTTCACCTTTATATTGTTTTTTCTTTTTTAAAAAAGCTTTTATGCTGTAATTGTCTTTTCTCATTTAATAAGTTATTACAATCCCCCAGGGAGATACTATGGGCATTTAAAAAAATTAGTAGGAGAGAGAATACTGTTTTGTATTTTGTGGTATCTATAACCTAATACCAACAATATTTTCAGGAGAATAACCAAAAGCTAGAGCTGCTGTTTTACTTTTTTAACCTGGAAAGGAAAGTACATTTAAAAAGAATCTGTGTTAAATGAATTAAATGCCACCATACTAAGCATGGGCAGTTGTGCTTTTTAAACCAGAATTGTACAGTATTAAATAGTTTGGAAACAAGAAGTCAGTTATCTTGAGCATAGAAAAAATATGATAGAAATTTTCACCTCAGTGCTACTTAGTATTATGAGATTCTACCTGTATAGTAAATACAGAAATGTAAATTTAATTTCTCTGTAGCCTGTGACTGTTTTGTTAACAAACCTTAGCTCTTCAAACCACCCTGCCAACTTTGTTTTCAATGAGGAGGGGCTATTACCAATTCCCATTTGAGAGTGACTACGCTACATATTAACTGCTCATTATTAATCAGTCTTCTTTATTTCTGTATCTAAAACTTTTTAAATTCTTTTATTCTGAAGTCATAGGTCTCATTTTTACAGACTTTAATTCTCTTTGTGGTTTTCCTACATGGGGTCTTCAGATGCTCCACGTCTCCTTTGAGCCTGACATCACTCCTTAGGCCTTCCTCTAGGTAAAAGCCACTTCCCCATTTTCAAAAACCTTATTGGTTTTGAGCACTGGCCTTTGACTACCTATGCTGACTCAATCTTAGACTTTTCTCAAATGTCACACGTACATCCACTCATACAGATATAAATTTTTCCCCCCTTGCCATTAGAAAAACACGTTTTTCTTATTAGACATTCAAAACACACTCATTGTAGAAAATTTTAGAAATACAGAAATATAAAAAGAACAGCATTACCTGCAATTCCACCATCCAGAGATAACCACCATCTTCTCATCTCTAAACTTCCTACCCCAAGAGTTTTGCTGAATTAAATAATTTGGAAACTAAACCCTGCTTCTGCTTTTGCAATGGATAATATCTATTAACAAACAATGAGCTTGCGGTTTCTCACCCTGGCATTTGATGTTAACATATTTTGACCAGGACAATATGCTGAGAGTGCAGGGATGTATCAACTTTTATATTGACAAAAACCATGTTAGCTGCTATTTTAATCTTTTATATTTTTACCTTCTTCACATGCGAATGGGCTCATTTGAGGAAGGGTTACATAAAGCACCTCACTGAAGTCGCCATATTTTTCTGAGTTTCGTTGTCTGGATCTCACACGCACTTCATACTCTTTATCCAGTCTCAACGAGTAGACTGGAACTGATGTTGACAACACAGGGTCCATCTTTCAAGGCAAAATATAAAAGCTTATTGGTTAATGACTCAGCAACCCAATGAATTAAACTCCATGGGTATTCCTCCAGTTGGATTCAAAATGGATTTCTATAAAGTGAGTCATATTTTAAAATGCATTGAGAGAGTTTGCAGGCAAATAATTACATATTCAGAAGAATGAAATTAGATCTTTACCTTACACCATACACAAAAATATACTCAAAATGGATTGAAGACAGATATGAAGTGTGAAACTGTAAAGCTACTAGAAGAAACCACAGGGGAAAGCTCCTGGACATTGGTATGGGCAATGATTTTTTTCAGATATGACCCCAAAAGCACAGGCAACAAAACTGAAGATAGACAAATGGAATTTTGTCAAACTGAAAAGCTTTTGCACAGCAAAGGAAACAACATAGTGAAGAGGCAATCTATAGAATAGGAGAAAACCTTTGCAAACCATACATCTGGTAAAGGGTTAAAATATATAAGGAAATTGAACAATTCAATGGTAAGAAAACAAATAATCCAATTAAAAAATGGGCAAAGGACCTGAATAAATATTTCTCAAAAGAAGACAAATGAAGTCTGACAATTAAATTCACAAACTTGGCACCGTGCTCTTACGTTGGCAGCACTGTAGAAAACACCTCAGGAGGGTTTCATAACCTTGGGATATCAGTGTCTCACGGTTGTGCTCATGTCGACATGTGGTGTCTTGCTGAGTGGTGTTCATTGTTGTCCTGTGTTTTTGTGTGCTGTAGGACTACAGGGCTGATAGACTTTCCAGAAAAAGAGTTCCAAAATTGCTTTGAAGGGTGGACTAGGTGCTGGCATTGGTGCATAGCTTCCCAAGGGCAGTACTTTGAAGATGACTATAGTGATATTCAGCAATGAGGTCTGCAGTGCTTTCTCTAGTATGAGTTCAAAACTTCATCATCAGACCTTGTATAAATGGTAAACAGGTTTCTGAAAAATACTTGCCATCTCTGATCATTAGAGAAATGCAAATTAAAACTGCAAGGAGATATCACCTCATAGTGGGCAACTGTG
This sequence comes from Otolemur garnettii, assembly GCF_000181295.1. Taxonomy (NCBI): domain Eukaryota; kingdom Metazoa; phylum Chordata; class Mammalia; order Primates; family Galagidae; genus Otolemur; species Otolemur garnettii. Next base: position 9,817,670 of record NW_003852458.1, on the reverse strand, counting down.
TGCACAGAGTTGTTAGGGTAGCTATTAAAAATAAAAGACATAGGTTTTGGTAAGAATGTCAAGAAAAAGAAACTCTTGCATACTATTAGTGGGATTATAAATTAGTATAGCCTTTATAGAAAATAGGAAGAGCTTCCTCAAAATATTAAAAATAGAACTGTCGATGATCTATGATGTTATTCTACCACTAGGTATATATTCAAAGGAAATAAAATCAGCATGTGGAAGAAATATCTGTACTCCCACGTTCATTGCAGCATCATTTACAACAGCCTATATATAGAATCAACCTAAGTATCTATTAATGGATAAATAGATAAAGAAAATTTTATATACAGAGCCAAAGCATTCTATTAGAGTCATACTCTTATTTGACAATGTGAATGTTACTTCCTTTGCATTACTATTATTATTATTATTATTGCTTAACATTTCATTGTAGCAATTGTCTGATTTCTTTTCTGAATGTATTTATCTTCATTCATTCTTTACGAGGTTTTTGTTTCTAGTCCTTATCTTTAACATTGTTCTTGTTAGTAAATTTTAAGCCTTTTTAATTTTGTGAAGGCAAAAAATGGAAACCTAATAATCATAAGTATATGTAAAAATAAAAAAAAGAAAATTATATATATATATATATCACAATGGATACTATAACCCTTAACAAGGAAGAAGTCCTATAATTTGTGACAACATGGAAGAAGCTAGAGGACAATAGATCAGTGAAATAAGCTAGGAACAGAAGGACAAATATCACATGATCTTACTTATATGTGGAATCCAAAAAAAGTTAAACTCATAGAAGTAGAGATTAGAATGGTGGTTACTAGGGGCTGGGAGTAGGGTAGAGGGTTGGGGAGATAGGGGTGAAAGAATAAAAAATTTCAGTGAGATAGGAGGGATACATTTAAGAAACCTACTGTACAACATGGTAACCAAAGTTAATAACTATGTATTGTATTTTGAACACTTCTAAGAGAGTAGATTTTAATGTTCTCAACACAAAAAGTAATAAGAATGTAGGGTAATGCATATGTTAATTAGCTTAACTGAGATATTCCACAATGAATCCATATTTCAAAAGATCATGTTGTACACACTTATAATTTTTTTTTTTTTTTTTTGCAGTTTTTGGCAGGGGCTGGGTTTGAACCCGCCACTGCCAGCATATGGGGCCGGCACCCTACTCCTTTGAGCTATAGGTGCCGCCCTATATTATTCTTATTGATCACATTCCATCTACTACTTTGAATGGATCATTTCCCCATGCCTGATTTTGGTTACATCATGTATTGGTTATCTGGAAAATATTGGTTTATGGAGTTATGCAGATTTTCTGAAGTTCACATATTTTATTACATAATACAATAAAGAAGTCAATTTCATTAATATCACTATCACTATCTTCAAGAAAAGTGTCCAAATGGTGCAAAACTACCAAGCTTACAGTTGCAGATAGAAGCTTTCCAACATTCTAATTTTCCCTTGAAAGGTCAAATTTTTTCATTGGCAACGAATACTGTCAGTTGTTTTTCTTGAAGTGACAAGATCACTTCATTCTTTTTTGAGAAGTATTTGCCATCTCACACATGAGTAACCATCTATCAGTTTATCAGTTGTTCTTTCAAGTAAAAATGTTTTGTTCCATGAAACAAAATGCAGCTAGTTCACCTGGTGACTCAGTCTTTTCAGTGCTTTTCTCCAAGACAAGCATGAGTACCTCCGTGTGTAGAAGTTCTTCAAGACAAGCGTGAGTATCTCCGTGTGTAGACGTGCTTTATGTGTACTTCCCACGTACCACACAGGCAGAATATTAATAAGCCACAGACTCAAAGGTTAAGATTTAACAAAATTAATAATTTTTATAGCTTCGTCAAGCATATTCACATGTGAAACTGGTTCCTTCCCTTTGGTGTGAACACATGGTGGTGAAGAATATAATGTTAATGTTAGTAAAGTTGGATAATACTGCCTTGAGTCGTGCCAAGGTGCCAGCATTGCTATTGTATCATCAATGTACATGGTAATGCAGCCAAAAATGGAAATAACATTTTAGTGTAATGTGAAAATAGTATCGACTTTGTGGATTCTTTGGGTGTTAGGAAGCCACAGGGGTCCGTGGCTCATACTTTGAGAACTGCTGCCGCAGCTACCAAGCACGGCGCCTGGAGCACACACTTGGTTACTTCAATACCTGGTTGCTGAACAAATGTTTGATTGTGGCATGGATTCAGAAAGTCTTGTTTGATTCAGCATTTAACCAGGCTTTTTTTTTGCACCAAGTTGCAGAAGAGATATCTAAATTAAAATGACTCTGAAAACAGAACCTCAAAGCCCAGCATTGTAACTGCTCAAAGCTGTTCCAAACTTAACTTCCCTCTAATGACAAAATTGGCTTCTTTTTCAGTGGTTCACTGAATGGACAGGGCCTGGTGTCTTAAAATTCTGGGAGGAAGCAGTGCCAGGCTGCTGGGCACAACCTGACAACTGGCCAGAAACCACTTGGCTTGGCCAGAGCTGTGGCTGTGGTCAGACAGATTTAGAATTAGTTATATTGGGAGCAGCATGATAATCCTGTTTTTCTTCTTCTTATGTGCCATGTGGAATTTCTCTAAGCACTGAGCACCCATATGCTTTGTAAGGAAAGAAAGGGTTCAAAGGTCAACCACTACCATGCTCTCTGCTTGCCTCTGTAGGAACCCCTTAGCTAGATTCTCCTCTGAGGCATGTAAAAAAATATCTCTCTGACACCTCTAATGGATAAGTTGTCTCCCTCCATCTCCCATTTGGAGACACTTTTGAACTCATTTTAATGGGGAAGTCTTTTGAGAACCAGTATCTAAAATCATGGGAAAATATTTGACCATGGTCCACTGCTGACCTTGATCATAACCTTTTCCATGTTTAGCCACATCCCCAAAGACAGCTAAGTGGCTAGTCTATAGTTTGGCTCTAAAGTTAAACTAGACAACAAGAATGACTGGAGAAATCATGTTCTCTTCCTTCCACAGGCTTCTGTATGAGCATCTCCCATCTTATAGGATGTCAAAATGATATTTTATTAATGTGATCAATTTCTTTCAAATAAGAAATTAAGGAGGATGGGCATTTGGTATTAGGTCAAAAGGAAGTCTAGTTATAAATGAGAGAAGGGTTGTTGAAAAAAAAAAAGGTCACAATGTAAGAGGTACTGACATCTTACCATTTTCCATTGAGTTTCATTTACTTCTTTGTATTGTAACTCATATTCCAGAACTATCCATCCTTTTTGAACATCTGCATTGGGTGGTGGTTCCCATCTCACTTGGATATCTGCATGAATCCCAGTTAAACTGATGTTCAGTAAAGTCCAGTTGAGGCCAACGGGTGGATCTGGTTGCACTGTGCAATTCAACAGAGAATTAGCATACCAGGAGACACACTTGATATTAACGAAGCGGTTTCTTCTGAAAAGACCAAATTACTTTATACATTTTGGTTGTTTACACTCTTAATTCTTCCAGTATTCCCATTAGTATAACTCTCACTTTATAGAGTGTACCATTTTTAACTTAAGGATGATCTGTTTTAAATTTTTTTAAAATCCCCTACATTCTTATTTAAATAAAAAATCTGATCACTAAGTTTTATTTTTAAGATCTGCCCTGTTTGACATTTCTCCTATCCAAGCATTACCAAGCCCAACCCTGATTAACCAGGCCCGACCCTGCCTTGCTTCCAAGATTAGATGAGATCATGCACATGCAGGGTGATAGAAACCATCCTTTATTTCTTTTTTGCTCTGATAGTTCTTATTTTAGTTCTGATAGCATTACTGCTTTGGGATTTTGGCAAAGGAATTCATTTTCACTTGAAACTACAGGAATAGAGAGTCAAAAAGACCTATAATACAAATATGGGGCTGCTTTGAATTAGGGGTAGAGGAATATTTTTTCTTCCAAACTGTGTGTGGCCTGAGACAGAGACCTCGTCTTCCTCACATCTGTGTTACTACTAGTCAAGTTTTCCAGCATGCTCTGCTAATGCTCATCTGCATCATGGTCATCTCAGTTCCATGTGATCATTTCTCAAGACATAAGAAGGAAGGCATTGATTATTTTACTCCCTTAAATGGTGAGGATTCAGTGTTTTCTGTCTTTTGCTTAAGTGCCACGTGAACAATTTGAAATAACATTTCTTTCAGTTTTCATTGATGTCTTCTGTATTCTCAGGTGACTCTGTTGCATTCTGCTTCCTAAGACCTTAAAGACCAGGCTGATCAGGAAGATGTAGGTTCCATTATTGCTACTTAGGTCTTGTTATTGAGGGTTTTAAAAATCATTTGTAGATACAGAGTAAAATTTATTTTCTTTTTTTGCTATGCCATATGAAGAAGGTCACCTAGGGAGTTGCAAAGGTCTGGGGACCTACATACACCATTAGGATCTCTTTCTTAGTGGCTGTCAAATCTGGTGACCAAAGAAGAAAACTCTTAGATTCACCCTGAGTGAAAACAGACTTCATGGTGGAGGAGCATGCTATTTGCCTCAGTGCAGCAGACACTACTTTTTAAAAAATGGAGTCCAAATTTGACTAATCATGATTACATTTTGAAAATTGAATTGGAAGGGCAGGCAAATATGGCCAAACTACACATGCCCATGTAATGGCAGTAATGCAGTAAGAACTCGTCCCTTCCGGAGTTGTTGGGGATTGAGGAACCCTAATATTTGAACCTTAATCCTTTAAGTGACCAAACTATAAAAATGTCTTAGAGAGAAGATTTTCAAAAATTTATGACTGATGTTGCATCTTAAAAATTTCCTTTTGTACTTTAAAGAGAGGATTTTGGAGACTTGGTACTACCAATAGGCACATACATGACCTCCATGTATAACCTCTAAACATACATTTATCCGTACTTGAACATTCTTTTGAGATATTTGAAAAGCATCTGGAACTTAACATAATTCCTAAGAAGCCCCGGTCTTCCTTTTCCAAAACTGCTCTTTCCTGTTCCTCATCTCTCTTAATGGGGACTCTATCCCTCTAATTGCTCAGGATAAAAACCACGGAACTCTTCCTTGACTCATCTTCACCTCACCACCTCACATTCCATCAGCTGTATTTTCAAAGCATATCCACAGTCCAGCCCCTTCCCACCCCTGCACTGCTGTGGCCTGTCCTGGCCATTGTCGCTTTCACCCCTCTTCCTGCACTCACCTCCTCATCGTTTTCTTCCTTCGGTCTTTGTCCCCCTCTAGTCTGTTCCCTTGTCTACAATAAAGTGATGATCTTAATACCTAAGTTAGATCATTATCACTCATCACCCAAAATTCTCCCAAGGTTTCCTACCTCATTCCAAGTGAAAGTCAAAGTCATTACCATAGTGTCAAAGTTTCTGTAGATTCGACTCTCTTATTGGAAGGTTCTGGTCTCCCACTCATCTCTGCACTCACTCTGTGCTGTTCCTTGAATGGGGAGAGGCATGCTCCCACCTCCGCATCTTTATACATGTTATGTCCTTTGCTAAAATGCGCTTGCCTCAGATACACACAATTATCCTCTTATTTCCTTCTTTACTCAAGTATCACTGACTCAGGAAAGCCACTCCTGATAACCCTACTTAACAGTAAAATCTCTCCAGCTCTCTGATTCTCCTTCCCTATAATGCTCCATAGCACTGTCGCTCACTGGGATTAAATCCCACCAGGGCAGATATATTCTATCTCTGGCACACAGAACACTGCCTGGCTTACAGAAAGGACATAATAAATATTTGCTGAATGAATGAATCAATGAAAATATCTAACTAACATATTACTTTAAATCTAAAGACTAGCTCTGTGAGACTGTAGAATCCATGGGAAAACTGAGGCTTGTAGTGATTGACATCTTTCTCAAGAACTGCTAGGGCAACTTAGTCCTTTATTCATTTACTCTCAGGCCTCTCGTCCCATGCTATTATGCTGTAACACTGCCTGTTATTTATTTATTTATTTTTTGCCTTGATCATCTCAGTATTCTAACCTCTAGACTGTCTTACTCTGATCTATCTTCCACATTGCAACAAACAATTTCTTTTAAGCTGGAATATAAATTTTGGGGGGGAATTAAAAAGTCTGTGGATACAACATCAATGTCTAAATACTGTCAGGTCATGTGGTACTTCTGCCTATAATCAGAGCTATGCCAGCTCTACACTGAGTAATTCCTATGGTAGGTACTTTATTATTCCCATTCTAAGATGATGGTTCCGGAGCTTGGGGAGGTTTAAAAAACATTCCTTTTATTAAAACAGTGCAGAGTCAAGCCCTAAACTACAGAGAGTCCCAAAGGATCCTAGAGAATAGGGAAATTTTGGACCTTGGTTTCTCCAGCTCACTGTGGGAGAGAGTGAAGAGGCAGCTGGTGTGCGTGCTGCAGGCTGAGTGATGCATTATGTTTGGCAGCAGTGCTATGCTGATGATAAATAAGATTAAGTACCTAACTTCAAGCAGGAAGGAGTCTCAGAAATTGAGGCATAAACAACATAACAGGTGGTATAGTAGAGCCTTGAGAGAGGCACACGGACTCTGCAGCTATTCTACTTACGTTCAAATCCCAGCACTACCTAGTCACCAGATGTTTGGCTTGAATTAGTCATTTAACTGCTCTGTGCCTTAGTTTCATCTGTAAAATGGGGATTATCACAGAACCTGTCCCACACAATTATTATACTGGGGATGTGGCCCTTTGTATGTGCTAGCTATTACTATCTTCAGGTCATTCCTCTACATAAACATCCACAAAATCACTTCTTGGCAATAAGATAAAGTCCAAATTCCTTTGTGGGGCACACGAGACCACTGATGATTTCTCCAGCTGGCCAGGAGGCCTGCCTCACCACTTCCAGGGCCTTGAATATTCTGTGCTGTTTGTCGCTTCTGGGACTCAGCAGTTGCTGGAAGGTACTGTGATACCTGGCAACTCTTGCTCAGACTTTGAAAGGTCAATGAACTGCCACCCTCTCTCCGTGCAGTCCTTCCTCATCCCTCAGGCCCAGTCAGTAATTCATCCCCTTGGCCACCACTTTGGTCATCCTGATTTTCATACACCTTGAGTCTACTACACTGTACTAGTATTATTTGTGTACATGCCCAATTCCCCTCCTTGACTGTATCTCACTCATTCTGTAGCCACTACACCCAGCACAGAGGAGGCATGTAGTATGAGACAGCCCAGTAAACGAGGAGGGCTGGTATTGGCAGAGACAGAGTGAGAACACAGGCCTTAGCCCAGTATTCTTTTATCCCCTTCTACCATCCTATTAGCTACCCCTGAACAGCCTACCCCCACTGATGTTGGGACACCTATGAACTTGCCTCTCTAAACTATGAAATTGGGTTATCTTTTCTGCTTGTTACAATTTTCTTAATTTTCTTCCTCAAACCCAAGCTATAGAATTTTATTTGTTTCTGCTGCCTGGAAAACCACACATGACAGTGCATATCTGAGAGAAACAACAAGGGTTCCATAAGCAACGGATGAGCCTATGTGGATAGATGGTGGGGCACGTTCAGCTGTGCAAAGTCCTTCTTAGATCCTACTTTGCTATTTATACTATTATAATATAAACATGAATATTCTAATTAGAGCTGTTTGTTTAGCTTTGCTTTGTTTCCCTCTTGTGTCCACCTGGTGGGCAAAGAATCATTTGTTTGAATCTTTCATTTAATCCATTAAGGTTATTATTTCCAAACGTTAAACATGTCTTTAAATGGATTATGGCTGTTTTATAATTGTAAAATTACAGGATTGTTATGCATTGTGATAAAGAAAATCTAAGTTTCGGTTATAGCAGTGACAAAGGTCAAAACTCAAACGTATTTTAGTAGATCTGAATATAACCATCTAATAGATAATTAAGAAAGAAGGATTCTTAAGAGTACATTAAGTTCAGCCCTTGCAGTGGCACACAAGCCTGCAATCCAGCTTTAAAGATCTACAGAGAAAGACCCCACAAGGCTCCTGTTCTCTTCTTCACACCATTTACTGCCAGGCTGCTTTATGTGAGAGTCAACTTACATCCCCTTGCCCTTTTCGTCTGGTTCACCAGCTGATCCCCTCCCCAGCAAACTAGATCTCCAAGTACCTAACGAGCACTATTACAGTCTTCCTACTTGATTATATTTTGACGTTGAAGGCTTTCCCACTTACTTAGTCTGAAGCTGTGACAAACAAAACACAAACCTGTGATTTACCTATTTCCTCAACAGAGAAACACTTCTGATCCACTGTACCACCATTGTTAGTCAGCTTGATACAGTAAGGTATCCAAATGGAGGTATACGATGAATTAAAGTAACAACTGTTTTCTCCAGCGGAGACATAATCGGGGCATTCTTTCCATTCTTGGGTCCATTCCTGAGTGCTCCTGAAATGGAAGATTAAAAAAGGATACTCATTCCAAAAGTCGTCCTTTGGGTAAAGTGAGGGGCTTGACAATCAGGTTCAATACATTGGAACACAAGTATTTTGTAAGGGAGTATTTTTCCAACAGCCCTTGCACTTTTGTGGACAATCTCATCAGTGTCTAAAGGCTATTAGCAGGTCATTTGGTCCTCCTGCCTGTGATAAAGGCATTGTATTGAATGCATATGCTGTGCTGTCCAGCTCCTAGATGAAGTGATTCCTACAGTAGGTGCTGGATTATTCCCATTCTACATTATGGTTCTGCATTTTTAAAAATATTCTTTTATTAAAATTTTGCAGAGAGTCAATCTCCAAAATATGGAGATTCCTGAAGGATTCCAGAAAACAGTGAAGCTTTAGACCTGGGTTTTTTCAACTCATGGTGTGAGAAAGTGAGAAGGAAGCTGATATGTGTACTCCAGGCTGAGTGATGAATTATATTCGCATCAGTGCTATGAAGATACAATGATAAAAAAAGTTAAGTCCCTAACTTCAAGCTTCAAGAAGACTCAGACATTCCCATCTGAGTACTCTCTTTGGTATCTTGCACTCATTCCATTGATACTCGATGAGAACTGATTATGCAAAAAACACTGTGCTGGACACTCTGGGGGACACTCACAGATGTCTAAAGAATTACTCCTTCCTCAGGAGAAAAGCCTGAAAAACCCTATTACAAAGCAGTGTGGCTGAGTGCTCGTAAGTAGTGTCTAGTAGGGTTCCTAAGAGTTCAGAAGAGGGAATGAGTTTTCTGGCTTGTCATGGAAGGCTTCAAGTTGGAAGTGAGGTTTTTAGCAATCTTAAAGGATAGGTAAAAGTTAATACATGGTAACAGGGAAAGGAAGGGAGGGAAAAAGGTTAAAGAAGTGGAGTAAAGAAATCTGAACATGAGTGTAGTGAGGGGAGCAAGAGGCAATGGAATGACAGGAAAGAATCTTCTTAAATTAGCATTGCTACTTGGGTGGGTGGGGCCATTCATTCTCCCCTTGTTATTCATTAGCCTATCCGTTGAGGAGGGGATTTATAGGGACACTGACATAAAACCATGTCATCTTCCTCGGAGGAAGAAAGAGGTAGGCGTGGCCCTGTGCATGCAGAGGTGCCTGTGATTGGCAAGCCAGACTGTGGAGGTTTGGGACCACCCCTCTGTGGAGGGGTGGGTGCTGGGAGGCAGTGGGAGATGATGACACCGGGGCCTGGAAGGGAGGGAGGAGAAGACACACACGTTGCCTTCTTTACAGCTGTTTCTCAGGCTGGTCTATTTGACACAAGGAGGAACTTATGCATATCAAGGTGTCCTTGAGACAGCTGCTCCTCATCAGCTGTTGGAAAGAACTTGGGATTAAAATGGCAGAGGCACCCAGGTCTAAGACAGTGAATTGTTGCTTAATTTCTGGTTGAGATTCTTAGCAGTTGCACACTCTTGAATGAGAGGGATATTCATCCCTGATGGGAAAAGTAAATGGCTAAAGGACAGAAGAAAGGATAAAGTGTGTTTGTGTGTATACGTGTGAGTGCATGTAAATGTATTTAGAATAGCAGGGATAAACTTAAAAAATTAGGGAGAAGTGGGTCACTGACATATACTATGGTTAATCTGATACTGATTTTCAAACTAAAGAGGAGTGCCTGGAAGAGCATGGCTTCACAAGATTGCACAGGGAATAAGGCTTTT
>NW_003852458.1:9806295-9807402 GCF_000181295.1 Otolemur garnettii | reverse complement strand
GTCCCCAGGAGGACTACGAGAATAACCTGTTTAGATTATCCCTGTCCATTAACTTCACAGGACAAACAACTTAAGGCACTTATCTTAGGCATGATGGATTGGGAACAGCTAGTTCAAAACACAACTCTAAGCCTCATCCTTCCTTAACCGAAGTGGACTTTTATTATAAACAAATATTTAAAACTTGTTTTCTTTTAAATTGTTAAATCTAAACAAATGGACTTATAAAACAGATACTCTGTCACCTGTTTTCACTGAATTTCTATACAGATGACCAAAGCCAATTTATGGACGCTACTCCCTCTGGCTCCTGCTCCCCTAAATTAACTTTTTAAAAAAGGTTGTGAAATAGAAAGAATGAGAACTGTATGTCATTAAAAATCAGAATAAAAAGCAAAAGAAATATTTTCCATCTAAAGGTAACCAATTAGAGAAGAAATCATAATTTATGTTTTAAGGGCAACTGTTTTCATGCCAGTTTGGGGGTTAAGATGCAAAGCTTTCTTTAGGAAAAAAAAAGTAGCAATGCCCTTTCTCCCTTCTCTTTCCTCATTACCTTGCATGAAAAATGAAATTTCTCTCATAAGGCCAGGGTAATTTTGGGAGGGGACTTAGGTGGAGATGGCAGAGGTGAGGGAGACATCTTTAAGGACCGAGTTCACACGCCCATTTCCTTTGAAAACAAGGCATTTCCACACAAGGCGCTGAGAGCAGAGCAGCTCAGACACGCTTCCCAGGGCCTCCTCTTGCCACGCCTGTGATTTGCATTCATGCTGTTTCCCCTCCAAGTTCCAAGGCTGAATTTGGCACCCTCTCCATCACAGGGAGGCAAAGACTGTTTTGAATCAGCTGCCCTGACATGCTGAGGCTGCTGCTTCTGCCAGCTCACCTGGCAAGGAGCAGTGCCAAGCAAAACATGTGACTGTTGTGGGCCTGTGCCTGAACTGTCCTGTTGACAGCCCAACGTGTTTAGATTCCATTATGCTTGAGATACCAAGGCCAGACTAGCGAACTGAGCGTGTATTTAGAGTAGCCACCCCTTCTATCCTCCTTTCTGTCTTCACTGACTCTGCTTTTGGATGAAATCATGGTACAGCTTTATTTGTG
>NW_003852458.1:9799382-9806095 GCF_000181295.1 Otolemur garnettii | reverse complement strand
GGGCTTCTGCTAGTTTGCTAAGACATTCAAAACAGTTATATTCTTACAGAGAAAACATAAAGTATTGATTTTGCGAGTTTGGGTTGGCGCTTAATCATGAGATTGTATTTAATAGTATTTAAGGATGTAACAATTCTTACCCCTGGGATTCCAAACTCCACTAAGGCCAAACCTAAGACATCTTTCTGAATACGTCTAAAATTTTCCCTCCATCTTTCTGCAGCATCCTTGTCAGAACAGAGCCTGGGTTGGGACCGGGATGTTGAAAGGTTTGGGAACTACAAGCAGAGTCATGGGGCTCTCAGAGATGAGAGTAAGGGACAAATATCTATTTGTGAAGCTGTCCTATCTTTGGATTTCTGTTTTTGCTTATGCTCAGATTTGGTGAATATTGGGGTGGAAACTCTATTTTTGTAAAGTGGGCCCAGCTAGAGAGGGTTTTTCCTGCTATTTATCTATTCAATTTGGTTCATTGGGCCTGACTGTACAAATAACTTATTTTATTTGTTTTGACTGAGCTGGCTCTCCGAGTTATTGGAGTAAAGCTTTCATTTACAAATAACATAACCAATTCCAAACATATTGAAAGTGTTACCAAACACACTATCTTCATGTCTCAATGTATTTATATAAATGGTTTGCTTACTGGCCCCTACCTCTCTGTAGTGTCAGTTGTAAGGAAAAAAATAGTGTTTTTGGTGCCCAGTCACCTCATCTTAGTGTGTTCTGTAGGGTACGTCCAGGACACTTCTCTCAAACCTAGACTGTGGGAAAGGCCAGCCTTGGTTGCTAACTCAAAGTATTTGTTATCTGTAAATAAAGAACCCAATATAGCATTAAAAATGGTCGTATAGCATATCAATAATTACAAACAGTAAATGATGAAAAATTATTTTTATAGCCCAGGAATTGAAATTCTGTATCATTTTAAATTATTTTTATAACACCAGTAAGAATAACAGGTACCTTTTATAATAACAGGTACTTGTTCTATGTGACTCACTGTGCTAAGGGTGTTTCACATATTGTCTAATAAAATCCTCACAAAAAACCGAGGGGCAAGTCTACTATCTCTATCCTGCAATGAGGAGGCCATGTTGTGCAGAGACTGGCTAATTTGTTGAGAATTACTTAGTAAGAAAGTGCCAGAGCAGGGCGAAGTGCAGGGCTGTTGACCCTCGGAGCTCATGTCCTTAACTGCTCACTGCACCTTTCTTCCTTTCCCCTGCTGCTCTGGGAGGCCGACAGCACCAACCTTGGAACGACAAACCAGGGCTTAGGCTGAAGGGGTCTTGCTAACCTTGCATCTTGGTTTAAGGCTTTCCTGGGGGTTAGAAGAGGAAGAGGGAAAGAGGAAATAATGTAGTGTTCAAGACTAAAATTAAAAAATGTAAAAAGGGGGCAGCTCCTGTGGCTCAAAAGAGTAGGGCGCTGGCCCCATATACCAGAGGTGGTAGGTTCAAACCTGGCCCCAGTCAAAAACTGCAAAAAAAAAAAGCAAAAAGGTATACCATAAGAATAAACATAAAAGGAAATAATCTCAGGTGAGGGGAAATAATTAAACTACGTGGGTGGCAACTACCGGTATATTGGGGAATCTTTGTCTCATTCTTCCCCTGTTATTTATTTTATAGAAAGGATCACTGGTAAAAAGGAAGAGAAAAGTAGTATAGTCCTTTGTCGAATGTAATCTACTTTACACCTAGAAAATAAGCTGTATCTTTTAGAGCATACATCTTTTCAAAAACATCTAAGGCTTTCCACCACAAATAAAGTAAAATCCAAAGCCTACAAGGTTTGACAAGTTCTGTGCCTAAGTAACTTTCTTTCTCCTCCCCATTTTACTCTCCTCATCTGTGCTGTCCTTTGTGCTATCTGTGCTGTCCTTTGCTTTCCTCAAACACGCCAAAGCTGCCTCAGGGACTTTGCACTTGCAATTTCCTCTGCCTGGACACACTTTCCCCAGATATTCACATGGCCTCTCCTACTTCATTTGTCTCTGCTCGAACACACCACATTGAAGAGGGCTCCTGTGAACTACCATTTCCAGTATCACTCGCCGCCTAGGCCGGCTCTCCTGCCCACACGCACCCACCCATGCGTATCCACATAGTCACTCACACTTTGACACACTTGCATGTGCTGTCATGTACAGGCATATCCTCACACACCATGCTGATGTTCTTTATACTCTTTTTGGCTTTATTTTTCTAATAGTTGTCTACCAGTTGACATTTTATTTATTTTTTTATTGTCTTCTCCCCCCCCATTGGAAATAAATATCCATTAGACTCATGTAATCCCTGATATATCTCCAGTGTCTGAAATAGTACCCAGCTCTTAAGAAGGGCCTAATTAATTTTTTTCAATACATGAATAAATACTTTTAGGCTATTAAAATAAATCACTTAGAGGCTGGGCACTGTAGCTAAGTGGTTAGAGCACTGGCCCTGCACACCAGAGGTGGCGAGTTCGAGCCTTGCCTGGGCGTGCTTAATCAAAATAAATAAATAAAAATAAATAAATAAAATATCACTTCCATTCCTATGTGACTCAGTATATTTTAGTCAGCACATTCATGGAAAGAAAAATCAGAAAGGCACGAAGGCTGCACCTTCTAATATAGAACAGCTGTACTGATCCCAGGCGTTTTAAACCATGATGAACCCCATCTGTCCAGTGGCATGAAAAAGTCTCTAGTTCAGGTGAACGGCACTTGGTGAATTTAGGCTTCCCAGAAGAATCTAGAATAAAAAGAAAAGGCAAGGCATGAAATCAAGAAGGACATACGTGGTCCTAACAAAACACATATTTGGTGTATAAAGAAGAAACTATTAGGACGAAGCCAGCATATTCTGTAGGGTGATGCTAATGTCTTCCACAAGCGCATTCTTCTAGCGTGGCTTCAGAGCCTTTTGCTTGTCAGTGTCGGCCCTTGATTCTAGAAACAAACCATTTTGCCTTTATTTCAAGCATTATTTCTTAGGGCCTGTTTAAGAAACCAGAGCTGGAGATGAGGTTTGGGTACAGGTAGTTTATCTGGAAGGTGATCCTAAGATTAGAGGTGAGGGAGAGTGGAAAGGGAAAGGAGAGTGTGTGAGTGTGATTGAACTGGTTATCACAGTGGATAATTGGGGCCCACGCCCCAAGTCCCCTCCCTGAAGCTGTGTAGAGTGTGGTCATCATTGTTCTACAGGATGGGAGACTGTGACACTCATTGGCTGACTCTCAGCACTGACTGGTTGAGGGGTTCCACTGAGACATTAACTTCCATCTACTTCCAGGCTGTGCAGCATGCACGTGGCTGAGGGCCTTTGTCTAGGCAGGCATTTGAGTGTGGACATGGTTGTATGAACTGAGGGGATCTGGTGTGAAGATCCACAGCATCCACTATAGGGCTATTTTTCTTTTTATAGATTTTTGATAAAAAGTCACTTATGTTTGGATCCTTTCAAAAGATTCAGCAGGCAAACCTCTTAAATAGATTCCAAGACTAAACAACTTATGCATATAAATGTTTTAATTTTTATTTATGAAGTGGAGAATTTCTCTTAATGTGTTAGAATATTAGCCAAAATTGCTTTGCATCTATGAAATCTAAAGCTACACATGTGCAATGGGCAAATCTGAAGCAAAACCATTTTTGTAAATCAATTCTCTGACATCTGTGGCCATTTTGGAGACAGTCAGGCTTTTTTACTTTTTCTTTTCTTTTCTTCTTTCTTTCTTTCTTTTTTTTTGTGCTCCTTATGTGATTTGTTTTCAGTTCAGTCATGAACTTAATGTATTTGTTCTCCAACTTAACACTCTCATTCTTGGGCTTTAGGAAGGCTCTCAATCTTAAAATACTGGCGGCGCCTATGGCTCAAAGAAGTAGGGCACCGGCTCCATATGCTGGAGGTGGCAGGTTCAAACCTAGGCCAAAAAACTGCAAAATAAAAAAAATCTTAAAATATCTTTCTGAATACTTTAAAAGATATGTTAAAAATAAATAATATATATAAAAAACACGAACAAATTCCTGATTTCTAAATTCTAGGCTGGGACCCTGAATTCTGAATCCAAAATGTGCCTCTTTTTACCTTCAGCAACTCATAAAGCATGAGATTCTTGGTATAAACCTAAATAAATCCATCATTCAGACATTCATTCAACATACATTATTATTCTGTGCCAGGTCCTGTTCTAGGGAGAGAGCAATGAACAAACTGATATAAATCTTGGTCCTTGTTGAGTTTCCATTCTAGTAGGGGCTGGAGGAGGTGGAGATCTTATGTAGAAAAATAAGCAGGATAAGAAGAGATAATACAGCTAGAAAATAGAGGCTCACCCACACCCCTTTCACTAATACCCATATTAATGTAGTGAAGGAACTCAGGTTCGGGAAACGTGTCCTTATAGTCAGACTGCTTATAAGCTAGTGAATCTTTAGAAAATCTTGATTTGAAGACATGCCTTTATCTCTGGGAATACATATTGGGGGCAGCAAGATTATTTTCATAATAAAATTCCATGGTTATACCATTGTAAGAAATACTCCTTTTCCTGTACAAACTGAGAAATTTACATATGTTTGGGCATGGACAGGATGTGCCTTGGTACCAAAGGCAGATGGCAACCCTCTCAATGTGGTTGGCATTTACTAGCTCCTCCCAAAGCACTAAATTGTAGGAGGCTGCGTGATCTATTACAAGTGAGTACAGTGAGAAAGGTGTGTGTTTTGTTAGGCAAACACTTATCACACAGTAAAATACATTGGTAAAAGGTACTTTTCTATTAGCTGAAGCACTAAAAACACTATTTCAGGTACTTTTAGAAAATTAGTGATTATTAAAACATATTTTAAGCCACAACTATTTTAATGCCTTCAGGTTTGAGGGGAATATTTCACATTCTGACCATTTGCACAGAAGGTAAGAAAAAATGCACTAGATTAGAAATTAAGACATTTGGCATTCTAGTCTTGGCTCTGACGATATTTAATTTTGACCTTCCTCAGCCATTTGGCCTTCATTTTCTTCAAAAGAGAGCCTGGAAAAGATGAGATACAAGGTTCTATACAACTTTGCTTTTAAAATTAAGAGACATACATAACCATTAACAGTAATGTACAGAACAAAAGCATAATTTTGGCATTTGAGCTGAAACAACCAGAGAATGCCAAATGCAAAGGCCATTCAGGCTCCTATATTTCATGTATAATATGCCTGTCACATAATGGTAAGAATAACAAACCCAACTTCAAAAGTTGAAACAGAAAGAAAAATAAAACTTAGTCTACTGGGGGATAAAAAATTTTTTTGAAAAAAGAACTAATTTGAAACACATTTTGCACTTTTCTTCTCTCTTTCTTTTATACCTGGGTATATGCTGTTAAGCACAGCTCTTAAAGTTGCCCCAATGATTCCTGCCTTCTGTTACTTACAGCCTATGTATTTCCTTCCCTTGAGTAACTTGCATCTAACCAACAGAATATGACAGCATTGAGGGATATCACTCATGATTAGGTTACATAAAAAATAGAGACTTTTGTTTTCCTAGAAAACCCTGTTGCTGGTTTTGATGAAGTAACTTCCGTGTAGGTGAGAACCACATGGCAAATAACTGAGGGTGACCTCTGGCCAACAACCAGCAGAAAGTGGAAGCCTTCAGTCTAACAAACTTTGAGGAAATGAATCCTGTCAACAACTGTATAGATGAGCATGAAAGCTGATCTTTCCCCAGTTGAGTCTTCAGAGGAGACCACAGCCCTTGCTGACACTTTGGCTGCATGCCTGTGAGAAAGCGTGAAGCAGAGGTACATAATTTGGAGTAAGGGTGGAAATATTATTAACTATTTATGCAGAATAAATGAATCTAATATATCAGAACTTGAAAGCAGTGTTCAAGAACAACTCAAACCACTGTTCTTAGCAAATGAAATGTATCATGGTGAATGTGGGCAAGTGTGTAACTCCTCTTTTGGAGGTAGGAAGAGCTGTATTGTGGGAGGGTGCTGAGCTCCTCCTTATGTACTTCTGGCCCCAACTAGTGCCACTATGGCTGAAGATATCCAGTTTTCTAAAATCAAGATGCTTGGTGTCACCCTGACGTTTTCCAAGTCTAAGAGATACTGGCATAATCTTAAAGCAAGCACTTTTTTCACTATATATAAAAATACTATTAAAATCTTATTTTTCCATTTCACTGATAAGACAACAAATGGCTAGCATAGGCTCTTAGGTCCTCTCTGATGAACCATCAACAATAGTCATTTATGAACTAGTCATATTTCCTGCTCCATTATGATATTTTTAGATATTATATCATGTGAATATCTTACACATATTATCTCATTGAATGCTAACAACAACTTCAGAAGGTGGGGGTTATTTCCAGTTAGAAATGGGTAAAACTAAAGATTTAATGAATTTCCTACATTTATACTCCTATAGGTAGCAGAAACAGGATTAAAACACAAGTCTGTGTGATTTCAATCTAAGCTCTTCACACTAGTAAAATATTATATCTTTTTCGTTCAATAATCTTTCTTGGTATTTGAAAAATTCTCAGAAGGGAAATGATAAGGTCAGACATTCCCTTCATTCAACTCTCAGAAATCAGCAACCTGACAAGCCCTAAGAAAAGCAATTCCAGGGCGGAGCCAAGATGGCGAACTGCAGCCAGCTTTTTACAGAAGCTCCCGTCCAGAAGGAGGCTGAAAGGACAGAACC
>NW_003852458.1:9778190-9786778 GCF_000181295.1 Otolemur garnettii | reverse complement strand
AAAAGCAATTCCAAACTAGGAATGCACATGGGAATCAATGGAGCTATAAAAAATATTGATGCCTTGGCCTACTACCAGAGATTGGAATCAATCTGTCTGAGGTACAATCTGGGATTTAAGATTTTTTTTAAAGTTCCCCCAGTGCTTACATTGCATAGCCCAGGTTAAGAACTACTTTTGTAGAGAAATAAACTTATGTGTAAGACTGAAAATGTGGCTTTCCAAATTGTTAGAAACCTGATCAGTTGTAGCAGAGATATGTATCAGGAGTGGAAGACACTGGCAGGAACTCCTGAGCGCCTAGTTCATTAAGGTGTAGGGAGGGTATGAACATTATCACCCTAGAAAAGTATAATAATGCTTCATGATGAATGCTTGTAAACTGAGAGCTCTTTTAAGGATCTGTACATATTCATACATCTAAATGATAGTTCTACCCAAACTTCTTTCTGATAGACTATAGTCTATAAACAGCAATAAGAATTAATAAACAAGACACCAAATTGGCATTCCTATTGAAATTGTTATTTAGAAAACATGAGGAGTTGGCTAAATTCAAGTACTGAAAATTAATGGAACTTGATATTATATCCAAATCTATGCTGAGAGATGGTGTCAGAGGGAGCTGGGAGGAACTTCTGGCTTTAACGATGACTATGTTTTTTTTGCTTGACAGATTGGCTGGGAAGGCTGAAGTTGGATTCCTTCTTCACTGTCTAGTGGCCTTCCCTGCTTTGAGGAAGTATTATCTTCTCAAAGAGTACATAGAGAGAGCACGTCAAGCAGCTGTTATATACCAAAATGTTCACTTGTGTTTTTACACTCTGTCCTCTCACCAGAGATGCTTTTCTATTCTCAACTTACAACAACACAGAAACAAAAACAAAATGCAAGCAAATACAAGTTCCCAAAGTCTGCTTGTGGTTTAGAGCTAAGAGAGGAGGAGGAAGAGGAGCAATTGAAGCATGAGGGGAAAGTGGGAAAGTTAGAAGTCTTTGAAGGAAAAGGTTCATTTTCTTTAGAGAGCTCCAGCTGTGGAGCAAAAGGCACTCAGTGGGCATCTCCCTTAAAGGGAGCCCCTTACCACAACACATCCTGTGCACTGTCCACTGGCAACAGTCCTGGACAGTTATTATTACCCCTGAACAGAGGGTGGAGGACTTAGATACCTTGTGTGAGGTAGGGGTTTGAAAGGAAATCCTTGCCTTCTGATCAAAATGTAACTAAATACACAGCTGACAATTTCTGAGGCAGCTGTAAACAACCAGGAAAAGAAGGAAACAAAACAAAATAATAGTCCGTGATATAATTAAGAAAGCCCACTGAATTAAATTTTACTACAAAGTAGATGATCTTCAAACATGATTTTAATCTTCAATGATAACTGAAATGATTCTAACACCAAAACAGAGTAGGTGGTTATATGTGCATGAAATACATAAGGAAAATACTGTAATTAAAGAAAAACAGATTGAATCAAATGACTTTTGGCCTGTGGTGTTGGATTTGGATTCTGCTATGCAATCTGCATTTATAGTCAATCAAAGATCAGTTTTAGAAGAGCAGAAAGTCACAGCATGCTCATTCTCCCTGATCTGGATAAAGAATGGTTATTGCTGAACATAAGCCAAAGTGAGGAACTACTACTGTCAACTGAAATAACTTTCATATGTTCTGAGGATTGCATAAGCACAGTGGTCAAGGCCAACTATGGGGAAACTATAATGTTCCTTCCAACAAATAATAAATAGGAGATGGTGTTTCCAGCAGAATTTATCCACTTTCTAGACTATGCCTGCACTGGCTTTGGGTAAAATCTTTAAGTGTCTGACTAGGCTAAATGTATCTGTGATTTAAGAAAATCTTTGTGCTTAGCCTTTACATTTTAGGCAAGGCAGTATTATAGAACAGAGCATGCATGAAGCTCAGAGTTTTAAAGTACAAGGAAGGATGTGAAGGTGTCATTCTGCCATGAGCAAAAGAAGTCACTGCCTTCGACATCATTGCTTTTTCAAGTCCCCTTCTTAGAGAGCAACAGAATGAAGAGAGAATGACAATATGACAGCAACTATGACTTGAGAGTCACCATGTGCCAGATGGTGTCCTACACATTTAGATGTTAATTCCTTTCATTCTCACAACTACGTAATGAGGTAGCTACTGTAATTTTCACTTCTGTAAAGAAGAGGAAACTGAGGTGCAGCAAAGTAAAATAACCAGCCCAACATCCCTTGTTTCTTAAGTGGTACAGACCTGATTCCTACCTAGCAGTTGTGCTTCACAGTCTTTATTCTTAATCATTACCCTTGTGGCTTTCAAAGAAGAGATATTTTATATGCATACAATATTTTTTAATATTTTAAAATAAATATTCACACATATGTGATATATGTGCACATATACATATGTAAAATAAAATATCTCAAAATTACTTTTACTGCCTGCGATGAATTCTCATGCTGCTTGTAATCCATAAATTGATTCACTAATGGGTCACCACTTTCAGTTGGAGAAACATTGCACATGAAGCTAATCTTGCCTCCATGAAAGTTGAAAATTAATAGGAACATTGTAATTCTCTCAAAGCAAGGCAAAATGTTTCCTTTATCTGGCATGGACTATGAGAAGATCAACAGAACTGTATTTTCCAGGTAATGGAAAATTTTGAAATTCTTTTTTCCTAAAATTTATAAGAGTCTCTGGATCATTAACAAAAATTGTCAAACATCATTTAACATACTGTATGATTTTTCATGAGGGTTGGGGATTATCCTACTGACTTACGGTATAAGTATGCATAGGCCTGCTGGGAGAGGCTGGCTTCTTTCCCCTATAACTAAGGAGCATCACCCCTTTGCTTTGACTTCAGCTTTGCATGAATCATACAGAATCCTTTCCCTGGAATGACATCATTTATTAAAAAAATAACTGAGAATTGGCAGGGAGAAGATGGTCAACTGGAGCCAGCTTTCAACAGAAGCTCCCATCTAGAGACGAGATAATGGCCAGAAAGAACCTAGTAAAGCTGAAGGTCAGGAGCTGAGCTGAGAAGATTGATAACTGCATGTCATCCCAGCTGAAACAAGCTGTGACTCCAAGGAAGCAAATTTCAGGTACAGAACCCATCCTAAAGAGGATGAGTATCCATCCCTTCTTCCAAGAGAATGGCTTGTTGTGTGATCTCTACAAGCGGGCAGTGAACTGAAGACCTCTTGTCTCACCCCACAGGAGAGAGTCACTGGAGGCTGGGACTCCTTCTCCACAGAGACTCTGCTGTGAGCCTGGGAATTCTCTGGCCCAGCATGAAAGCTGAACAAATACTTTCCTTGCCATTTTGAACTTCCAGTCCACCCTTCCCCCCCTTGCCTGGCAGTCTAGGAGCCCAACCCCTGCAGAGAACAGAAGGTAGGCGGTTCATTGCTAGGACTGGGCATTGCATAGGCTGCAGCAGTGCAGCTGTGCTAAAACAGTGAATCCAGTATCAGTGCAGAAAGGCACAGGGGGAGGATGTCTGGCCTGGCTCTGCAAAAGTGCAAATCAGTGGCAGGCAGAGGCTCGGGAACCTGTGTGGAGGCACCTGCCATGCAGCATCAGCGATAGTACAGCCATCTCACCAGGGTCAAATTTTGGAAAGACACCTCCCCATCTCTGTGGACTGCCACAGGGAGCCAGACCTCACCCTGCAGGGGTACCAGAGGAGCAGTGTGGCTGGGGCAGAGGCACAGTCTCTGCGGGAGAAAAACATTTGCTGCATTGTTAACCTCTGGCTTAGAATAAACTCAAGTGGAATGCTCCCCAGTTTCCACTGAGCACACGAGGTAGTCAGGATCCAGCACCCACTGCCAGCTGGTGGCTGAACGTGGTGGTCTGCATGAGGAGGCATTGACTCCCCTTTGACTCTGGCAGGCACAGATCCCTGGTGCATTTCCTCATTAGAGGGAACTGGGCCACAGTGGGGGTTATCAGAGACTGGGCATGATGGAGGTACAAGGTGGGGAAGGAGGGACCAGCCCCCTTGGACTAACTCTTGCTGGGAGGGTCTTTCTGACTCCACAGAGCATGGGAATGAGTCATACTTGAGTTGCCAGTGGACCTCTGCTGTCCTGTTGCTGGAGACCTTTTCAACTCTCCCACTTTATCTGCATTTGTGTGGACTGGGACAATTGGTTTGGAACTCTTGACCTAGGTCAATCACCCTGGGACCCTCCAAGGTCATGTCCTGATTGTGTTGTAGTGGGAGGGTCTGATTCTCCTTTTCTAGTTGCTGCCCATGGGAGGCAGGGTGTCTTAGTTACTTGTATTTCTCCACAGCTGAGATTTCAGCCCAAAGCCACTGATTCACTAGGATTAGATAGAGAATACCTGAATACAAGGCAGAGCCACCTAGCTCCATCACACCAAGCAAGTCCCCAGAGTCTCAGACTGCAGTACTGAACAGGACCTATATAAAGCTGTAGGGGAGAAGCCACAGTCACCAGTCCCAGCTTTTTGGTAAAGGGCTGGTTAGTTACAACTCTAGGAGCCCTCAATCCAGTTTCAACTTACTAGCTTCTGTAGCCAAACACTGAAAAATAATCATGGAGTAGAATTAGTGGAAAAGTTCTGGCAACATGAATAATGTACATCAACTCCCTCAAGGAATGACAAAGAAGACCCAATAGAAGATCTCATTGATAAACAAATGGCTGAGATGTCAGAAATTGAGTACAGAATTTGGATGGCAAATAAGATTGATAGAATTGAAGTAAAGTTGGAATTAGAAATTCAAGGAGTAATTCAAAATTTGTCTCAAGAATACAATGAATTCAAAGACAAAATCTCCAAGGATTTTCTCACAATGAGGCAAGAAATTGCAGCCCTCAAAGATCTGAGAAATACAGTAGAATCCCTCAGTAACAGAATGAGCAGGCAGAAGAAAGGATCTCTGATACAAAGACATAGATTTGAACTCTTCCAAATGCTCAAAGAGGCACAGAAGTGGAGATAAAAAATGGATCATTCCCTGAGTGAGTTGTGGGGTTACTCCAAAAGAGCAAACATTTGCCTTATAGGAATTCCTGAAGGAGAAGAGGATGTTCCTAAAGGCACAGATGCTCTACTCCAAGATATACCCAAGGAGAACTTCCCAAACATGCAAGAGATACAGAAATTCAGATAACAGACAGTTTCAGAACCCCAGCATGACTCAATCCAAATAAAGCATCTCCTAGACACATTGTAATTAACTTTGCCAAAGTTAATATGAAGGAGAGAATTCTGCAAACAGCCATATGTAAGATAATAATAAACTCCTAGAGGAAGAATATTAGAATGACTGCAGATCTCTCAGCTCAAACTTTTCAAGCCAGAAGACGATGGTCATCCACCTTCAATCTCCTAAAGCAAAACAGCTTTCAGCCCAGGATCCTATATTCAGCCAAAATGAGTTTCATTTGTGATGCAGAAATTAAACAATCTAATGACATACACATGTTGAAGAAATTTGCCATAACTAAACCAGATCTCTAGGAATTCTCAGACCCATCCTCCACAATGACCAGTACAATGCACTACCACCAAAGTAAACTCACTCAGAAATTACTGATCAAAACCTAACTTCCACAGTGGTGAAAGGATTAAAAACGTCCACTGGACTTTTGAAAAACTTGACACCCCAAACACTACTGGGCTTATCAATTCTCTCAATTAATGTGAATGGCTTAAATTGTCCTCTAAAGAGGCACAGGTTGGCTGACTGGATACATAAACTCATACCAGATATTTGCCTCATACAAGAACCTTGTCTTACCTTAAAGGATAAAAATATATTCAGGGTGAAGGGAAGGACATCTATAATTCCAGCAAATGGAAATCAGAAAAAAGCAGGGGTTGCAATTTTATTGACACAATAAAGATACAATAGGCTTTAAACCAACAAAGGTGAGGAAAGATAAGGGTGGTCGCCTCATATTTGTTAAGGGAAATGTTCAACATGAAGAGATTTCAATTATTAACATTTCTAAGCCCAACCAGAATGCGCCTTAGTTTATAACGGAGACCCAAACAGACATGAAAAATTTAATGTCTTCGAGTACCATTATAGTCAGAGAAGTACCCCTTTGGCAGTGTTGGATAGATCCTCAAACAATAAACTAAGCAAAGAAAGCTTGGACTTAAACTTGACCAACAAATGGACTTAACAGACATCTACAGAACATTTCATCCTAACAAAATTGAATACACATTCTTCTCATCAGTCCATGAACATCCGCCAAAATTGACCACATCTTGGGTCACAAGTCTAACCTCAGCAAATTTAAAAGATTAGAAATTATTCCTTGTATTTCTTGGACTATCCTAGAATAAAAGTTGAACTCAACAACAACAGGAAATCTTCATACTCATACAAAGACATGGAAACTAAATAATCTTATGCTGAATGGTAGCTGGGTCATAGATGAGATTAAGAAGGAAATTACCAAATTTTTGGAACAAAATGATAATGAAGACATGAATTATCAGAACCTGTGGGATTCTGCAAAGGTAGTCCTAAGAGAGAAATTTATAGTGTTGCAACCCTTTCTCAAGAGAACAGAAAGAGAGGAAGTCAAAAACTTAACGGACCATTTTAAGCAACTTGAAAAGGAAGAACACCAACCCCAAATTCAGCAGAAGAAAAGAAATAACCAAAATTAGAGCAGAATTAAATGAAATTGAAAACAAAAGAATCATTCAAAAGATCTATGAATCAAAAAGTTGGTTTTTTGAAATGATTAACAAAATTGATAAACCTTTGGCTAACCTAACCAGAAAAAGAAATGTAAAATCCCTAATAACCATCAATCAGAAATGACAAAGGCGAAATAACAACAGACACCTCAGAAATTCAAAAAAAATCCTTAATGAATACTACAAAAAACTTTATTCTCAGAAATATGAAAATCTGAAGGAAATAGATCAATACTTGAAAGCACTTCCTAGACTCAGCCAGAAAGAATTGGAAATGTCGACTAGACCTATATCAAGTTCTGAAATAGCATCAACTATACGAAATCTCCCAAAAAAGAAAAGTCTGGGACCAGATGGCTTCACATCAGAATTCTACCAAACCTTTAAAGACGAACTAGCACCCATATTATTTAACCTCTTTCAAAACATCAAAAAAGAATGAATACTTCCCAACACACTCTACGAAGCAAATATCACCCTGATCCCCAAACTAGGAAAAGACCCAAAGAAGAAAGAAAATTATAGCCCAAAATCTTTAATGAATGCAGATGCAAAATATTCCGTAAGATCCTAGCAAACAGAATCCAGCAACACATCCAACAAATTATTCACCATGACCAAGTGGGTTTTATTCCGGTATCTAAAGGTTGGTTCAAAATATGTAAATCTATAATATAATACATCACATAAACAAAATAAAAAACAAAGACCATATGATTCTCTCAATTGATGCAGAAAAAGCTTTTGATAATATCCAGCATCCTTTCATGATCAGAACACTTAAGAAAATAAGTATAGAAGGGACATTTCTTACACTGATAGAGGCCATCATATTGAATGGAGTAAAACTGAAAACTTTTCCACTCAAATCAGGAACCAGACAAGGTTGCCCATTGTCTCCACTGCTTTTTAACATTGTAATGGACGTTTTAGCCATCACAATCAGGCAAGAGAAGGTGATCAAGGATATCCAAACAGGGTCAGAGGAGATCAAACTTTCACTTGTCACAGATGATATAATTTTATATCTGGAAAACCCCTGGGACTCAACTACAAAACTCTTAGATGTGATCAAGGAATACAGCAATGTCTCAAGATTCAAAATCAATACTCGCGAATTAGTAACTTTTATATATACCAATAATAGTCAAGCTGAAAAAACAGTCATGTACTCTATTCCTTTTATAGTAGTGCCAGAGAAGATGAAATATCTGGGAATTCACCTAACAAAGGACATGAAAGAACTCTATAAGAGAACTATGAAACTCTGAGGAAAGAAATGGCTGATGATATTAACAAATGGAAAACATACCATGCTCATGGCTGGGAAGAATCAACATTGTTAACTACCCAAAGCAATATACCAATGTAATGCAATCCCTATTAAAGCACCTCTGTCACACTTTAAAGATATGGAAAAAATAGTGCTTCACTTTATATGGAATCAGAAAAAAACCTTTAGATAACCAAGACATTACTCAGAAATAAAAACAAATGAGGAGGAATCATGCTACCAAACTTAAGACTATACTATAAATCTATAGTAATCAAAACAGCATGGTGACACTTATCATCCTTTGGTCTTTGATAAGCCTATCGAAAACAAATTGGGGGAGAGATTCCCTATTTAACAAATGGTGCTGGGTGAATTGGCTGGCGACTTGTGGAAGACTGAAACAGGAACCACACCTTTCACCATTAACAAAAATTGATTTTCACTAGATAAAAGATTTAAACTTAAGACATGACACTATAAAGATACTTGGAGAGAGTGCAGGGGAAACACTTGAATAAATTGGCCTGGAAGAATACTTTATGAGGAGGACCCCCCCAACCCCTCCAAGCAATTGAAGCAACATCAAAAATACATTACTGGCATC
>NW_003852458.1:9773389-9777742 GCF_000181295.1 Otolemur garnettii | reverse complement strand
TGCAGCTCAATTCATAATTGCTAAGTCATAGAAGATGCCCAAGTGCCCATCGAATCATGAATGGATTAATAAATTGTGGAATATATATACCATGGAATATTATGCAGCCTTAAAAAAGATGGAGACTTTACCTCTTTTATGTTTACGTGGATGGAGCTGGAACATATTCTACTTAGTAAAGTATCTCAATAATGGAAGAAAAAGTATCCACTGTACTCATTATGAATTCAATTTATAATCACCCACACTTTCATATGAAGGATAAAGCACAACTATAGCCCAGGATGAAGGAGGGAAGAGGAGGGGGAAAGGAGGGAAGAAAGGAGGTTGGATGGAGGGAAGGTAAATGGTGGGACCACACCTATGATGCATATTCCAAAGGTACATGTCAAATCTATTAAGTGTAGAGTATAAATGTCTTAACACAATAATTAAGTAAGTGAGGCGAAGGCTGTGTTAACCAGTTTGATGATTATTATCACAATCTGAATCAAATTGTATATAAAATCAACACATTGTACCCCATAAATGCATTAATGTATACAGTTATGACTTAACAAAAAAAAGAATAAAATTAATTGGCAATGCCAACCAAAAATAAAATCTTCAGCAATTTCCTTCTATTAGTAAAGACATTTTAAATAAAGCCATAATGCATACAATAATAAATTTTTATCTTGAGAGTTGCCACAACAAGTGAAGGAAGCTACCAGGAAATTACTTTTGATAATACTGAGTATAAGCTAGAAAGCACTGATTCTGAAGTCAGACTCTGTGGGTTCCCATCCTACCTCCACCACTTACAACCCATGTAATTTGGGCAAATTAGTTAAACTGTTCAGTTTCCTCATCTGTAAAATAGGGATAATAATAGTATGTCATAGGGTTGTTGTCAAGATTAAATGAGCTAATATATACAAAGCTCTTAGAACAACGCTTGGTACAGAGTAAATACTACATAAATATTCACTATTATTATTTCCACCTTCACAGTCAGTTGTGATTGCCAATTTATGATTTGTTACCTGCTATTTCCCAAGAGAAGCAAATGATAAACATTGCTAAATCTGAAATATATCCTGTAATTATAAGTTCATTAGTATTAGCTGAAACATGTAATTATATGTCCATTGGTACTAGGGGAAATAAACAAGAGTAGGTGGTGACAGGTATTTCCCTCACCTTTATTTAAAGGTGATTTTTTGTGGTTGAGCTCTAGCTATCAAAGGCTGAGTTCTGTAAAACTGGAAAATGTTGCTATATTATTACATATTAGTTTTTTAAAAAAATTTCAAGCACAGGCCTTCTCTGCATTTTCCTGAGAAACAATTAACAGAGAATGCTGCAAGTCTATGAAGCAGAATTACGAGAGACTTGTGCAGATACTATGGGGCTGGCTCCCTAGGGATCTCTGAAATATTTAGAATGTTACTCAGTGCTTTTCCCTGGTGACCTGGGCACTCTGGAATCATAGGAGAAGCTTTATTGGTTCATTGGTAAAGTTCTTTTCAGAAAAAGTATATTGTCTAGGAAAAGTGCAGAATTGGAATTTGGGGAGTTCAGATCTCTCACACTAATAGTCCATCCAACTATTCAATCTTTCCCAGCCAAAGCCTCCCTGAGAATACAAGCCTGGGTAGTTAAATGGTACTTCTTTCTTTCCTTTCTTTCTTTCTTTTCTTTTTTTTTTTTGCAGTTTTTGGCCAGGGCTGAGTTTGAACCTGCCACCTCTGGCATACTCCTACTCCTTTGAGCCACAGGTGCCACCCTCTTTTTTTTTTTTTTTAAGTAAATTTAGCCTAAAGTTTTTGCTAGGGGGCTCTTGGATACTAGATTCTTTGCTTATAGCCCCCAGTGGGCCTTCAGTAAACACTTAGGCTGAGAAGACTGACCCCTTCACCCAACTTGCTGGAGTTCTCCCTCTGGAAGCTCTGCTTTGAGGCAAGCATTCTTCTCCAAGTACTGTCAACGTCCTCTTTTGTTTGAAGACTTTCAGGAATTCAGTAATTCCTCCACTTAAGAGCATCTTAAGCCCCTTTCAATAAAGGTCATGTCCTGGATGGATGCTTGTCTATTAAATATGGTAAAAAGAGATCTGTAAATTTCTCGGCTTCCTATTATTGTTAAAAGTAACTGAACTGCCTTATAAATAACAGTGCCAAACAGCACATTTGAAAAAGACTAATAAACATTTTTTTTTAACCTATGGAATTGCCAAGTGGTTGTGAAACTACAAATACTCAGTTCCAAAAATAGTGTAGGCTATTGGCAAAAAAAAAAGGCTTTCAACTAACAATGGGCTCTGGCAAAAATTCAATGAAGTATTTTCTAGCAGGCAATCCTGAAGGTAGGAATTTGTATTTATGCTTGATTTCCCCTATGGTTCTTTGTAAAACTGAGGAAGGTACAGCTGCGTAGGCTTCTGCTTAGGTGCTTGCTGGCTTAGGGTAGAGAACAAGAGTTCACATGTTCCTCCCCCCGCCCCCTGAATTGTTTATTTCCTCCTTTCTTTCTTATTATTTAAATTAAACTCTTAAAGATGAATTCCTGGTGCATTTAAAAACTTATAGAGTTGGCTCAGTGCCCGTAGCACAGTGGTTATGGCACCAGTCACATGCACTAAGGCTGGTGGGTTTAAGCCTGGCCCAGGCCAGCTAAACAACAATGACAACTGTAACGACATCAACAACAAATAGCTGGGCATTGTGGCGGGCCCCTGTAGTCCCGCCACACAGTTACTTGGGAGGCTGAGGCAAGAAAATCACTTGAGCCCAGGAGTCTAAGGTTGCTATGAGCTATGATGCCACTACACTCTATGGATGGCACTTTGTCTCCAAAAAAAAAAAAAAATTGTAGAGTTGACCCAAATAAAGGAGTAGTCTGCTTTAGTCTGCATTTCTATCTGCTTTAAGAAGAATTTCGAGTCAACTGGACTTTGTAGTGTCTTCCTGGCACTTGCCATTTGGCAGGTGACAGCCAGATGCAGCCTATGCGGATAGTTCAAGCAGTCAGGAGATGGAATTGCACATGGTACTGCTGGCATGTATCATTTAAACTTGTCACCAAAATTTGCTTTTTGTTGTTTTCTTTTGTTTTCATGGCATACTTTTTAATAAAATGTTTTAATTTCCTTAATATTTTGGTTGAACATGATTTGTCCTCGTTTTCAGCACATTCACTCAATCACCTTCCTCTCCTCTTCCCTTTCCCCTCCATCACATTTACCTGGTGAATTTAATTTACAGGCAGTCCCTGGGTTACGAACAAGATAAGTTGTACAGGTTTGTTCTTAAGTTGAATTTGTAAGTGAGCTGGAACAGGTATATTTACCTATTCCCTGTAATACCCTCTGCAAGTGCCTGTCATACGTAAGTTGGATATTTATAAACCGGAGACTGCTTGTATTTATGGCTTTCAATTTATTTCATTTAATCATCTTGGACAGAATGATCATACACTTTTTTGTCAGATTTTAACTTTTCTTTCTTCTCCAGGTCAGGCTTTTACCTATCAATTCTCTTCAAAGCATATTGACTGCTAAAGGGGATTGTTAGATAGAAAGGTGGGGCACTATTTCCCTGGTACTCTTTTCTCTGGCTAGAGAGGCCAAGGCAGGTACAGCAGCTCAAAGTTCTGGTAATGTAGCCTTCCAGATGACGGAAACGTACTGCCTTGAAGAAGAACTGACTTAGGAAACAGAATTTTACTAACTCACTAATAGTTTCACTATTTGGAAAAAATGTATTCCATATAGCATGGTTTTGAGATGTCAAAGACAATTACACTGAATAATTACACACAAATAATTAGCACTAAATTTAGTCAAATTTATATTCTGGTTGGTTTGGATAAGGGGCATCCTAGATAACATAATTAAATAATTAAACAATTAAGAAAAAGATACGGAGTAACAGAGTAATCAGAATATGAAATGGTAGAGCAGCTGTGGAAAAGAGTTTGGGAGGTCCTCAAAAAGTAAAACACAGAGTTACCATATGACCCACCCAGCAATTCTGCTCCTGATAAACCCAAGAGAACTCAAAAGATATGTTCACACAATATCATGTACAATAATGTTCATAGCAGCGTTACTTAATATAGCCTAAAAGTAGAAACAACCCAAGTGGCTGCAAACTGATGAGTGAATAAACAATTTGTGATATGATTATATATTAGAATCTTATTTAGCCATAAAATGGAATAAAGTACTGCCATGTGTTACAACATGGAAGAACCTTGAAAATGTTCTGCTACATGAAAGAAGCCAGGCACAAAGATGACATGTTATGGAATTCCATTTATATAAACTGCTCAAAATAGTCATATATATATATGTGACTATATATATATATA
>NW_003852458.1:9754756-9773369 GCF_000181295.1 Otolemur garnettii | reverse complement strand
AGAGAGAGAGAGAGAGAGAGCGAGTGAGTAGCTTAGTAGATACCAGGGAATGAGGTGAATGGGAAACTGGGAGTGACTATAAATGGGTATGGGGTTCTAGGATGAGGTGAAGAAATGATCTAGAATTAGATAGTGGTGATTGTTGCACAACATGGTAAACAGACTAAAAAGTCCTTTAAGATCATTGAAATAGTGAAGTGTATGCCATGTAGGGTTTAGTTCAATAAAAAACCATCTAAAATATATGAAGCAAGAAATTATACTTAACTAAAATTCAGTAAATACAATGTAATTTTAGTTTTCTTCCCAGCCTATATTAGACACTTTTTCAACTTAAAAATCATGACTCATTAATTTATGCCCGGCACTTTTACAAACAATGGGGATTTATAACTCGCTGCACAAAAGACACTACTGGATATTTTGGCCATATGAAAATACCCTACATGAAACTTAGCTGAAGCATTTGTAAATGGGATTGTCAGGTTCTTTTCAATGAAACCATTCAAATTTCTTGAAAATTAGTAGCTGGCAGAAGGTTTAACGACAGAAATAATATATAACATTTTGGAAACAACTGGGGAATTTTAAAAAAGGCTGTTGCCATTGCCTGGGTTCCATCTTTTGATATTTTAATTTAGTTGATAATATATAGAATCATCAATTTAATTGTCTGGGCATTGGATTTTTATTTTATTTATTTTTAATACTTTTTATGCTTATTAATATTACATATTTTTTATTTTGTGAATTTTCTGTTGATCTATGTTGCTTATTGTTTTGAATGGTTCTATTTTTAATTAACAAATAATTGACAAATAATTTTATCTTTTACTTATTTTATTATAATTTTTATATTTGTTTATTTTATTCTAATTATTTGTTTTTTATTTTAATTGACAAATAGTATTTATGGGGGATAATGTGATGTTTTGGTACATGTATGTAAGTACACATTGTGGAATGACCAATTCAGGCTAACTAGCACATATATTACCTCAAATATTTATTATTTATTCGTGATGAGAACACTTAAAATCTTCTCCTTTAGTTATGTTGAAATATATATTATTACTGATAATAATAATATACATTATTATGTATTATATAGTAGATAATATATTGTATATAATACATTATTATAACATATTATTGTCAGTAATAATAATTATATTAGAATATTAATATAATTAATGATAATTATAATACTTTATTATTAACCATAGTCATCATGCTGTGCATAAGAACACCAGAACTTATTCTGCCTATGTAACTCATATGTCCCCTTTCCCTGACCAGATCCCCTTCCTAGCCTCCGGTAACCACCAGTTTACTCTCCACTTCCGTGAGTTCTATTTCTTTAGATTCCACATATAGTGTAGGTGAGATCACACACAGTATTTGTCACTCCGGATTATTTCACTTAACATAATGTCTTCTAGGTTAATCCACAGTGACAGAATTTCCTGTTTTTTAAAAGCTGAATAGTATTTCGTCATGTATATATACCATATTTTAGAAATCCACTCATTTGTCAATGCACATATAGGTGTTTCCGTATCTTTGCTATTGTGAACGATGCTGTAACCATGGTGGGAGTGCAGACATCTCTTCTGCATACTGATTTCAATTCCTTTAGGCATGTACCCAGGAGCAGAATTGCTGGATCAGATGGTAATCCTATTTTTAGTTTTTTGAAGAACCTCCATATGTTTTCTAAAACGGCTGTACTAATTTACAATACCAGCAATAGCATATAAGTGTTTCTTTTTCTCCATATCTTCATCAACACTTGTTATCTTTCATCTTTTTGATAATAGTCATCTAGCAGATATAAGGTGATATCTCACTGTGGTTTTAATTTGCATTTCTTTTACAATTAGACATATTGAACATTTTTTGTATATCTGCTGGTCATTTGTGTGTCTTATTTTGAGAAATGTCTTTTCAAGTCCTTTTGTCCACTTTTAAATAAGATTATTTGTTTTCTTGTTACTGAGTAGTTTGAGTTCCCTGTATATCTTGGATATTAGCTCCTTATTTGGTTTATGATTTGCAAATATCCTCTCCCAATCTGTGGATTGTCTCTTCACTCTATTAGTTGTTTCATTTGTTGTGCAGAAGCTTTTTAGTTTGCTGCAATCCCATTTGCCCATTTTTTCCTTTCATTGTCTGTGCTTTGGGGGTCATATCTAAAAAACCTGTGCTCAGTCCAGTGTCACGGAGCACTTCCACTATGTTTTCTTCTAATAGTTTTATAGTTTCAGGTCTTATGTTTAAATATTTAATACAATTTGAGTTTATTAATGTATAAGGGGTAATATAAGGGTTTAATTTCATCGTTTTGCATGTGGATATCCAGTTTTCCCAATACCATTTGTTGAAGAGACTGTCCTTTCTCTATTGTGTATGTCAGTACCTTTGTTGAAAATCAATTGACCATAGATGTGTAGGTCTATTTTGGGGCTGTCTATCCCATTCCATTGGCCAATGTGTTTCTTTTCATGCCAGTATCTTGATGTTTTGATTACTATAGCTTTGTATTATATTGTACTATGCTGTCACATGATGCTTCCACCTTCATTCTTTTTGGTCAAGACTGCTTTGTCTATTAAGGGTCTTTTATGGTTCCATATCAATTTTAGGACTGTTTTTTATATTTCTATGAAGAATTACATTAGAATTTTGATATGATTGCACTGAATCTTTAGATTGCTTTGGGTAGTATGGACATTTTAATAACATTAATTCTTCCAATCGATTTATCTGTGTCATCTTCAATTTCTTTCACCATTTTTTATGGTATTTAGTAAAAAGATCTTTTACTTCTTTGGTTAAATTCACTCCTAAGTATTTTTTGATGCTTTTAAAATTGATATTGTTATTTTAATTTCTTTTTCAGATAGTTTGTTGTTAGTTAGGCATTGGATTTTTAAAACCTCCCTAGTGATTTTAATGTGTAGCGTTTGATGGTTAATTTGAGAACCACTGAATTGTATCATCTTTTCTCTTTTGAGCTCAGAAGGCATCCTGCTTGCTACCACTGGAGCCTCTTGTCTGGTTCTCGCATGTCAAATTCTTAGCTGAGAATGGTAGGAAAAAGTAAATGTGGGGGCATTCCAAACCAAGCCTGAAAGTATGGAAATGCTTTGCCAACATCAAGTCTCCGTCACTAAAAAATCTGAACCTAATGAAGTCTAAGAGGAGCCTTCCATTGCCAGAAGAAACCAACTGACAAATGAGACTTTATTTTCCTCATCTTGTAATTTTGTTGAGGCCATTTAATTCTGATTGATGATGATATACTTTTCTATGTAATTTCATTTTTAAGGTTTGAAGTTTCAAATGCAATAAAACTGGGTCTTTTGGAATGAACACATGAAAGTGGTTTAGTTTTATAATTTAGGGCTATATTCAACATTCATTCATTCATTTGTTCCTTTATTCAACAATTGTTGAACACCTACTCATGTGAAGGCTTTTGTGTAACATCATCATTTGCTGAAACAGTATGTTCACTCCAAGTATCATGGCTCACCAAACAATAAATATTTTATGCAAAAAGGCTGGAACTGTTCCCTGAGAAAGAGATTCATGTCAGTCATTGCTTCTTAATAACTTTTGCTCTGTGTATATTTTCTTACGTGGTAGAGTTCCTACTGCTACATATTTGAATCCCTATGCCTACATTCACATTTTAAAATGTTTCTTGTACAAATGGTCCCTGACTCATGACGGTTTGACTTAGGATTTTTCAGCTTTATGATGGGTTTATTAGGATGTTTTTGACTTAATGATATTTTCAAATTATGATAGGTTTGTCAGGATACAACCCTATCATAAACTGAAGAGCATCTATAACATATTATTCCTCTATTTTTATAAAAAGAATGACCAATTAAGAAGATAAATATGGTATACATGTACATGGCCTCCAAAATGCATGAACAGAGAACATTTTTCTATGAGTATTTATAAACATGCATGTTACTCAGAACATAAATTGTCTTTGTCCAATGTGCATGTTTTTAATTTTTAAGGTACCTATTAGTACCTAGGTTGCTGTGTCATACTTCATTTTTCTAAAGTAAAGGTTCTAAACCAGGGGTGAGTTTCCCAAAAGACATTTGGCAATGATTAGAGACATTTTTGGTTGTCAAGACTAGACACTGGTGTCTAATGGGTAGAGGCCAGATTCAGTGAAATATCTTACAATGCACAGGACAGTTGCCCCAACAGAATGATCTGGTCCAAAATGTTGATGGTGTCCTAGTCTATGAATTAGTAAAATCATTAAATTATAATATGGGTTCTTCAAAATGTATAAATAAGCTACCATCTCCATTTTCCTTTTGCCTATGTAAACTTTCTTTTTCTGTTCAACAAAGAAAAAATATTTTAAAGTCCTCTGGAATTTTTTGAGATGATCACATTAGATATTCCATGTTTTAATTAATTAACAAGGATTTAGGCAGCCCTTGTGTGGAAGGCACTCTTTAGGTACAATGAGAATTATAAAAATAACATGATATATGGATCTGCCCCCAAATCCTGTAATCTGATAGAGGAAATAACATGTATTTCTGTGCAAGATGCACAAGTAGCTAACCATAAAAGGCAGTCAAAGATCATAATTGCCTTAGGAAATTGGAGACAGTAGTGATTAATAAGAGCTGAGGGTCAGGTAGATTTCAGAGAGGGGTAAGGAAAGGTAAGGTTGCCCCTCATCCAGGTTTGCCCCAAATGGAAACACTGGTGATCATCGTCCAGACATCACAAGAGATACATCTGTACATAAATTTAGGACTATTTATCCTCATACCTATTGGATCAGAATCTGCATTCTAACAAGATCCCAGGATGTCTGTATATGCACAATGGAGAGTGAGAAGCATTGACCCAGGGACCTGACTTTAAGCCAAGGGCTCTTTCTAATTGGAAGAGTGGTTCTTAACTCTGGCTGCACATTATCATCACCTGGGGATCTTTAACAAAATACTTTCCACAGGCCTAATTTAATTAGATTGGATGAGGCCTGGGCACTGGTATTTTTCAAAATGCCCTGGGTGATTCTAACTTGCGACCAGGATTGAGGACCACTGAAATTAGAACAATGGGCTTCTGTGTTAAATTACTACAATGAATTTCTCAAGAAAAAATATTGAAAGACCCATCAAACACTGAGTTCTGTGAAAAACAAACTAAATAAGGCTTAGCAAGGTGAAGCAGCCTGTGTTGAATCCTCAGTGGGAAGTGGACCAAGCCCCATATAAGTGGATGTTGAATGTGTCTGTGTCACTGCTCAGAGGACTAATGTGTGGTGGACAGCACAAGCCCCTCCCGTGGGTGATCTTCCTGGGTTCTTCCAGGAAGGTCTAGCCTTAAATTCCACTTGTGTGGAGCAGAAACACATGCTCACAGCTGTGGGTCAGGGGTTCTAAAGTTGCAGTTTCAAATACATCGTATATGTGGCGGTGGGAGGTGCAGCTGCCTTAATTGTGGTAGTCATGGAAGTTAGTGTTAGATTCTCTGACTTAGATCCTGGGAACAGAGCCAACTCTAGGCTCCAAGAGGGCCCTGTGTGAATCCAAATAGTAGAACAGTCATGACTACCTTTGTGGGAAACTTACAACTTTTCAATACAGCACATTAGTAATACCAACCCTGGCATTACTGTCCTTCAGCAAATCTCAGGACTCACAGTTAGGGACTCATGTGCTCTTCGTTGGAGAGATGTATGGTTTAGAGAGATAAAACCTTTATGTATACAAATGTCACCTGGGGATCTTGTTGAAGTACAGATTCAGTAGGTGAGTCCTAAAATTTGGCACTTTTGACAAATTCCAAGATGCCGCTTTTGCTGCTCTGGGGACCACATTCTGAGTAACAAGTTTAAATTTGTCCTGTTCAGTGTGGTAGCCCCCCTTTTAAGTGCTACTGAGCTCTTGAAAAGTGGCTACTGTGACTGAGGAATTGCACTTTTAATTTTATTAAGTTTTAATGAATTTAAATTCAATGTTAAAAGCAAAATCAGTGCAAAATTATTTTTCTGTAAATACCCTTAATGGTTTTGATATGGCTACACTTCATTTTAATTTTTGGAAATTTAGCATTTCAATTAAGATGTGCTGTATCGTTAAAATATGCACCAGGTTTTGAAGATTTAATAGGAAAAAATAATGTAAGATATGCTTCATTTATAATGCTTTTATTAGACACATTACATTTTAAAATGATAGTAGTTTGGATATACTGGGCTAAATAAGATATATGGTTAAAAATTATTTCACCTGTTTCTTTTCTAATATGGCTACCAGAAAATTTAAAATTGCTTATATTTCATTATATTTCTATTTGATGGTGGTGGCAAAAAAGATCTATAAAACTTTACTGAATTGGCATTTCCATGAATCCATTCCCTTTGTCTACCTTTCTGAGAAAACTCAAAGTTTTCATCCAATTCATGGACATTCAAGGGCTCATCAGCAGGAAACTCAGCCTAACCTTCCTGAGCACAGTCTCTAACACTTTTTTTTAAAACCTTTTCTTCTTTAAAACACACCCATCTCCCTTTCCTATCTTACAGCCTTGCTAGATAGGGGTAGT
This sequence comes from Otolemur garnettii, assembly GCF_000181295.1. Classification (NCBI taxonomy): domain Eukaryota; kingdom Metazoa; phylum Chordata; class Mammalia; order Primates; family Galagidae; genus Otolemur; species Otolemur garnettii. Next base: position 9,766,763 of record NW_003852458.1, on the reverse strand, counting down.
ATGGAGCAGTAGAAAGAGTACAGGCTTAGAAGTTAGCTAGATTTATGTTTAAGTCCTAGCTGTGTAATTTACTAGTAATACTACATGAATTCCCTAAGCTCCAGTTTTCCCCTATGTAAAATGCCTACCTTATACAGTTGTTGAAAAATAAATCAGTTTATTTATACACAGTGCTTTGGTACATGGTGAGTCTTCAATAAAGAACCATCACCACGATTATACCTTTTCTAGTGGATTAGCAGGTCCCACTGTTTTCATCTGTTGACCTCCAAGGAATTTTCTGAAGTATAGCAACGTGTTTTTTTTTTTTTTCTTTTTTTTGGCTGGAGCTGGGTTTGAACCTGCCACCTCCAGCATATGGGGCTGGTACCCTACTCCTTTGAGCCACAGGCACAGCCCCAAATTCCTGAAATATAATAGGGCCTTATATATTACAATGCCTCGGTCAGCCTCAAAGAATGCTTCACAGTGAAAATCTGAAGCATCAGAGCAGGCAAATCTCTTCATAACCCACCAGCATGGAAGCTTCTTATCCACGCATATGGTCTTAAATGTAAACCAAATTTAGGTCAGAAGCAACAGATTGTCTGGGTTTCATGGTAGCATTTTTCAGCCTTCCCACTATTGATATTCTGGATCAGATCATTCTTGGGTGTGAGGTGCTGTCCTGTGCATTGTAGGAAGTTTGTCATCATTCCTGGTCTCTCCCTACTGGATGCCAGAAGCATTCCCTCTTCCCTCGGTGTGACAACAAAATGCCTCTAGACATTGCCAAATGTCCCAGGGGACAAAATCACCCCTGGTGTGAACCACTGCTCTACGAGAATAGACCACTCACTTTGTAATATCTCAATTAAAAATGCCCCAATTACATTTAAATTGCACAATGCCTTTTAAATTGGATAGTTTTTATTGTACATAAGCAAAACCACTTTACTTACTGCATAAAAGTCCTTTTCAACTTGTGATTCAACTCCCACTATGTACTAAGGCCTTGCCCTCTGCTTTCTTATTTCAGCTTCACAGTTCCTCTGTGTGGAATGTTGTATGATAGTATCATAATCCTCATTTTACAGATAAGCAAGCTTTTAAAACTTAGAGAAGTTTTAGCCAAAACATAAAGCTAATAAGTAGCAAAGCTGGTATGTGAGGCCAGATTTTTCTCACTTCAAAGACTTCCCCCCCCATTTGCAGCAATGCCTCTTTTAGTCGTATTTAGAGTTTCTCTCTACGGTTGCTTTTTTGGCAATAGGCTCAGAGACTTATCAGCTTCCATGAGCTGGTAGAGACCAGAGCCTAGAGATTAACTTGTCCTGTACTTGATTGAGATGGCCCTCTACTTCACCTTTTACCCTTATTTATACGAAACTAATAGGAAAAGTATCTTTATTATCAGAACCACACATATTCCTTAAACAACCGTGCCAGATTCCCTCTTGGAAATGAGGAACTAAAGGTAGTCCCTGCCTCTGAAAATTTTCAGTCTGGTTGGGAAAATAAGATTTATATATAGGAAGTGATATGAAAATAAAACATTTTGGAGTGTACGGGAATAGCGCTTTAGAACGACAAAGCTGTTTGGAAAGTATCCAGCCATGTAATACGAAGAATAGAGGCATATATGGCTGGATACTTTTAAGATAGCCCTCTTACGTAACAGAAGGGAAAGACTAGTACAAGTCCCAGTAGGCTTAGAACTCTTCCGAAAGAAGTTCTCATTAACAGAGACCAAAATGGGGTGACAGTGTAGCAAGTTAACAGATACTATACATCTAAATTTCCCTTGTGAGTGAAAAAAAAAAAAGTTTAGATCATGTTGCGAAGCATCTTCTTATCTCCTAGTAGACAATATTCCATTGACCAACTCTCAAGAATAGGGGAATAAAATCATGGTCCACATTTTCCTCTTTCCTTTCCAGCTCAGGATTTTCTGCTTATTTCTAACCTTAATTGAAGGCAAAGATAGCCACACAGAGGAGCTAGAGAAGCCATACTCATCCAGACATGAGAAAGGATTCTAGGAACATGATTTTTGGCAGACAAAATCATTTATATGTAGTTACAGACTCATAGAGCTGGAAAAAACCACCTTGACCATCACCTGGCGGCACCGTATCATTTGAGATATAAAGAAAATGATAGCTGTTCCTAAAAGAAAAACAAATTGCCTAAGGTGACACTGCTGGTAAGGAATCAGGCTGTGTGTTTCATGCCTGCATGAAGTGAAAGTCATGGTCACTAAACTGAGATGACCTCTTGATTATTACTATTATATATTACTTCATATTTGCTGAGCCTTACCCAATTTCCAAGTGTCATGTTTATGAATCACATTAAGTTTGATCCTGAGTGCCAGACTCTTTCATACAATAAGAGGACTATGTTAAGGGTTATTGTGATAAGAAAGACAGGTCCTTAACTAGGCACTTTGAAAGCTTAAAAGAAACCACAAAGAAGAATCATTTGAGTACTGATATTCAGCTATGCAATGGGACTCAAAATTCCATGTAGAATCAACAGATTTTTACACTAGATGGCAGCAAATTAGCATCTAGATGTATAGACAATTAACTAGGAAATTGAAAAGAAAATGAAACTACACACAGACTCGGTCTAAATTTACCTGAATAAAGTAAAAGTTTCCTTGGGGCATTAAGCTCTTGCATGCTTCCCAACAGTCTGGAAGATGTCATGGTTCTTGTATTTTTATTATGGAGGTTCCTCCTTGCACATAGGAAGGTGCTGAATATTGCTTGTGGCAAACTGCTGCAAAGCTTTAAATTGTATAGTTGCTGACTCCTGGGCAGGTATATAGTATGTATTTCCAGAAAATTTCCCCTGTCCCTCAGAGGTAGCATAATAATGAGAGAATAGGGGATGGGCAGGAGTAAAGAAACAGGCTTAGGAGAGGGTATTCCAAGATATAGTATCAGCATTCACAGGACAGAAAAAACCATTAACAAGAGCTGGCTGTGAATACTGGTGACAGAAGTATTAGAAATTAAGTTAAGTTAGAGGCTATATAAGTGTCTATAAGATCCAAAGATTATCTAGTTTACTGTCTTCAAAATGGACCAATGGGGAGTGACAGGAAAATACTAATACTTTTGTTTATATGTGTTTAAGTCTAAAATAGGAAGGGAAATGATGATATCCTAATGTTTAACATGTAACAGTCACACAGAGCCTTCACTCAGCCCGTGAGTCTGAGTCACATGTCACAGCTGCTATGAGAGGAATTCTGCAGGAATTCTGAGGGAGGGTTACAGCTCAGAGGGGTTATTCGTATAATAGTATCTTTAGTTACCTCTTACTTACAGCATGTAAGAGCATTTTTTTATGGGTTTGACATGGCTGATTTGATAAACAGATTTTACTAATATTATGTTAGTTTAACTAGTGATCATGTAACAACAAAATCTCACACTGAAGGTAAAAGTACTAAGGTAAGCCCAAGTCAACAACCAAAAAAATGGCCGAGCTGATCCTTTTTGTTTTTTATTTTTTTACCCTTAGAATAAACTTTCATCAGCTCTAACTGAATCTGATACGTTAACTCTGGAAATTATTCCAAAGACTATTTGGAGAAAAGATCTACTCTGCTCCCATTACCTCTAACTTAATAATGTGCCTGTTTCAAAAATGAAACAGAGACAGCCACTAAAATCCAATATTGAAAAACTGTACATGAGACGCAAACTCAACTTTCAAAGTGCTGTTTCATAAACTATTAAATGAGGATTCCCCACCTCCTGCAAAAGAAGTAAGCTTGTTTAAGCACATTGTAGGAAGTATTTTGTTCTATAGAACACTGCAAGTAAAATATTTAAATATGATGTTTGGTTCAACTGTATCAAGACTTTAAAACTTAAATTTTCACGTATGTTCTATGATGAAACAATGTGTCACAATCCTGTGCCATGAAATTTACAATTATATAAACACATGTATGTTCAAAAATTATTATGCTAATGGAATATAGAATTACAATTTTAATGACTTTTGGCTGAGCATAACCTCGACACATATGAATGAGTAAAATGAGGCAAGAGGTTTAGAGACTGCCAATGTGACCACAGGACTTAGGTTTTCAAATTATCATTCAAACACGCTCTGACTCATTCTATTCTGTTCCCATGCCTGGCTCAAGTTTGTTTACCTTATCAGGTAAACATTTAGGTACACACATCCAAGGCTAGGCTCTGGGCCCCTTATCTTCTTACTACTCTCCAAGAGCCTTTATCACGAAAGGAGGGCTCTGTTGGAAGTACAAAGGTATAAGAAATATTAAAGAAGAGGCATCTTCCCATTAGATAAAATGCATCTGTATGAAAAGGAAAGACCTAGACGTTACAGCAGAAAAGACAGACTACAGGATAAGCTAGGGATTTATTCTTATAATTAAATCTTTTCAGATGAACAACCACAAAGCAAGAGAATTCCTAAATAAGTATTCTCTACTTTAGACTGTGTAGGAGAAGGAGGAATGGCTCTTGAAAATAAGAGGTTGACTTGGTTGTGAAGAAAATAGTCTGGTATTCTAGGGGAAGACACAGAGGATGAGAGAAACCCCTCTTGTAGGGTTTCCTGGCCCCAATGCCCTACGCTTTTCCAACATGTTGACTTCCTTTTCTTTGTAGAGCTTTGCTGACAGGGGGCAATTAGGAGTCTGCACAAGCTCTGCTAGAGAAGGTATATGCTCTTCCCGTAGGCCTGTGCTTAGAAATGTGATCCTGGGGGCGGTGCCTGTGGCTCAGTGGGTAGGGTGCCAGCCTCATATACAGAGGGCGGTGCTTTTGAACCCAGCCCCTGCCACACTGCAACAACAACAACAAAATAGCTGGGCACTGTGGTGGGTTCCTGTAGTCCCAGCTGGAGGCTGAGGCAAGAGAATCCCCTAAGCCCAGGAGTTGGAGGTTGCTGTGAGCTGTGATGCCACAGCACTCTACTGAGGGTGATAAAGTGAGACTCTGTCTCTAAAAAAAAAAAAAAGCAAAAAAAAAAAAAAAGAAAAGAGAAATGTGATCCTGGAAGTCTGATTTACCACCACCAGAACCGCCTTTGGATTCATCTCAGACCTACATAATCAAACAAACTCCCATAGAGGGGCTTGAGAATCTCCATTTTTAATTACTCTAGTAGATTTGAATTTTGTTGTTGTTGTTTGTTTTTGTTTTGGGTTCTCAACTCTCAGAATGTGCTGTCTGGTAAATGGAAAAGGAGAAAAGACAAGATCTGATGTTCTCCCAATGACCTAAGGTCATAGAGGCTCACATTTGAAATACATATTATATTCATCTTATGAGATGTGATAAGAAATAAGGCAACAGCTTTAGGCTCATAACAGAAGTTAAATCACTGTGAAGAAAATTTTCATTGTGAAAGATGGACAACTTGTTTTGGGTCTTTGGGATGTCCCTTTGCCTGTGTGGGAGGCAGGGCATTGAGATAAAGTGAGCAATTACTATAGGCATCTATATTGCAGAAACACAGACATTTAATGCTCAAGATAGCCACAGACACCAGTTAGTATTATCCCCATTTTATAGATGGGGAAGGTAAGAGTCCAAGAGGTTAGAATGTCTTATCTATCTCCAACCAGCTAATAAGAAACAGAGGTAGGGTTGGAACCAGCTCTCTAAAATTCACAACCAGTGCATTTTCACCTGCCTCATGCTATTAGCCATCTGGCTCTAAAATTCAGGGTGCCATTGGCAAACAGATGAGGAGGAAAGTACAAATATAAAGATTAGAAAAGGAGGAAAAGGAAATAAGCAGACATTCTTTTGGACCATTTCATGGACCTGCACTAACACAACAGAGGGGAGTAAGGGATTTGATGAAACTGCAATCACTCTCACGACAGAGGGGAGTAAAGGAATCTTTCCAAACTAATGACTTAGTACCCTTGAAGCTGTAGGTCGACAAACAGGAAATAGTCATTGGATTTGGGCTGGAACATAGAGTTCTTGTCTCAGGAGAAATTTTATAGGATTGTCAACAGCAACATTATTTAGGTCAGCTGCTGAATTTCACATCTTCTGTCTACAGAAAAGGCTTCATATCCCCCAGGAGCAATGGTCTAGCACTGACTCAAGGAGCAATATCTCTCAATTAGGGGCCACAGCTGCCACTAACCAAGTCTTGCTGCCTCATCAACCAAGACTTTCTGAGTGGCCTCCACTATGCCATAGTTATTAGTGAAACTTTATGTACAGGCCTCAGACGGAGGCCTTAGCACAGAGGTTAAGTGGAGTTGTTATCACTGTTTATATCACTTTTTCTCCCTTGATTTATATCGGTGCTTTTTGATCAATGGATGGGGACCGGCTGGATAAACCTGGGGTTTTAGAACAAGATAAGGAAGGTAGAAGGAGCTGAGACATTGGGGCCAGTCCACCCTGAATTTTAATCCTTGCTTATTTGATTTTAGAAAACGAATATATTCTTTTACAGTCTGAGTTTCCTCAAATTCAGCAAAATGGGGAGAGAAAGAGTAACCTTACTAAATTATTGTGAGATAAACTCTAAAAAGTGCCTGTTTAATAAGTATTTATCATCTCTCACTCAAGGAATGATGCTACCATAATACACATGCTGCGGTTGATTTTAACATATTTATCATGGTAACAGGAATTGTCATCTGAAAGGCCCTGTTACGACACCTTTTACTGCGCCATCTCGTTCAGCCCTCTTAACAACAGGATGAGACGGGGCCGAAAGTCATCCTGTGGTAAAGATGAGAAAACTTTGGCCTAGAGACACGAAGTGTTATACACAGGATGTCCTGCTTCAAAGCCTGAAATGATTCCCATTATTCTAGAAGATTTCTACATCAGGAAGATGTAAAGAGGCACCGTAGCAGTTGTGGAGAGCAAGGGTGCTTGTGCAGGACGACTGGGTCTGAATCACGGCTCTACTTGGTTGTGTGTGCTCAGAGCAAAATCACGTCTCTTTCTATACCTCAGTCTCCTTATTTGTTCAGTAGGGATAAAAGTACCCTAGAGCCTTGGTACTAGGTACTTTTATCCCTACCCTAGAGCCAGTAGGGATAAAAGTACCCTTGCTGGAAGGACTATTAATGATGGAAAAGCTGTAAAGTGCTCAGAATAGCTCCTGGGAAACTGCTGATACTATCATGACGATGTTCTCAGGCGGTAAGCCTGATGATGAATGTCTCAACCATAGCACTGAAAAAGAGTCTGTGTTTTCTTGTTCCTTTCAATGGTTCCCAAACTTCCTTACGATTCTGTATTAAGTAATAACAACTCTGCAGTGTTTTATGAACGAAGACATCTCACTTTCTTCTTAACACAGTAACCAGTTTTGGCCCGTGACTTGACCAGCACTAAAACCCACTTTAGGTCCGTGAAATTATAGAGTAAGAGAAACAAAAGAAAGAAAAACATGGTCTTTAAAATTCAGCATTCGCTAGACCAGAGATTCCATCTGACTTCCAGCCACGCCACCAGAGAGTGTCGACACCTATACACGTGCAGGCTGTAATTTTGAAAATTCACACTGTAGCAAGTTTTATCAGTTTTGTTTTTCAAAGGCAAAACATTCAAGGTTAGGATGGGAAAGTGAAAGTTCTGAATTCCCTAGAGTTGTCACAATGGCCTCTAATACAAAATCTAGTACTTTCATTTCCTCTATTTGCTGTAAGGAGTGGGACGTGTGCAACATTTTCCTTAGTTCTCACAGCAGGGAATTTATCAGGTTCAAATACTGTAGTTGCCTCTGGCCTCACAATTCTTGGTTTATGATGTAGAATTTAAGTAGCACCTACATACGTGTTTTCCTTTTTTGGATGAAACTAAATAAAAACAAACACAACTGAATCATGCTCCCAGTATTTTAAGACATAGCTCACTCATAATATTTAAAATAGTGCCTTTGTACCTTTCTGGCCACAAGTTTGATTCAAGAGTAGGGTGATTATACTATCAGGCTTAGTATCAAGTTTTAAAAAGTGCTCAGACTGGGAGAACATAACATTGAAATTGAGATGATGGCAGAAATCTCATCAAATGAAATGAGCTTTCCATTTTATTAAAAGCCTGCCATCATTATCTACATTGGTAATATCGATCTGGAAAAAACTGTTGAAGAAACAAAGTTACTTGACAGATGTGATGGGGGTATGGGTGGAAATGAGAAACAGAGAGAGAAGTGAGTGAAAACAGTTCAGTGTGTCGCTATAGGAAGTACTTTTTCTCTCATTTCTCTTTGTTCCAGCAAACACTGTGGTTTGACCCAGGGAGAAGCCTCTTGGTCCACGTGTGTCTACTCGCTTGGGGTCCCTGGTCTGCTCCTCTCAATCCCTGCCGAGAGCAGGCTACCATGAACTGAAGTTTTTCTTCCTTCTCCACACTTTGCAGAGTATCCATTTACAATTTAACCCAGCCCAGAGAACCTGGAGGATTCCTGACCCTCTAGGAACGTGCAAGATGCTGGAAGGCAATGCAAAGATTAGGGATGTGGCTGGGTGGTGTTTGAAAGTGACTTAGGACACAGGAATTGCACAGAGCCTGTGTCTCTGATGAAAACAAGGCTCACGTTAGTGGAACATGGGTGCGGGGTGGCTTCGTTAGCATCCAGTCATGGGAAGCTCCAGACTTTCCTCAAAGTGTCCCAGGATCACAGTAGGGCTTCTTAACCCCCCAGCATGACTCTTTTTACTAGGATGGTGACATCAGGCGAACTCCTTTACCATTATCTCTTTTCCCTATTCAACAACTCCACTTCCTTCCCAGCAAAGACTTTGTGGGGCAGATTCAGACAATGAGTCCAGTTTATCCCAATGAAAAGCTATAACCCTTCAGAATTTATCACCTTGGAGTCTGTAGATATAAGCTGACAGCAGCTACCTGAACAAATGTTGTTTGGAGAATCTGGTTCAGGTCCCAACAGGTTAATAACAATTACAGCAATCACATGCTTCACAGACAAAGAATGCCATCGACTGTGTATTACCATTGTATTTTATTCCAACTATCAGTAGTACTTGATGTGACTACAAAGTCATAAAATTGATAATGCTAATTATTATGCCAGTATTCATATATTTAAATATGTTATTAGTAAGACTGAGTACATTGGGAAGTTTTAAATTCATTCCAATGATGTTGTTACTACTCAAAAGATGTTTAAAACGCCTCTTTGGAAATCATTGTTTAGAGTTAAATTAATTCATGACTCACATAAGGAAATGATCTTTAATTCTTTTTAGTCCTAACCAACCTAATTTAATAATATAGTGAAATTGTGGGGGCAAATAAATTCATTATCTGGAACTGGTCTTTTTCTGCCCTTGCTTGCAGAGCCCCCAGCCAAGTGCAGAATATAATGCAAACATTTCAGTGTCACTGCTGCTGTCTGTAACATTATTCCGTAAGTTTGCGTGCCCTCTTATATGACTTTGAATAACACCCTGGTCTAAGGGAAATGGGGACAAAAGCCTCAATAGATTGTGAGCACTTCAGATCAAGAGGCCGTATCTTCTCTCTTCCAACCATTGCTGTCTGTCTCCCAGCTATACCCTGAGTCAAGATAATTTTATGCTTACACTAGCTGTTCAAATATGCTGCCAATTTAATCATAGGTAGAAGGGTAAAACCTACTTATAATTTTTCCTTTCTACACTTCCTATTGGAAGGGACTCTGGGTTCTCCCCTGGATGGCTAGTTGATAACCAACGTCAATAGAATTTTCAGAACATTTTCAGTTTTCTTACTCTGTCACACTGTTTTATAGCAATCAAACCCAATCCTTATTTTGGTGTACTTTATTTTCAAAATGTTTACAGAAATCACCCTGCTCTATGTCCAGGAAAACCTGCTTTTAAGATTTTAACTAACGGTTTTTTGTTTTGTTTGTTTAAAGACAGGGTCTTGGTCTTGCTCTGATGCTCAAGTGGCTGGACTGCAGTGTCACCGCCACAGCTCACCACAGTTTCAACCTTCTGGACTCAAGAGATCCTCCTGCCTCAGCCTTGTGAATAGCTAGGACTATAGGCATGTGCCCATATGCCTGGTTAATGGTGTTATTTTTAAAATTTTTTAGAGACTGCATTGCCCAGGCTGGTTTTGAGTTCCTGGCCTTAAGCCAGTGGTTCTCAACCTTCCTAATGCCACGGCCCTTTAATACAGTTCCTATGGGTCACGACCCACAGGTTGAGAACTGCTGCCTTAAGCCAATCTCCTGCCTCAGCCTCCCAAAGCACTGGGTGAAGCACAGGTGTAAGCCACTGTGTCAGACCTTGTTTGAACAGGTCTGATAAATCATTTCATCTCTTCCTTAGTTATTCTGGCTGTTTTTTTTTTTTTTTTCTGTATGCAAAGACACTGCTTATCTAGAGTGGGAAATAAGGGCCAGGGATTTCACGATGATTTTCCAGATATCTGTTGCCAAGGGCCTCCCAAAAGGACCAGCTATTTTGGCTTTGCAGCCCCTCAGTGTGGCTTGGCTTCCCTGTTGCTCTGTGACTATCTAGTGCCTTGCATCTCATTACTTTCATAATTTCTTCTTTTGCTGAATATTTACTTTCACTTAATTTTCTCCCAGATTCACTTTATTAATTTTAAATTAATCATTTTTTAAATACTCCATATTCCATTTATAGAATTCCAAGTTAGAAATACTTTAAAAATATTTTTAATTATCTCAGATTTGGGGTTTGGCACATTGATGTAGCTTTCGCTCATGTTAATGAGATGTTAATGACTTACACCACATATTTCAGGGCTGAACAGGAAAAGGAAGGAGACAAAGAGGTAACATCATGCTCGGTGAAAATTTTTATGTAAGCATATAAAGGAGGTAGTAGTATTTATGCTCATTTCCAGATGAGCAGCTACAGCCTCAGAGGTGAAGCAACCTGCCTCAAACCTGCAGCTGGTAAGCCAAGTCTGTCTGGGGCAAAGTCTGAGTGCTCCAGTTAGACTTCTGACACGGCTCCTCCTTTGAATATCATTCTTCAAGTACTCCTTTCACTTGAGAGAGATGTTAGGAAAACTAGTTATGCTTTTTGAACCTCTCAGACAGAAAGGACTATCATTTCTGTTCAAGAATGAAGCAACACTGATCAGATTTCAGAGACAGGATCTTACTAAGGGTTAACGGTATTGTAGGGTGTTACTGTTCATTGAGGTTGCTATAAAACAAGTAAACTCTGAAACAACCCTGATCTGGAGGCAGTTGCATAGACAGTTTAGGACACTTTTCTATTTCTCTTACTACAGCAGAACCTCCATAGCTGACCAGCTCTCTACACTGACCACCTCCCTAAGTTGACCTATTTTTCATATACCAGATACGCACCACATGTACGTATCAGTACAGTAGGCCTAGTTCCTTACGTTGACTATCTCTGTTTAATGACCAGTTTGCTAAGTCCCTTGGGGGGTGAACCGAAAAAGGTTCTATTATATTTTTATTTCTACTTTTCCTCTCTTCTTCATCCTGTTAATACTACTACTATTACGGTTGCTATTATACATTTAGAACAGAACAAGGAAGTAGGCTAAGACAAGGATAAGTGAAATTCTGGATGTTTTGATATGAACAAAGACGGAAAAGAAGTCTCTATTTTAAGGCTTGGGGTAAAGAGAGGACTGAGGCTCTAGGAAAATTCAGGAATAGAGATGAAGTCAGGAAGAAAAATTATTTCCTTTCCCATTCATCCTCTAAACACATGCTGTGTACATAAACACATATACACACCCTTCCCTTGCAGTGCTGGCTATGTCCCCCTTACTCTAGAAATAACTCAAAAGCCTGAGTATGTGACAGTGATTCCCTGACATGCTGTGTAACTGTTTGGAGCAACCCAGAATTTCCTCTCCTCTGGGGGGAAACCTCAGAACTCTATGATTTGCAGATTCCCAGAACACTTACAAGGAACTTCTCACACCTGATGCATGTAAAAGGTGAAGGTGTTAATATAAATATCCCCATTTTGAAAATTTAAAAATATAGGCTTTAAGAAGTATCAATACATAACTTT